>NC_140210.1:22557229-22992229 GCF_951802725.1 Rutilus rutilus | reverse complement strand
AAGATAGATAAGTTAGTTAAAAAGATAGATAGATTAGTAAGAAAGAAAGATAGATAAGTTAGTTAAAAAGATAGATAGATTAGTAAGAAAGAAAGAAAGATAGATTAGTTAGTTAGAAAGAAAGATAGATTAGTTAGAAAGAAAGATAGAAAGATCGATAGATAGAAAGATAAGTTAGTTAGAAAAAAGATAGATAATTTAGAAAGAAAGATAGATAAGTTAGTTAAAAAGATAGATTAGTAAGAAAGAAAGATCGATTAGTTAGTTAGAAAGATAGATAGATTAGTAAGAAAGAAAGAAAGAAAGATAGATAAGTTAGTTAGAAAAAGATAGATTAGTTAAAAAGAAAGAAAGATAGATAAGTTAGTTAGAAAGATAGATAGATTAGTAAGAAAGAAAGAAAGAAAGATAGATAAGTTAGTTAGAAAGATAGATAGATTAGTTAAAAAGAAAGAAAGATAGATAAGTTAGAAAGATAGATTAGTTCAAAAGAAAGAAAGATAGATAAGTTAGAAAGATAGATTAGTTAAAAAGAAAGAAAGATAGATAGATAGATAGATAGATAGATAGATAGATAGATAAGTTAGTTAGAAAGATAGATAGATAGATAAGTTATAAAGAAAGATAGATAAGTTAGTTAAAAAGATAGATAGATTAGTAAGAAAGAAAGAAAGATAGATTAGTTAGTTAGAAAGAAAGATAGATTAGTTAGAAAGAAAGATAGATAGATAAGTTAGTTAGAAAGATAGATAGATTAGTAAGAAAGAAAGATAGATAAGTTAGTTAGAAAGATAGATAGAAAGATAAGTTAGTTAGAAATATAGATAGATAGATAGATAGATAGATAGATAGATAGATAGATAGATAGATAGATAGATAGATAGATAGATAGATAGAAGTTTATTAGGTCATTGAATGGTAGTTTAATTGAGTCTAGGGCTTCAGGGAGTTTAGATTTGAGTTTTTGGCTTGTACACTAATGGGCCACCGTAGTCTTGGCTCAATTTGAGCAGTCTGCCATGTAAGTCTATGGGATTTTTATGGTTTTTAATATTAATTTTTAAGAAAACTGAAAGTCAAATCAGTCTGAAAAGATATAGCACACCAAGTCAGAACAGTCTGAAAGTCTGACCCGAGTTTGGAGTTTGTAGAGTTAAAGCTCTAGGAGGAGTTAGAGTTGATAAATTTTGGGTCAGAAGAATAAGAAGAAGAAGAATAACTAGAATGTACATTTCCTGAAGAAAATGTGAAGTGGTGCTTGCAGTGGCAAAATTCGGCACGGTTGCTAGGGTTTTACTAGGTGGTTGCTATGGTGTTCTGGGAGGTTTCCAAGGTATTCTGGGTGGTTGCTAGGGCGTTGATAAGTGGTTGCTAGGGTATTCAGTGTGGTTGCTAGGCAGTTGCTAAGGTGTTTACCATAGTTTACCATGATTTACCACGATTTACTATAGTTTACCATGATTTACTATAGTCTGCCATGATTTACCATGTTCAAGTATGATTTACTGATTCAAGCATGATTTACCATAGTTTACCATGATTTACCACGATTTACCATAGTTTACCATAATTTACTATAGTATACCAGGATTTACCATGTTCAAGTATGATTTACTGATTCTAGCATGATTTATCATAGTTTACCATGATTTACCACGATTTACCATAGTTTACCATGATTTATTATAGTATACCATGATTTACCATGTTCAAGTATGATTTACTGATTCTAGCATGATTTACCATAGTTTACCATGATTTACTATAGTATACCACAATTTACCATGTTCTGGTATAATTTACTGATTCTAGCATGATTTATCATAGTTACCATGATTTACCATGATTTACCATAGTTTACCATGATTTACCATGTTCAAGTATGATTTACTGATTCTAGCATGATTTACCATAGTTTACCATGATTTACAACGATTTACCACTAATTACCATAGTTTACCATGATTTACTATAGTATACCATGATTTACCATGTGCAAGTATGATTTACTGATTCAGGCATGATTTACCATAGTTTACCACAATTTACCACGATTTACTATAGTTTACCATGATTTACTATAGTATACCACGATTTACCATGTTCAATTATAATTTACTGATTCTAGCATGATTTACCATGATTTACCATAGTTTACCATGATTTACTATAGTATACCATGATTTACCATGTTCAAGTATGATTTACTATGATTCTAGCATGATTTATCATAGTTTACCATGATTTACCATAGTTTACCATGATTTACCATAGTTCACCACGATTTACCATAGTTTACCATGATTTACCATGTTCAAGTATGATTTACTGATTCTAGCATGATTTACCATAGTTTACCATGATTTACCATAGTTTACCATTATTTACCACGATTTACCATAGTTTACCATGATTTACTATAGTATACCATGATTTACCATGTTCAAGTATGATTTACTATGATTCTAGCATGATTTACCATAGTTTACCATGATTTACCACGATTTACTATAGTTTACCATGATTTACTATAGTATACCATGATTTACCATGTTCAAGTATGATTTACTGATTCTAGCATGATTTACCATAGTTTACCATGATTTACCATAGTTTACCACGATTTACCATAGTTTACCATGATTTACTATAGTATACCATGATTTACTATAGTATACCATGATATACCATGTTCAATTATGATTTACTGATTCTAGCATGATTTATCATAGTTTACCATGATTTACCATAGTTTACCATGATTTACCATAGTTTACCATGATTTACTATAGTATACCATGATTTACCATGTTCAAGTATGATTTACTATGATTCTAGCATGATTTACCATAGTTTACCATGATTTACCACAATTTACCATAGTGTACTATGATTTACTATAGTATACCATGATTTACCATGTTTTAGTATGATTTACTATGATTCAAGGTTGATTTACCATAGTTTACCATGATTTAGTCAAAAGAGCCAAGTCCCATCTCTATACTATGTTTTGATGCAGAGATATACGTTTTGCTAAACGGTTGCTAGGATACTCTCTTTGGTTGCTATGGAGTTACTTGGCAGCTGCCAATGATGAAATTCCAAAGGCTTCTTGTCAGTATGAATGATATAAACCAACTCCCATGCCTCTGTGACATTCAGAATGGAAGATATCCCTCTTTGGATTTTGGTTGCTAAGGTGCTCGACAATGGTTGCTAGGGAGGGGCTTGGAAGTGTTGAGGTGATTCATGATTGGCTGTTTACTGCCCCGAGTCAAATGAGACCACCCCCATGTTTCTATGACAATTCAGTCTGGAGATATCTCTTTGAACTCTTTCAATGGAAGTCTATGGAACTTGTTGCTAAGGGGCTCTAAATGGTTGCTAGGGCGTGGCTTGATAGCTTCACAATGATCCTGAGAGACTGATTGGTCGTCTGAGTAAAATGAGCCCTCCCCCTTGTCTCTATGACACTGTGATCCAGAGCTACGTTCAATACAAAGTCCCTATGCAATTTACCATAGTAGGAAAAGCATGTGTGTTTCACGGGACGTTCCTTCCCCATAGTAAGTTAATGGGGCAACTTTGGGCATCTCCTGCCCCCCAGGGGTGCAACTTTTACCCCATTGTGAGGTATGTTCTTACAGAGCCTGTCAGCCTCTTCAAATGTGGCAAATCACACATTTCTGCGAAATCCTCGCTCAGAGCTACGTGTGGTCAAAGTTCGTCGCAATGTTAAGTCAATGGGACTTTTTTGGCCGCTTTTTCGCCCCTGGGGCGAACACCGCACCCCCGATCGCTTATAAAAGTCATAGCACACCTCTCCTTAATGAGCCGGTCGATTTGACACCTCATTCATGGCTCTGAGACAAACGGTGCGGGGCGAGTTACGCGCCAAACTTTGTCCAGAATAATAATAATAATAACTAGAATGTACATTTCCTGAAGAAAATGTGAAGTGGTGCTTGCAGTGGCAAAATTCGGCACGGTTGCTAGGGTTTTACTAGGTGGTTGCTATGGTGTTCTGGGAGGTTTCCAAGGTATTATGGGTGGTTGCTAGGGTGTTGCTAAGTGGTTGCTAGGGTATTCAGTGTGGTTGCTAGGCAGTTGCTAAGGTGTTTACCATAGTTTACCATGATTTACCACGATTTACTATAGTTTACCATGATTTACTATAGTATGCCATGATTTACCATGTTCAAGTATGATTTACTGATTTAAGCATGATTTACCATAGTTTACCATGATTTAGCACGATTTACCATAGTTTACCATAATTTACTATAGTATACCAGGATTTACCATGTTCAAGTATGATTTACTGATTCTAGCATGATTTATCATAGTTTACCATGATTTACCACGATTTACCATAGTTTACCATGATTTATTATAGTATACCATGATTTACCATGTTCAAGTATGATTTACTGATTCTAGCATGATTTACCATAGTTTACCATGATTTACTATAGTATACCACAATTTACCATGTTCTAGTATAATTTACTGATTCTAGCATGATTTATCATAGTTACCATGATTTACCATGATTTACCATAGTTTACCATGATTTACTATAGTATACCATGATTTACCATGTTCAAGTATGATTTACTGATTCTAGCATGATTTACCATAGTTTACCATGATTTACAACGATTTACCACTAATTACCATAGTTTACCATGATTTACTATAGTATACCATGATTTACCATGTGCAAGTATGATTTACTGATTCAGGCATGATTTACCATAGTTTACCACAATTTACCACGATTTACTATAGTTTACCATGATTTACTATAGTATACCACGATTTACCATGTTCAATTATAATTTACTGATTGTAGCATGATTTACCATGATTTACCATATTTTACCATGATTTACTATAGTATACAATGATTTACCATGTTCAAGTATGATTTACTATGATTCTAGCATGATTTATCATAGTTTACCATGATTTACCATAGTTTACCATGATTTACCATAGTTCACCACGATTTACCATAGTTTACCATGATTTACCATGTTCAAGTATGATTTACTGATTCTAGCATGATTTACCATAGTTTACCATGATTTACCATAGTTTACCATTATTTACCACGATTTACCATAGTTTACCATGATTTACTATAGTATACCATGATTTACCATGTTCAAATATGATTTACTGATTCTAGCATGATTTACCATAGTTTACCATGATTTACCACGATTTACCATACTTTACCATGATTTACTATAGTATACCATGATTTACCATGTTCAAGTATGATTTACTGATTCTAGCATGATTTACCATAGTTTACCATGATTTACCACGATTTACCATACTTTACCATGATTTACTATAGTATACCATGATTTACCATGTTCCAGTATGATTTACTGTTTCTAGCATGATTTATCATAGTTTACCATGATTTACCATAGTTTACCATGATTTACTATAGTATACCATGATTTACCACGATTTACCATAGTTTACTATGATTTACTATAGTATACCATGATTTACCATGTTTTAGTATGATTTACTATGATTCTAGGATCATTTACCATAGTTTACCATGATTTACTATAGTATACTATGATTTACCATGTTCAAGTATGATTTACTGATTCTAGCATAATTTACCATAGTTTACCATGATTTACTATAGTTTACCATGATTTACCACGATTTAGCATAGTTTACCATGATTTACTATAGTATACCATGATTTACCATGTTCAAGTCTGATTTACTGATTTTAGCATGATTTACCATAGTTTACCATGATTTACTATAGTATACCATGATTTACCATGTTCAAGTATGATTTACTATGATTCTAGCATGATTTACCATAGTTTACCATGATTTACCACGATTTACTATAGTTTACCATGATTTACTATAGTATACCATGATTTACCATGTTCAAGTATGATTTACTGATTCTAGCATGATTTACCATAGTTTACCATGATTTACCATAGTTTACCACGATTTACCACGATTTACCACGATTTACCATAGTTTACCATGATTTACTATAGTATACCATGATTTACTATAGTATACCATGATATACCATGTTCAATTATGATTTACTGATTCTAGCATGATTTATCATAGTTTACCATGATTTACCATAGTTTACCATGATTTACCATAGTTTACCATGATTTACTATAGTATACCATGATTTACCATGTTCAAGTATGATTTACTATGATTCTAGCATGATTTACCATAGTTTACCATGATTTACCACAATTTACCATAGTGTACTATGATTTACTATAGTATACCATGATTTACCATGTTTTAGTATGATTTACTATGATTCAAGGTTGATTTACCATAGTTTACCATGATTTAGTCAAAAGAGCCAAGTCCCATCTCTATACTATGTTTTGATGCAGAGATATACGTTTTGCTAAACGGTTGCTAGGATACTCTCTTTGGTTGCTATGGAGTTACTTGGCAGCTGCCAATGATGAAATTCCAAAGGCTTCTTGTCAGTATGAATGATATAAACCAACTCCCATGCCTCTGTGACATTCAGAATGGAAGATATCCCTCTTTGGATTTTGGTTGCTAAGGTGCTCGACAATGGTTGCTAGGGAGGGGCTTGGAAGTGTTGAGGTGATTCATGATTGGCTGTTTACTGCCCCGAGTCAAATGAGACCACCCCCATGTTTCTATGACAATTCAGTCTGGAGATATCTCTTTGAACTCTTTCAATGGAAGTCTATGGAACTTGTTGCTAAGGGGCTCTAAATGGTTGCTAGGGCGTGGCTTGATAGCTTCACAATGATCCTGAGAGACTGATTGGTCGTCTGAGTAAAATGAGCCCTCCCCCTTGTCTCTATGACACTGTGATCCAGAGCTACGTTCAATACAAAGTCCCTATGCAATTTACCATAGTAGGAAAAGCATGTGTGTTTCACGGGACGTTCCTTCCCCATAGTAAGTCAATGGGGCAACTTTGGGCATCTCCTGCCCCCCAGGGGTGCAACTTTTACCCCATTGTGAGGTATGTTCTTACAGAGCCTGTCAGCCTCTTCAAATGTGGCAAATCACACATTTCTGCGAAATCCTCGCTCAGAGCTACGTGTGGTCAAAGTTCGTCGCAATGTTAAGTCAATGGGACTTTTTTGGCCGCTTTTTCGCCCCTGGGGCGAACACCGCACCCCCGATCGCTTATAAAAGTCATAGCACACCTCTCCTTAATGAGCCGGTCGATTTGACACCTCATTCATGGCTCTGAGACAAACGGTGCGGGGCGAGTTACGCGCCAAACTTTGTCCAGAATAATAATAAGAATAATAATAATAAGAAGAATAATAAGTATGAGCAATAACAATAGTGATGCCTTGCTTTCAGCAAGCACCACTAATAAGAATAACTAGAATGTACATTTCCTTAAGAAAATGTGAAGTGGTGCTTGCAGTGGCAAAACTCGCCACTCGGTTGCTAGAGTGTGGTACATGATTGCATACGAGCCAACAAACATTTCTGTACGATGTTCTGGTGCTGAGATATGGCTTATTCATGTTGTTCAGGTGGTTGCTAGGGTGTTCTGTGTGGTTGCTAGGGCTTTGCTAGGTGGTTGCTATGGCGTTGCTAGGCGGTTGCTAGGGTATTCTGAGTGGTTGTTAGGCGGTTGCTAGGGTATTCTTGGTGGTTGCTAGGGCGTTGCTAGGCAGTTGCTAGGGTGTTCTGGGTGGTTGCTAGGGCGTTGCTAGGCAGTTGCTAGGGTATTCTGGGTGGTTGCTAGGGTGTTGCTAGGCAGTTGCTAGGGTGTTCTGAGTGGTTGCTATGGCGTTGCTAGGCGGTTGCTAGGGTATTCTTGGTGGTTGCTAGGGCGTTGCTAGGCAGTTCCTAGGGTGTTCTGGGTGGTTGCTATGGTGTTGCTAGGCGGTTGCTAGGGTATTCTTGGTGGTTGCTAGGGCGTTGCTAGGCAGTTGCTAGGGTATTCTGGGTGGTTGCTAGGACTTTGCTAGGCAGTTGCTAGGGTGGTTTGGGTGGTTGTTATGGTGTTGCTAGGCGGTTGCTAGGGTATTCTGGGTGGTTGCTAGGGTGTTGCTAGGCAGTTGCTAGGGTATTCTGGGTGGTTGCTATGGTGTTGCTAGGCGGTTGCTAGGGTGTTCTGGGTGGTTGCTAGGCGGTTGCTAGGGTATTCTTGGTGGTTGCTAGGGCGTTGCTAGGCAGTTGCTAGGGTATTCTGGGTGGTTGTTAGGGCGTTGCTAGGGTGTTCTGGGTGGTTGCTATGGTGTTGCTAGATGGTTGGTTGGGTATTTTGGGTGGTTGCCAGGGAGTTGCTAGGCAGTTGCTAGGGTGTTCAGGGTGGTTGCTAAGGTATTATGGGTGGTTACTATGGTGTTACTAAGTGGTTGGTAGTTGTCACAGATGATTACTATTGGAGTTCTTAGCATTTTCTTGGCATGATTAGCACTTACCTAATCGCTATTAGCATGTAGCTATTCACAGCTAGCTTGTGTAGCATGTTGGAATTCCTCTTTGCTAGCATGAGTCAAAAGAGCCAACCCCCATTCTCTATACGATGTTCTGATGCAGAGAAATAGGTCTTGCAAAATGGTTGCTAAGGTACTTTGTTTGGTTGCTAGGGAGTGGCTTGGCAGCTGCCAATCATGAAACTCTAAAGGCTGCTTGTCAGTATGAATGATATAAACCAACTCCCATTCCTCTGTGACATTCAGAATGAAAGATATCCCTCTATGGATTTTGGTTGCTAAGGTGCTTGATAATGGTTGCTAGGGCGGGGCTAGCAAGTGTTGTGGTGTCTCATGAATGGCTGTTTGCTGCCCTGAGTCAAACTTGTCTTAACCACATCTCTTTATGATGTTCTGATGCAGAGATATAGGTCTTGCAAAATGGTTGCTAGGGTACTCTGTTTGGTTGCTAGGGAGTGTCTTGGCAGCTGCCAATCATAAAACTCCAGAGGCTGCTTGTCAGTATGAATGATATAAACCAACTCCCATGCCTCTGTGACAATCAGAATGGAAGATATCCCTCTATGGTTTTGGTTGCTAAGGTGCTCGACAATGGTTGCTAGGGAGGGGCTAGGAAGTGTTGAGGTGATTCATGATTGGCCGTTTGCTGCCCCGAGTCAAACGAGACCACCCTCGTGTTTCTATGACAATTCAGTCCGGAGATATGCCTTTGATCTCTTTCAATGGAAGTCTATGGGACTTGTTGCTAAGGTGCTCTAAATGGTTGCTAGGGCGTGACTTGATAGCTTCACAATGATCCTGAGAGACTGATTGGTCGTCTGAGTAAAATGAGTCCGCCCCCTTGTCTCTATGACACTGTGATCCAGAGCTACGTTCAATACAATATCCCTATGCAATTTACCATAGTAGGAAAAGCATGCGTGTTTCACGGGACATTCCTTCCCCATAGTAAGTCAATGGGGCATCTTTGGGACGCTCCTGCCCCCCAGGGGTGTAACTTTTACCCCATTATGAGGTATGTTCTTACACAGCCTGTCAGCCTCTTCCAATGTGTCAAATCACACGTTTCTGCGAAATCCTCACTCAGAGCTACGAGTGCTCAAAGTTCGTCGCAATGTTAAGTCAATGGGACTTTTTGGGCTGCTTTTTCGCCCCTGGGGTGAACACCGCCCCCCCGATCGCTTATAAAAGTCATAGCACACCTCTCCTCAATGAGCCGGTCGATTTGACACCTCACTCAGGGGTCTGTGACAAACGGTGCGGGGCGAGTTACGCGCCAAACTTTTGTCCGGAATAATAATAAGAAAAAGAATAATAATAAGTATGAGCAATAACAATAGTGATGCCTTGCTTTCAGCAAGCACCACTAATAATAAGAATAATAATAAGTATGAGCAATAACAATAGTGATGCCTTGCTTTCAGCAAGCACCACTAATAATAATAAGAAGAATAATAAGTATGAGCAATAACAATAGTGATGCTTTTAAAAAAGCACCACTAACTAGAATGTACATTTCCTGAAGAAAATGTGAAGTGGTGCTTGCAGTGGCAAAATTCGCCACCCGGTTGCTAGGGTGTTGTACATGATTGCATACGAGCCAACAACCAAGTCTGTACGATGTTGTGGAGCTGTAATATGGCTTCTATATGTTGCAATATGGTTGCTAGGTAGCTTTAAAAGGTTGCTAAGGTGTGGTTACACAGTTACCATGATGATATTTACAGACTGGTGTCCCAACCAAAACAAACAAGCACACCCCCATGTCTATACGATGTTCTGGTGCTGAGATATGGCTTGTAAATGTTGTTCAATGGTTGCTAGGGGCCTGTAACTGGTTTCTAGGGCGTGGCTATGAAGTTTTTATGTCACTACTTATTGGCTGCTTGATAGGACGAATCAAAAGAGCCCAACCCCAAAGCTCTATGACCTTCTGAGCCAAAGATATGATTTAGCAAATTTTGTGCCAATGTTAAGTCTATGGGACATTTTTCGGCTAATTTTTCGCCCGCCAGACAAACATCTTACACCCGATCGCTTATAAAAGTCATAGCACACCTTTCCTCAATAAACCGGTCGATTTGACACCTCATTCAGGGGTCTGTGACAAACGGTGTGGGGCGAGTTACGTGCCGAAGTTTTGTCTAGGTGAATAGTAATCACAACACTAGAATGTACATTTCCTGAAGAAAATGTGAAGTGGTGCTTGCAGTGGCAAAACTCGCCACTCGGTTGCTAGGGTGTTGTACATGATTGCATATGAGCCAACAACCATGCCTCTACGATGTTGTGGAGCTGAAATATGGCTTCTATATGTTGCAAAATGGTTGCTAGGTGGCTCTAAATGGTTGCTAGGGTGTGAATACACAGTTACCATGGTGATATTTACAGACTGTTTTCCAACTGAAACTAATGAGCCAACCCCCATCTCTATACAATATTCTGATGCAGAGATGTAGGTCTTGTAAAATGGTTGCTAGGGTACTCTGTTTGGTTGCTATGGAGATGCTTGTCAGCTGCTAATGATGAAACTGCAAAGGCTTCTTGTCAGTATGAATGATATAAACCAACTCCCATCTCTATACAATGTTCTGATGCAGAGATATACGTTTTGCTAAACGGTTGCTAGGGTACTCTATTTGGTTGCTAGCGAGTGGCTTGTCAGCTGCCAATCATGAAACTCCAAAGGCTTCTTGTCACTATGAATGATATAAACCAACTCCCATGCCTCTGCGACATTCAGAATGGAAGATATGCCTCTTTGGAATTTGGTTGCTAGGGTACTCTGTTTGGTTGCTAGGGAGTGGCTTGTCAGCTGTCAATGATGAAATTCCAAAGGCTTCTTGTCAGTATGAATTATATAATCCAACTCCCATGCCTCTGTGACATTCAGAATGGAAGATATGCCTCTTTGGATTTTGGTTGCTAGGGTACTCTGTTTGGTTGCTATGGAGTTACTTGGCAGCTGCCAATCATGAAACTCCAAAGGCTTCTTGTCACTATGAATGATATAAACCAACTCCCATGCCTCTGCGACATTCAGAATGGAAGATATGCCTCTTTGGAATTTGGTTGCTAGGGTACTCTGTTTGGTTGCTAGGGAGTGTCTTGGCAGCTGTCAATCATGAAACTCAAAGGCTGCTTGTCAATATGAATGATATAAACCAACTCCCATGCCTCTGTGACATTCAGAATGGAAGATATCCCTCTTTGGATTTTGGTTGCTAAGGTGCTCGACAATTGTTGCTAGGGAGGGGCTTGGAAGTGTTGAGGTGATTCATGATTGGCTGTTTGCTGCCCTGAGTCAAATGAGACCACCCCCATGTTTCTATGACAATTCAGTCCGGAGATATCTCTTTTAACTCTTTCAATGGAAGTCTATGGAACTTGTTGCTAAGGGGCTCTAAATGGTTGCTAGGGCGTGGCTTGATAGCTTCACAATGATCCAGAGAGACTGATTGGTCATCTGAGTAAAATAAGCCCTCCCCCTTGTCTCTATGACACTGTGATCCAGAGCTACGTTCAATACAAAGTCCCTATGCAATTTACCATAGTAGGAAAAGCATGTGTGTTTCACGGGACGTTCCTTCCCCATAGTAAGTCAATGGGGCAACTTTGGGCATCTCCTGCCCCCCAGGGGTGCAACTTTTACCCCATTGTGAGGTATGTTCTTACAGAGCCTATCAGCCTCTTCAAATGTGGCAAATCACACGTTTCTGCGAAATCCTTGCTCAGAGCTACGTGTGGTCAAAGTTCGTCGCAATGTTAAGTCAATGGGACTTTTTTGGCCGCTTTTTCGCCCCTGGGGCGAACACCGTACCCCCGATCACTTATAAAAGTCATAGCACACCATTCCCGAATAATCCGCACGATTTGACGCCTCATTCGTGTGTCTGTGTCAAAAGCTGCGGGACGAGTTACGCGCCAAACTTTGTCCAGAATAATAATAATAAGAAGAAGAACTAGAATGTACATTTCCTGAAGAAAATGTGAAGTGGTGCTTGCAGTGGCAAAATTCGGCACGGTTGCTAGGGTTTTACTAGGTGGTTGCTATGGTGTTCTGGGAGGTTTCCAAGGTATTCTGGGTGGTTGCTAGGGCGTTGCTAAGTGGTTGCTAGGGTATTCAGTGTGGTTGCTAGGCAGTTGCTAAGGTGTTTACCATAGTTTACCATGATTTACCACGATTTACTATAGTTTACCATGATTTACTATAGTATGCCATGATTTACCATGTTCAAGTATGATTTACTGATTCAAGCATGATTTACCATAGTTTACCATGATTTACGACGATTTACCATAGTTTACCATAATTTACTATAGTATACCAGGATTTACCATGTTCAAGTATGATTTACTGATTCTAGCATGATTTATCATAGTTTACCATGATTTACCACGATTTACCATAGTTTACCATGATTTATTATAGTATACCATGATTTACCATGTTCAAGTATGATTTACTGATTCTAGCATGATTTACCATAGTTTACCATGATTTACTATAGTATACCACAATTTACCATGTTGTAGTATAATTTACTGATTCTAGCATGATTTATCATAGTTACCATGATTTACCATGATTTACCATAGTTTACCATGATTTACTATAGTATACCATGATTTACCATGTTGAAGTATGATTTACTGATTCTAGCATGATTTACCATAGTTTACCATGATTTACCATAGTTTACCATGATTTACCACGATTTACCATAGTTTACCATGATTTACTATAGTATACCATGATATACCATGTTCAAGTATGATTTACTGATTCTAGCATGATTTATCATAGTTTACCACGATTTACCATAGTTTACCATGATTTACTATAGTATACCATGATTTACCATGTTCAAGTATGATTTACTGATTCTAGCATGATTTACCATAGTTTACCATGATTTACTATAGTATACCACAATTTACCATGTTCTAGTATAATTTACTGATTCTAGCATGATTTATCATAGTTACCATGATTTACCATGATTTACCATAGTTTACCATGATTTACTATAGTATACCATGATTTACCATGTTCAAGTATGATTTACTGATTCAAGCATGATTTACCATAGTTTACCATGATTTACCACGATTTACCATAGTTTACCATAATTTACTATAGTATACCAGGATTTACCATGTTCAAGTATGATTTACTGATTCTAGCATGATTTATCATAGTTTACCATGATTTACCACGATTTACCATAGTTTACCATGATTTATTATAGTATACCATGATTTACCATGTTCAAGTATGATTTACTGATTCTAGCATGATTTACCATAGTTTACCATGATTTACTATAGTATACCATGATTTACCATGTGCAAGTATGATTTACTGATTCAGGCATGATTTACCATAGTTTACCACAATTTACCACGATTTACTATAGTTTACCATGATTTACTATAGTATACCACGATTTACCATGTTCAATTATAATTTACTGATTCTAGCATGATTTACCATGATTTACCATAGTTTACCATGATTTACTATAGTATACCATGATTTACCATGTTCAAGTATGATTTACTATGATTCTAGCATGATTTATCATAGTTTACCATGAATTACCATAGTTTACCATGATTTACCATAGTTCACCACGATTTACCATAGTTTACCATGATTTACCATGTTCAAGTATGATTTACTGATTCTAGCATGATTTACCATAGTTTACCATGATTTACCATAGTTTACCATTATTTACCACGATTTACCATAGTTTACCATGATTTACTATAGTATACCATGATTTACCATGTTCAAATATGATTTACTGATTCTAGCATGATTTACCATAGTTTACCATGATTTACCACGATTTACCATACTTTACCATGATTTACTATAGTATACCATGATTTACCATGTTCAAGTATGATTTACTGATTCTAGCATGATTTACCATAGTTTACCATGATTTACCACGATTTACCATACTTTACCATGATTTACTATAGTATACCATGATTTACCATGTTCCAGTATGATTTACTGATTCTAGCATGATTTATCATAGTTTACCATGATTTACCATAGTTTACCATGATTTACTATAGTATACCATGATTTACCACGATTTACCATAGTTTACTATGATTTACTATAGTATACCATGATTTACCATGTTTTAGTATGATTTACTATGATTCTAGGATCATTTACCATAGTTTACCATGATTTACTATAGTATACTATGATTTACCATGTTCAAGTATGATTTACTGATTCTAGCATAATTTACCATAGTTTACCATTATTTACTATAGTTTACCATGATTTACCACGATTTAGCATAGTTTACCATGATTTACTATAGTATACGATGATTTACCATGTTCAAGTCTGATTTACTGATTTTAGCATGATTTACCATAGTTTACCATGATTTACTATAGTATACCATGATTTACCATGTTCAAGTATGATTTACTATGATTCTAGCATGATTTACCATAGTTTACCATGATTTACCACGATTTACTATAGTTTACCATGATTTACTATAGTATACCATGATTTACCATGTTCAAGTATGATTTACTGATTCTAGCATGATTTACCATAGTTTACCATGATTTACCATATTTTACCACGATTTACCACGATTTACCATAGTTTACCATGATTTACTATAGTATACCATGATTTACTATAGTATACCATGATATACCATGTTCAATTATGATTTACTGATTCTAGCATGATTTATCATAGTTTACCATGATTTACCATAGTTTACCATGATTTACCATAGTTTACCATGATTTACTATAGTATACCATGATTTACCATGTTCAAGTATGATTTACTATGATTCTAGCATGATTTACCATAGTTTACCATGATTTTCCACGATTTACCATAGTGTACTATGATTTACTATAGTATACCATGATTTACCATGTTTTAGTATGATTTACTATGATTCAAGGTTGATTTACCATAGTTTACCATGATTTAGTCAAAAGAGCCAAGTCCCATCTCTATACTATGTTTTGATGCAGAGATATACGTTTTGCTAAACGGTTGCTAGGATACTCTCTTTGGTTGCTATGGAGTTACTTGGCAGCTGCCAATGATGAAATTCCAAAGGCTTCTTGTCAGTATGAATGATATAAACCAACTCCCATGCCTCTGTGACATTCAGAATGGAAGATATCCCTCTTTGGATTTTGGTTGCTAAGGTGCTCGACAATGGTTGCTAGGGAGGGGCTTGGAAGTGTTGAGGTGATTCATGATTGGCTGTTTACTGCCCCGAGTCAAATGAGACCACCCCCATGTTTCTATGACAATTCAGTCTGGAGATATCTCTTTGAACTCTTTCAATGGAAGTCTATGGAACTTGTTGCTAAGGGGCTCTAAATGGTTGCTAGGGCGTGGCTTGATAGCTTCACAATGATCCTGAGAGACTGATTGGTCGTCTGAGTAAAATGAGCCCTCCCCCTTGTCTCTATGACACTGTGATCCAGAGCTACGTTCAATACAAAGTCCCTATGCAATTTACCATAGTAGGAAAAGCATGTGTGTTTCACGGGACATTCCTTCCCCATAGTAAGTCAATGGGGCAACTTTGGGCATCTTCTGCCCCCCAGGGGTGCAACTTTTACCCCATTGTGAGGTATGTTCTTACAGAGCCTGTCAGCCTCTTCAAATGTGGCAAATCACACATTTCTGCGAAATCCTCGCTCAGAGCTACGTGTGGTCAAAGTTCGTCGCAATGTTAAGTCAATGGGACTTTTTTGGCCGCTTTTTCGCCCCTGGGGCGAACACCGCACCCCCGATCGCTTATAAAAGTCATAGCACACCTCTCCTTAATGAGCCGGTCGATTTGACACCTCATTCATGGCTCTGAGACAAACGGTGCGGGGCGAGTTACGCGCCAAACTTTGTCCAGAATAATAATAATAATAATAATAATAATAAGAAGAATAATAAGTATGAGCAATAACAATAGTGATGCCTTGCTTTCAGCAAGCACCACTAATAATAAGTATGCAAGAGAACACTAATGATGCCTTGCTTTCAGCAAGCACCATTAATAATAAGAACTAGAATGTACATTTCCTGAAGAAAATGTGAAGTGGTGCTTGCAGTGGCAAAACTCGCCACTCGGTTGCTAGGGTGTTGTACATGATTGCATACGAGCCAACAACCATGTCTGTACGATGTTGTGGAGCTGAAATATGGCTTCTATATGTTTCAACATGGTTGCTAGGTGGCTCTAAACGGTTGCTAGGGTGTGAATACACAGTTACCATGGTGATATTTACAGACTGTTTCCCAACCGAAACAAAAGAGCCAACCCCCATCTCTATACGATGTTCTGATGCAGAAACATGGGTCTTGATAAACGGTTGTTAGGGTCCTCTGTTTGGTTGCTAGGGAGTGACTTGGCAGGTGCCAATCATGAAACTCCAAAGGCTGCTTGTCAGTATGAATGATATAAACCAACTCCCATGCCTCTGTGACATTCAGAATGGAAGATATCCCTCTTTGGATTTTGGTTGCTAGGGTACTCTGTTTGTTTGCTATGGAGTTGCTTGGCAGCTGCCAATGATGAAACTGCAAAGGCTGCTTTTCAGTATGAATGATATAAACCAACTCCCATGCCTCTGTGACATTCAGAATGGAAGATATCCCTCTTTGAAGTTTGGTTGCTAGGGTAATCTATTTGGTTGCTATGGAGTTGCTTGACAGCTGCCAATGATGAAACTGCAAAGGCTTCTTGTCACTATGAATGAAATAAACCAACTCCCATGCCTCTGTGACATTCAGAATGGAAGATATCCCTATTTTGATTTTGGTTGCTAGGGTACTCTATTTGGTTGCTAGTGGGTGGCTTGATAGCTGCCAATGATGAAACTTCAAAGGCTTCTTGTCACTATGAATGATATAAACCAACCCCCATCTTTATACGATGCTCTGATACAGAGATATAGGTCTTGCTAAATAGTTGCTAGGGTACTCTGTTTGGTTGCTATGGAGTGGCTTGGCAGCTGCCAATGATGAAACTCCAAAGGCTGATTTTCAGTATGAATGATATAAACCAACTCCCATGCCTCTGTGACATTCAGAATGGAAGATATCCTTCTTTGGATTTTGGTTGCTAAGGGGCTCTAAATGGTTGCTAGGGCATGGCTTGATAGCTTCACAATGATCCTGAGAGACTGATTGGTCATCTGAGTAAAATGAGCCCGCCCCCTTGTCTCTATGACACTGTGATCCAGAGCTATGTTCAATACAAAATCCCTATGCAATTTACCATAGTAGGAAAAACACATGCTGGGCCGTCCTACACCATAGTAAGTCAATGGGAAACTTTGGGCAGCTCCTGCCCCCCAGGGGTGCAACTTTTACCCCATTGTGAGGTATGGTCTCACACAGCCTGCCATCCTCTTCAAATGTGGCAAATCACACATTTCTGCGAAATCCTCGCTCGGAGCTATGACTCGTCAAAGTTTGTTGCAATGTTAAGTCAATGGGATTTTTCGGCTGCTTTTTCGCCCCTGGGGCGAACACCGTACCCCCGATCGCTTATAAAAGTCATAGCACACCATTCCCGAATAATCCGCACGATTTGACACCTCATTCGTGGGTCTGTGACAAAAGGTGCGGCACGAGTTACGCGCCAAACTTTTGTGTGGAAGAATAATAATAATAAATATAGCTGCAAGCAGCAATTATCGGGGCCAAGCGCAAGCAGATGACAGGATATGCCAACATGGCTGAAGGTGTCAGACCAACTGCAACAATGAGAAATTAAAGACATTTAGAGAGGATTTTAGGCGAAATGGCTGAAAAATCATATATAAAGTCATTCAAAATATGATTTAATGGATTATCACTTTCAACCAATAGGTGGCGCAGTTAGAAAACTGATGTGATGTGGTCAGAGTGAAGTGACAATGACACATACAAAGTTTGGTGTCAATATGTCAAGGCATTGCAGAGATAAAGCCTGAATAGTGCTTTTAGCATCATGCCTCATCTTTGCTGCTACGCTATACGAAAACAGTTTTGTCTATAGACACGAAATCAATAACTTTTAGTCAGCACAGTCTGGAGATGATACGATTCGATTTTGGTGAAAATCGGACAAACGGTCTAGGAGGAGTTCGAAAAAGTAGGTTTTGACTGAAAATCAAGATGGCGGACAGGAATCTAGGCCAAATAAGGAAAACTTGGTATCTATGTTCTCGGCTTGACCCAATGAATCTATTAAGACCAGTTGCATTACAATAGGCCAACTTATTCAAAAGTTATTAGCAGTTTTGTAAATTTTGTTATAACTTTTGACCACTAGGTGGCACTGTCTCGAAATATTTTGGATACCTTCAGGGGATGGTGCTGATGGCACATTATGAGTTTCCTAATATTACACCAATGCATTTGTTTAGTATAGCATTTTATTTCACAAAACTGTATTGAAGTCAATGGGAATTTCATGTTTTGTTCTATTATAGCGCCACCAAGAGGCTGAGTCCCACCATTTTTTTTACATGTCCTCAGAGTGAGCTCATACATATGTGTGTCGATTTTGGTGAAAATATCTCAATTCGCTTCGGAGTTATAGACATTTAAATGAAAAAACACGTAAAAAATGACTGACACATGACTTTGATTGGAATTTACTACCCCTAAACATCAATATTTTCGCATTTGGGCATTGGCGTATAGCTATCGACCTATGTTTCCAAACTTCTGGCGGTGGTTTCGTCTCGATCGGACTAGCGGTTTCGAAGATATAGCCAAATGTTTTTTAAGCGCTAAATCACAACGCTACACAAACCATAAGGCGAAACCTAGCATGTTTGGTATTGTTGGACTCGGCAAGGATTCAGGAGTCTAATGAGATGAGTTTGGTGAAAATAAGTCGACCACACCCAAAGTTATAAGCATTTGAAAAAAAAAAATCACCACTAGGTGGCGCTGTTTCGAAACTTCTCACGCTCCTTCAGAACATCGTGCTGATGACCCATACCAAGTTTCGTAACAATCCGTTCATGCGTTCTTAAAATACAGTATTTTAGCACAAAATTCAAAATGGCCGACAGTCAAAATGGCCGATATGGTAAAATTTGATATCAGTCGACTCGGCATGTTGCCCTGAATCTAACGAGACCAATTTTATGACTTTTGGACAAACTGTTCAGAAGTTATAAGCAAAAATAGCCATTTTTCATATCTCCGGACCAGTAGGTGGCGCTGCGCCGAAACGCAGCATGTAGCCTCAGGTCATGCTTGTGATGACATGTACCAAGTTTGGTCTGAATCCGATAAAGCGTTGCGGAGATACAGCCCTACGACTGTTTTCGCAAGCGCTACGTAAAATTTGTTCGTGCGCTTATTGAAAACGGTTTGACGAATCAATTTGAATTCCATAACTTTTTGTCAGCACTGCCTGAAGATGATCTGGTTCAATTTTCGTGCAAATCGGACAAACCGTCTAGGACGAGTTCGAAAAAGTAGCTTTTTCAGCACATTCAAAATGGCGGCCATATTTTTAAGCCGGAAAATGACGTCATAGGGTGCAATCGAATCGGCATGAGCTCAGGAATCAGAGGAAAAAAGAATTTTGTTGATTGGCCTTACGCTTCAAAAGTTATTAGCAAAATAAAAGTGAAACTTTGGACAGGTGGTGGCGCTAGAGGGAATGACTTAGAAACACAAAAATTGGTGTATTTAATGTTGGGACTGTCCTCTATCAGAATGTCAAACCAAAACAACTTTCCCGCAATCGGTTCTATGGGCTGCCATAGACGCCCAGTCGGAAGAATAATAATAATAAATATAGCTGCAAGCAGCAATTATCGGGGCCAAGCGCAAGCAGATGACAGGATATGCCAACATGGCTGAAGGTGTCAGACCAACTGCAACAATGAGCAATTAAAGACATTCAAAGAGGATTTTAGGCGAAATGGCTGAAAAATCATATAAACAGTCATTCAAAATATGATTTAATGGATTATCACTTTCACCAATAGGTGGCGCAGTTACAAAACTGATGTGATGTGGTCAGAGTGAAGTGACAATGACACATACAAAGTTTGGTGTCAATATGTCAAGGCATTGCAGAGATAAAGCCTGAATAGTGCTTTTAGCATCATGCCTCATATTTGCTGCTACGCTATACGAAAACGGTTTCGTCTATAGACACGAAATCCATAACTTTTAGTCAGCACAGTCTGGAGATGATACGATTCGATTTTGGTGAAAATCGGACAAACGGTCTAGGAGGAGTTCGAAAAAGTAGGTTTTGTCTGAAAATCAAGATGGCGGACAGGAAGCTAGGCCAAATAAGGAAACCTTGGTATCTATGTTCTCGGCTTGACCCAAGGAATCTATTAAGACCAGTTGTATTACAATAAGCCAATTTATTCAAAAGTTATTATAAGTTTTCTAAATTTTGTTATAACTTTTGACCAATAGGTGGCGCTGTCTTGAAATATTTTGAGTACTTTCAGGGGATGGTGCTGATGGCACATTCTGAGTTTCGTAATATTACACCAATGCATTTGTTTAGTATAGCATTTTATTTCACAAAACTGTATTGAAGTCAATGGGAATTTCATGTTTTGTTCTATTATAGCGCCACCAAGAGGCTGAGTCCCACCATTTTTTTTACATGTCCTCAGAGTGAGCTCGTACATATGTGTGTCGATTTTGGTGAAAATATCTCAATTCGCTTCGGAGTTATAGACATTTATATGAAAAAACACGTAAAAAATGACTGACACATGACTTTGATTGGAATTTACTACCCCTAAACATCAATATTTTCGCATTTGGGCATTGGCGTATAGCTATCGACCTATGTTTCCAAACTTCTGAAGGTGGTTTCGTCTCGATCGGACTAGCGGTTTCGAAGATATAGCCAAATGTTTTTTAAGCGCTAAATCACAACGCTACACAAACCGTAAGGCAAAACCTAGCATGTTTGGTATCGTGGGACTCGGCAACGATTCAGGACTCTAATGAGATGAGTCTCGTGAAAATAAGTCGACCACACCCAAAGTTATAAGCATTTGGAAGCATTTGGGAAAAAAAATTCACCACTAGGTGGCACTGTTTCGAAACTTCTCAGGCTCCTTCAGGGCATCGTGCTGATGATCCATTCCGAGTTTTGTAACGATACGTTCACGCGTTCATAAAATACAGCATTTTAGCACATAATTCAAAATGGCCGACAGCCAAAATGGCTGATCGGGGAAAATTGGATATCAGTCGACTCAGCATGATGCCCTGAATCTAACGAGACCACTTTTATGATTTTTGGACAAACCATTCAGAAGTTATAAGCAAAAATAGCCATTTTTCATATCTCCGGACCAGTAGGTGGCACTGTGCCGAAACGCAGCATGTTGCCTCAGGTCATGCTTGTGATGAGATGTACCAAGTTTGGTCTGAATATGATAAAGTGTTGAGGAGATACTGGCTTGTGTCTGTTTTCGCAAGCGCTACGTAAAATTTGTTTGCGCGGTATTCGAGAACGGTTTGATGAATCAACACGAATTCCATAACTTTTTGTCGGCATGGTCTGAAGATGATCTGATTCAATTTTCGTGGAAATTGGAGCAACGGCCTAGGAGGAGTTTGAAAAAGTAGGTTTTTCGGAAAATTCAAAATAGCGGAAAAATTATTATGACGAAAAATGACGTCATAGGGTGCAATCGAATCGCCCTGAGCTCAGAAATCAGAGGAAAAAAGAATTTTGTTTCTAGCCCGTGTGGTTCAAAAGTTATTAGCATAAACATGAGTGAAACTTTGGACAGTTGGTGGCGCTAGAGGGAATGACTTAGACACACCAAAATTGGTGTATTTAATGTTGGGACTGTCCTCTATCAGAATGTCAAACCATTACAACTTTCCCGCGATCGGTTCTATGGGCTGCCATAGACTCCCAGTCGGAAGAAGGAAGAATAATAATAATAATAATAATAAATATAGCTGCAAGCAGCCATTACCGGGGCCAAGCAGAATAAGACGACAAGACATGGCTGAAGGTGTCAGATCAACTGCAACAATGAGCAATTACAGACATTTAAAGAGGATTTTAGACGAAATGGCTGAAAAATCATAGAAACAGTAATTAAAAATATAATTTAATTGATTATCACTTTCGACAAGTAGGTGGCGCAGTTACAAAACTGATGTGGTCAGAGTGAAGTGACAATGTCACATACAAAGTTTGTTGTCAATATGTCAAGGCATTGCAGAGATAAAGCCTGAATAGTGCTATTGGCATCATGCCTCAACTTTGCTGCTGCGCTATACGAAAATGGTTTCGTCTATCGACAAGAAATCCATAACTATTAGTCGGCACGGTCTGGAGATGATACGATTAGATTTTGGTGAAAATCGGACAAACGGTCTAGGAGGAGTTTGAAAAAGTAGGTTTTGACTGAAAATCAAGATGGCGGACAGGAAGTTTGGCCAAATAAGGAAAACTTGGTATCTATGTTCTCGGCTTGACCCAAGGAATATATTAAGCATTTCAATAGCCAGATTTATTCAAAAGTTATTAGCCTTTTTGGAAATTGTTAGAACTTTTGACCACTAGGTGGCGCTGTCTCGAAATATTTTGGGTACCTTCAGGGGATGGTGCTGATGACACAATCTGAGTTTCGTAATATTAAACCAATGCATTTGTTTAGTATAGCATTTTATTTCACAAAATTGTATGGAAGTCAATGGGAATTTCATGTTTTGTTCTATTATAGCGCCACCAAGAGGCTCAGTCCCACCATTTTTTGTATGTGTCCTCAGAGTGAGCCCATACATATGTGTGTCGATTTTGGTGAAAATATCTCAATTATCTTCGGAGTTATAGACATTTATATGAAAAAACACGTAAAAAATGACTGACACATGACTTTAATTGGAATTTACTACCTCTAGACATCAATATTTTCGCATTTGGGCTTTAACGTTTAGTTAACAAGCTATGATTCCAAACTTCTGACGGTGGTTTCGTCTCGATCGGACAAACGGTTTCGAAGATATCGCCTAATGTTTTTTAAGTGCTAAATCACAACGCTACACAAACCGTAAGGTGAAACCTAGCATATTTGGTATCGTTGGACTCGGCAAGGATTCAGGAGTCTAATGAGATGAGTTTGGTGAAAATAAGTCGACCACACCCAAAGTTATAAGCATTTGAAAAATAAAATTCACCACTAGGTGGCGCTGTTTCGAAACTTCTCACGCTCCTTCAGAACATCGTGCTGATGACCCATACCGAGTTTCGTAACAATCCGTTCATGCGTTCTTAAAATACAGCATTTTAGCACAAAATTCAAAATGGCCGAAAGTCAAAATGGCCGATATGGTAAAATTTTATATCAGTCGACTCGGCATGTTGCCCTGAATCTAACGAGACCAATTTTATGATTTTTGGACAAAATGTTCAGAAGTTATAAGCAAAAATAGCCATTTTTCATATCTCCGGACCAGTAGGTGGCGCTGCGCCGAAACGCAGCATGTAGCCTCAGGTCATGCTTGTGATGACATGTACCAATTTTGGTCTGAATCCGATAAAGCGTTGCGGAGATACAGCCCTACGACTGTTTTCGCAAGCGCTACGTAAAATGTGTTCGAGCGTTAATCGAAAACGGTTTGACGAATCAATTTGAATTCCATAACTTTTTGTCAGCACTGCCTGAAGATTATCTGGTTCAATTTTCGTGCAAATCGGACAAACCGTCTAGGACGAGTTCGAAAAAGTAGCTTTTTCAGCCCATTCAAAATGGCGGCCATATTTATAAGCCGGAAAATGACGTCATAGGGTGCAATCGAATCGGCATGAGCTCGGGAATCAGAGGAAAAAAGAATTTTGTTGATTGGCCAAACGGTTCAAAAGTTATTAGCAAAATAAAAGTGAAATTTTGGACAGGTGGTGGCGCTAGAGGGATTGGTTTTAAGACACCAAATTTGGTATGGTGACTTTTTGGACTGTCCTCTATCATTGTGCCAAATTTCATAACTTTCCCGCAATCGGTTCTATGGGCTGCCATAGACTCCCATGGCGGAAGAAGAATAATAATAATAAATATAGCTGCAAGCAGCAATTACCGGGGCCAAGCAGAATAAGACGACAAGACATTTCGACATGTTTGAAAGTGTCAGACCAACTGCAACAATGAGCAATTAAAGACATTTAAAGAGGATTTTAGGCAAAATGGCTGAAAAATCATAGAAACAATAATTAAAAATAATTTGTAATGGATTATCACTTTCAACCAATAGGTGGTGCAGTTTCAAAACTGATGTGATGTGGTCAGAGTGAAGTGACAATGACACATGCAAAGTTTGGTGTCAATATGTCAAGGCATTGCAGACATAAAGCCTGAATAATGCTTTTAGCATCATGCCTCAAATTTGCTGCTGCGCTATACGAAAACGGTTTCGTCAATTGACACGAAATCCATAACTTTTAGTCGGCACAGTCTGGAGATGATACAATTCGATTTTGGTGAAAATCGGACAAACGGTGTGGGAGGAGTTCGAAAAAGTAGATTTTGAATGAAAATAGCATTTTATATCACAAAACTGTATTGAAGTCAATGGGAATTTCATGTTTTGTTCTATTATAGCGCCACCAAGAGGCTCAGTCCCACAATTTTTTTTACGTGTCCTCAGAGTGAGCCCATACATATGTGTGTCAGTTTTGGTGAAAATATCTCAATTTGCTTTAGAGTTATAGACATTTATATGAAAAAACACGTAAAAAATGACTGACACAAGACTTTGTTTGAATTTTACTACCCCTAAACATCAATATTTTCGCATTTGGGCATTGGCGTATAGCTATCGACCTATGTTTCCAAACTTCTGACGGAGGTTTCGTCTCGATCGGACAATCGGTTTCGAAGATATAGCCAAATGTTTTTTAAGCGCTAAATCACAACGCTACACAAACCGTAAGGCGAAACCTAGCATGTTTGGTATCGTAGGACTCGGCAAGGTTTCAGGATACTAATTAGATGAGTCTCGTGAAAATAAGTCGACCACACCCAAAGTTATAAGCGTTTGAAAAAAAAAATTCACCACTAGGTGGCGCTGTTTCGAAACTTCTCAGGCTCATTCAGGGCATTGTGCTGATGACCCATACCACGTTTCGTAACAATCTGTTCATGCGTTCATAAAATACAGAATTTTAGCACAAAATTCAAAATGGCCGACAGCCAAAATGACCGATATGGTCAAATTGGATATCAGTCGACTCGGCATGTTGCCCTGAATCTAACGAGACCAATTGTATGATTTTTGGACAAACTGTTCAGAAGTTATAAGCAAAAATAGCCATTTTTCATAACTCCGGACCAGTAGGTGGCGCTGCGCCGAAACACAGCATGTAGCCTCAGGTCATGCTTGTGAGTACAAGTACCAAGTTTGGTCTGAATACGATAAACCGTTGCGGAGATACGGCCTTACGACTGTTTTTGCTAGCGCTACGTAAAATGTATTTGTGCGTTTATTGAAAACGGTTTGACGAATCCATTTGAATTCCATAACTTTTTGTCAGCACTACCTGAAGATGATCTGGTTCAATTTTCGTGCAAATCGGACAAACCGTCTAGGACGAGTTCGAAAAAGTAGCTTTTTTTGAAAATTCAAGATGGCGGCCATATTTTTATGACGTCAAATGACGTCATAGGGTGCAATCGAATCGCCATGAGCTCAGGAATCAGAGGAAAAAAGAATTTCGCTGATTGGCCTTACGGTTCAAAAGTTATTAGCAAAATAAAAGTGAAACTTTGGACAGGTGGTGGCGCTAGAGGGAATGACTTAGAAACACCAAAATTGGTGTATTTAATGTTGAGACGGTCCTCTATCAGAATGTCAAACCAAAACAACTTTCCCGCAATCGGTTCTATGGGCTGCCATAGACTCCCATGGCGGAAGAATAATAATAATAAATATAGCTGCAAGCAGCAATTATCGGGGCCAAGCGCAAGCAGATGACAGGATATGCCAACATGGCTGAAGGTGTCAGACCAACTGGAACAATGAGCAGTTAATTACATTTAAAGAGGATTTTAGATGAAATGGCTGAAAAATCATATAAAAAGTCATTTAAAATATGATTTAATGGATTATCACTTTCGACCAATAGGTGGCGCAGTTACAAAAGTGATGTGATGTGGTCAGAGTGAAGTGACAATGACACATACAAAGTTTGGTGTCAATATGTCAAGGCATTGCAGAGATAAAGCCTGAATTGTGCTTTTAGCATCATGCCTCAACTTTGCTGCTACGCTATATGAAAACGGTTTCGTCTATTGACACGAAATCCATAACTTTTATACAGCATAGTCTGGAGATGATACGATTAGATTTTGGTGAAAATCGGACAAACGGTCTAGGAGGAGTTCGAAAAAGTAGGTTTTGACTGAAAATCAAGATGGCGGACAGGAAGCTAGGCCAAATAAGGAAAACTTGGTATCTATGTTCTCGGCTTGACCCAATGAATCTATTAAGACCAGTTGCATTACAATAGGCCAACTTATTCAAAAGTTATTAGCAGTTTTGTAAATTTTGTTAGAACTTTTGACCACTAGGTGGCACTGTCTCGAAATATTTTGGATACCTTCAGGGGATGGTGCTGATGGCACATTATGAGTTTCCTAATATTACACCAATGCATTTGTTTAGTATAGCATTTTATTTCACAAAACTGTATTGAAGTCAATGGGAATTTCATGTTTTGTTCTATTATAGCGCCACCAAGAGGCTGAGTCCCACCATTTTTTTTACATGTCCTCAGAGTGAGCTCATACATATGCTTGTCGATTTTGGTGAAAATATCTCAATTCGCTTCGGAGTTATAGACATTTATATGAAAAAACACGTAAAAAATGACTGACACATGACTTTGATTGGAATTTACTACCCCTAAACATCAATATTTTCGCATTTGGGCATTGGCGTATAGCTATCGACCTATGTTTCCAAACTTCTGGTGGTGGTTTCGTCTCGATCGGACTAGCGGTTTCGAAGATATAGCCAAATGTTTTTTAAGCGCTAAATCACAACGCTACACAATCCGTAAGGCGAAACCTAGCATGTTTGGTATCGTGGGACTCGGCAACGATTCAGGACTCTAATGAGACGAGTCTCGTGAAAATAAGTCGACCACACCCAAAGTTATAAGCATTTGAAAGCATTTGGTGAAAAAAATTCACCACTAGGTGGCACTGTTTCGAAACTTCTCAGGCTCCTTCAGGGCATCGTGCTGATGATCCATTCCAAGTTTTGTAACGATACGTTCACGCGCTCATAAAATACAGCATTTTAGCACATAATTCAAAATGGCCGACAGCCAAAATGGCTGATCGGGGAAAATTGGATATCAGTCGACTCAGCATGACGCCCTGAATCTAACGAGACCACTTTTATGATTTTTGGACAAACCATTCAGAAGTTATAAGCAAAAATAGCCATTTTTCATATCTCCGGACCAGTAGGTGGCACTGCGCCGAAACGCAGCATGTTGCCTCAGGTCATGCTTGTGATGAGATGTACCAAGTTTGGTCTGAATACGATAAACCGTTGCGGAGATACAGCCCTACGACTGTTTTCACAAGCGCTACGTAAAATTTGTTTGCGCGGTATTCGAGAACGGTTTGATGAATCAACACGAATTCCATAACTTTTTTTTGGCATGGTCTGAAGATGATCTGATTCAATTTTCGTGGAAATTGGACCAACGGCCTAGGAGGAGTTCGAAAAAGTAGGTTTTTCGGAAAATTCTAAATGGCGGAAAATTTTTTATGACGAAAAATGACGTCATAGGGTGCATTCGAATCGTCATGAGCTCAGGAATCAGAGGAAAAAAGAATTTTGTTTCTAGCCCTTGTGGTTCAAAAGTTATTAGCATAAACATGAGTGCAACTTTGGACAGTTGGTGGCGCTAGAGGGAAAGACTTAGACACACCAAAATTGGTGTATTTAATGTTGGGACTGTCCTCTATTAGAATGTCAAATCATTACAACTTTCCCGCGATCGGTTCTATGGGCTGCCATAGACTCCCAGTCGGAAGAAGGAAGAATAATAATAATAATAATAATAATAATAATAAGAACGGGAACGAAAACAATAGGTGCCTCCGCACCTTCGGTGCTTGGCCCCTAATAATAATAATAATAATAAGAAACGGAACAGATACAATAGGTGCCTCCGCACCTTCGGTGCTTGGCCCCTAATAATAATAATAAGAACGCGAACAAAAACAATAGGTGCCTCCGCACCTTCGGTGCTTGGCCCCTAAATATAGCTGCAAGCAGCCATTACCGGGGCCAAGCAGAATAAGACGACAAGACATTTCGACATGTTTGAAAGTGTCAGACCAACTGCAACAATGAGCAATTAAAGACATTTAAAGAGGATTTTAGGCAAAATGCCTGAAAAATCATAGAAACAATAATTAAAAATATGATTTGATGGATTATCACTTTCGACCAATAGGTGGCGCAGTTACAAAACTGATGTGATGTGGTCAGAGTGAAGTGACAATGACACATACAAAGATTGGTGTCAATATATCAAGGCATTGCAGAGATAAAGCCTTAATTATTGCTATTAGCATCATGCCTCAACTTTGCTGCTGCGCTATACGAAAACGGTTTCGTCTATCGACACGAAATCCATAACTTTTAGTCGGCACGGTCTGGAGATGATACGATTCGATTTTGGTGAAAATCGGACAAACGGTCTAGGAGGAGTTCGAAAAAGTAGGTTTTGAATGAAAATCAAGATGGCGGACAGGAAGTTTGGCCAAATAAGGAAAACTTGGTATCTATGTTCTCGGCTTGACCCAAGGAATCTATTAAGACCCGTGGCATTTCAATAGCCAGATTTATTCAAAAGTTATTAGCCTTTTTGGAAATTTTGTTATAACTTTTGACCACTAGGTGGCGCTGTCTTGAAATATTTTGGTTGCCTTCAGGGGATGGTGCTGATGACACAATCTGAGTTTCGTAATATTACACCAATGCATTTGTTTAGTATAGCATTTTATTTCACAAAACTGTATTGAAGTCAATGGGAATTTCATATTTTGTTCAATTATAGCGCCACCAAGAGGCTCAGTCCCACAATTTTTTTTACGTGTCCTCAGAGTGAGCCCATACATATGTGTGTCAATTTTGGTGAAAATATCTCAATTCACTTCGGAGTTATAGACATTTATATGAAAAAACACGAAAAAAATGACTGACACATGACTTTGATTGGAAATTAGTACCCCTAAACATCAATATTTTCGCATTTGGGCATTAACGTTTAGTTAACAAGCTATGATTCCAAACTTCTGACGGTGGTTTCGTCTCGATCGGACAAACGGTTTCGAAGATATCGCCTAATGTTTTTTAAGTGCTAAATCACAACGCTACACAAACCGTAAGGCGAAACCTAGCATATTTGGTATCGTTGGACTTGGCAAGGATTCAGGAGTCTAATGAGATGAGTTTGGTGAAAATAAGTCGACCACACCCAAAGTTATAAGCATTTGAAAAATAAAATTCACCACTAGGTGGCGCTGTTTCGAAACTTCTCACGCTCCTTCAGAACATCGTGCTGATGACCCATACCGAGTTTCGTAACAATCCGTTCATGCGTTCTTAAAATACAGCATTTTAGCACAAAATTCAAAATGGCCGACAGTCAAAATGGCCGATATGGTAAAATTTGATATCAGTCGACTCGGCATGTTGCCCTGAATCTAACGAGACCAATTTTATGATTTTTGGACAAAATGTTCAGAAGTTATAAGCAAAAATAGCCATTTTTCATATCTCCGGACCAGTAGGTGGCGCTGCGCCGAAACGCAGCATGTAGCCTCAGGTCATGCTTGTGATGACATGTACCAATTTTGGTCTGAATCCGATAAAGCGTTGCGGAGATACAGCCCTACGACTGTTTTCGCAAGCGCTACGTAAAATGTGTTCGAGCGTTATTCAAAAACGGTTTGACGAATCAATTTGAATTCCATAACTTTTTGTCAGCACTGCCTGAAGATGATCTGGTTCAATTTTCGTGCAAATCGGACAAACCGTCTAGGACGAGTTCGAAAAAGTAGCTTTTTCAGCCCATTAAAAATGGCGGCCATATTTATAAGCCGGAAAATGACGTCATAGGGTGCAATCGAATCGGCATGAGCTCGGGAATCAGGGGAAAAAAGAATTTTGTTGATTGGCCAAACGGTTCAAAAGTTATTAGCAAAATAAAAGTGAAATTTTGGACAGGTGGTGGCGCTAGAGGGATTGGTTTTAAGACACCAAATTTGGTATGGTGACTTTTTGGACTGTCCTCTATCATTGTGCCAAATTTCATAACTTTCCCGCAATCGGTTCTATGGGCTGCCATAGACTCCCATGGCGGAAGAAGAATAATAATAATAAATATAGCTGCAAGCAGCAATTATCGGGGCCAAGCACAATCAGACGACAAGACATGCCAACATGTCTGAAAGTGTCAGACCAACTGCAACAATGAGCAATTAAAGACATTTAAAGAGGATTTTAGACGAAATGGCTGAAAAATCATAGAAACAGTCAATAAAAATATGATTTAATGCATTATCACTTTCGACCAATAGGTGGCGCAGTTACAAAACTGATGTGATGTGGTCAGAGTGAAGTGACAATGACACATACAAAGTTTGGTGTCAATATGTCAAGGCATTGCAGAGATAAAGCCTGAATAGTGCTATTAGCATCATGCCTCAACTTTGCTGCTGCGCTATACGAAAACGGTTTGGTCTATCCACACGAAATCCATAACTTTTAGTCGGCACGGTCCTGAGATGATACGATTCGATTTTGGTGAAAATCGGACAAACGGTCTAGGAGGAGTTCGAAAAAGTAGGTTTTGAATGAAAATCAAGATGGCGGACAGGAAGTTTGGCCAAATAAGGTAAACTTGGTATCTATGTTCTCGGCTTGACCCAAGGAATCTATTAAGACCAGTGGCATTTCAGTAGCCAGATGTATTCAAAAGTTATTAGCCTTTTTGGAAATGTATTATAAGTTTTGACCACTAGGTGGCGCTGTTTCGAAATATTTTGAATACCTTTAGGGGATGGTGCTGATGGCACATTCTGAGTTTTGTAATATTACACCAATGCATTTGTTTATTATAGCATTTTATTTCACAAAACTGTATTGAAGTCAATGGGAATTTCATGTTTTGTTCTATTATAGCGCCACCAAGAGGCTCAGTCCCACCATTTTTTTTATGTGTCCTCAGAGTGAGCCCATACATATGTGTGTCGATTTTGGTGAAAATATCTCAATTCGCTTCAGAGTTATAGACATTTATATGAAAAAACACGTAAAAAATGACTGACACATGACTTTGATTGGAATTTACTACCCCTAAACATCAATATTTTCGCATTTGGGCATTGGCGTATAGCTATCGACCTATGTTTCCAAACTTCTGACGGTGGTTTCGTCTCGATCGGACAAATGGTTTCGAAGATATAGCCAAATGTTTTTTAAGCGCTAAATCACAACGCTACACAAACCATAAGGCGAAACCTAGCATGTTTGGTATCGTTGGACTCGGCAAGGATTCAGGAGTCTAATGAGATGAGTTTGGTGAAAATAAGTCGACCACACCCAAAGTTATAAGCATTTGAAAAAAAAAAATCACCACTAGGTGGCGCTGTTTCGAAACTTCTCACGCTCCTTCAGAACATCGTGCTGATGACCCATACCAAGTTTCGTAACAATCCGTTCATGCGTTCTTAAAATACAGTATTTTAGCACAAAATTCAAAATGGCCGACAGTCAAAATGGCCGATATGGCAAAATTGGATATCAGTCGACTCGGCATGTCGTCCTGAATCTATCAAGACCAATTTTATGATTTTTGGACAAACTGTTCAGAAGTTATAAGCAAAAATAGCCATTTTTCATATCTCCGGACCAGTAGGTGGCGCTGCGCCGAAACGCAGCATGTAGCCTCAGGTCATGCTTGTGAGTACATGTACCAAGTTTGGTCTGAATACGATAAACCGTTGCGGAGATACAGCCTTATGACTGTTTTTGCAGGCGCTACGTAAAATTAGTTTGAGCGTTTATCGAAAACGGTTTGACGAATCAATTTGAATTCCATAACTTTTGGTCAGCACTACCTGAAGATGATCTGGTTCAATTTTCATGCAAATCGGACAAACCGTCTAGGACGAGTTCGAAAAAGTAGGTTTTACAAAAAATTCAAAATGGCGGACATATTTTTATGACGCAAAATGACGCCATAGGGTGCAATCGAATCGCCATGAGCTCAGGAATCAGAAGAAAAAAGAATTTTGTTGATTGGCCTTACGGTTCAAAAGTTATTAGCAAAATAAAAGTGAAACTTTGGACAGTTGGTGGCGCTAGAGGGAATGACTTAGACACACCAAAATTGGTGAATTTAATGTTGGGACTGTCCTCTATCAGAATGTCAAACCAAAACAACTTTCCCGCAATCGGTTCTATGGGCTGCCATAGACTCCCAGAGCGGAAGAATAATAATAATAAATATAGCTGCAAGCAGCAATTACCGGGGCCAAGCAGAATAAGACGACAAGACATTTCGACATGTTTGAAAGTGTCAGACCAACTGCAACAATGAGCAATTAAAGACATTTAAAGAGGATTTTAGGCAAAATGGCTGAAAAATCATAGAAACAATAATTAAAAATATGATGTAATGGATTATCACTTTCGACCAATAGGTGGTGCAGTTACAAAACTGATGTGATGTGGTCAGAGTGAAGTGACAATGACACATGCAAAGTTTGGTGTCAATATGTCAAGGCATTGCAGACATAAAGCCTGAATAATGCTTTTAGCATCATGCCTCAAATTTGCTGCTGCGCTATACGAAAACGGTTTCGTCAATCGACACGAAATCCATAACTTTCAGTCGGCACGGTCTGGAGATGATATGATTCGATTTTGGTGAAAATCGGACAAACGGTGTAGGAGGAGTTCGAAAAAGTAGGTTTTTAATGAAAATAGCATTTTATTTCACAAAACTGTATTGAAGTCAATGGGAATTTTATGTTTTGTTCTATTATAGCGCCACCAAGAGGCTCAGTCTCACAATTTTTTTTACGTGTCCTCAGAGTGAGCCCATACATATGTGTGTCAGTTTTGGTGAAAAAATCTCAATTTGCTTCAGAGTTATAGGCATTTATATGAAAAAACATGTAAAAAATGACTGACACATGACTTTGTTTGGAATTTACTACCCCTAAACATCAATATTTTCGCATTTGGGCATTGGCGTATAGCTATCGACCTATGTTTCCAAACTTCTGACGGTGGTTTCGTCTCGATCGGACTAGCGGTTTCGAAGATATAGCCAAATGTTTTTTAAGCGCTAAATCACAACGCTACACAAACCGTAAGGCAAAACCTAGCATGTTTGGTATCGTAGGACTCGGCAAGGTTTCAGGAGTCTAATTAGATGAGTCTCGTGAAAATAAGTTGACCACACCCAAAGTTATAAGCATTTGAAAAAAAAAATTCACCACTAGGTGGCGCTGTTTCGAAACTTCTCACGCTCCTTCAGGACAACGTGCTGATGACCCATACCAAGTTTCGTAACAATTCGTTCATGCATTCTTAAAATACAGTATTTTAGCACAAAATTCAAAATGGCCGACAGTCAAAAGGGCCGATATGGTAAAACTGGATATCATACGAATCGGCATATTGCCCTGAATGTAACGATACCAATTTTATGATTTTTGGACAAACTGTTCAGAAGTTATAAGCAAAAATAGCCATTTTTCATATCTCCGGACCAGTAGGTGGCGCTGCGCCGAAACGCAGCATGTAGCCTCAGGTCATGCTTGTGAGTACATGTACCAAGTTTGGTCTGAATACGATAAACCGTTGCGGAGATACAGCCTTACGACTGTTTTTGCTAGAGCTACGTAAAATGTATTCGTGCGTTTATCGAAAACGGTTTGACGAATCAATTTGAATTCCATAACTTTTGGTCAACACTGCCTGAAGATGATCTGGTTCAATTTTCGTGCAAATCGGACAAACCGTCTAGGACGAGTTCGAAAAAGTAGCTTTTTCAGAAAATTAAAAATCGCGGCCATATTTATATGACAGAAAATGACATCATAGTGTGCAATCGAATCGGCATGAGCTCAGAAATAAGAGGAAAAAAGAATTTTGTTGATTGGCCTTACGGTTCAAAAGTTATTAGCAAAATAAAAGTGAAACTTTGGACAGGTGGTGGCGCTAGAGGGAATGACTTAGAAACACAAAAATTGGTGTATTTAATGTTGGGACTGTCCTCTATCAGAATGTCAAACCAAAACAACTTTCCCGCAATCGGTTCTATGGGCTGCCATAGACGCCCAGTCGGAAGAAGAATAATAATAATAAATATAGCTGCAAGCAGCAATTACCGGGGCCAAGCAGAATAAGACGACAAGACATGCCGACATGTCTGAAAGTGTCAGACCAACTGCAACAATGAGCAATTAAAGACATTTAAAGAGGATTTTAGACGAAATGGCTGAAAAATCATAGAAACAGTAATTAAAAATATGATTTAATGGATTATCACTTTCGACAAATAGGTGGCGCAGTTACAAAACTGATGTGATGTGGTCAGAGTGAGGAGACAATGACACATACAAAGTTTGGTGTCAATATGTCAAGGCATTGCAGAGATAAAGCCTGAATAGTGCTATTAGCATCATGCCTCAAATTTGCTGCTGCGCTATACGAAAACGGTTTCGTCAATTGACACGAAATCCATAACTTTTAGTCGGCACAGTCTGGGGATGATACGATTCGATTTTGGTGAAAATCGGACAAACGGTGTGGGAGGAGTTCGAAAAAGTAGGTTTTGAATGAAAATAGCATTTTATCTCACAAAACTGTATTGAAGTCAATGGGAATTTCATGTTTTGTTCTATTATAGCGCCACCAAGAGGCTCAGTCCCACAATTTTTTTTACGTGTCCTCAGAGTGAGCCCATACATATGTGTGTCAGTTTTGGTGAAAATATCTCAATTTGCTTTAGAGTTATAAACATTTATATGAAAAAACACGTAAAAAATGACTGACACATGACTTTGTTTGAATTTTACTACCCCTAAACATCAATATTTTCGCATTTGGGCATTGGCGTATAGCTATCGACCTATGTTTCCAAACTTCTGACGGTGGTTTCGTCTCGATCGGACAAGCGGTTTCGAAGATATAGCCTAATGTTTTTTAAGCGCTAAATCACAACGCTACACAAACCGTAAGGCGAAACCTAGCATGTTTGGTATCGTAGGACTCGGCAAGGTTTCAGGAGTCTAATTAGATGAGTCTCGTGAAAATAAGTCGACCGCACCCAAAGTTATAAGCATTTGAAAAAAAAAATTCCCCACTAGGTGGCGCTGTTTCGAAACTTCTCACACTCCTTCAGGACATCGTGCTGATGACCCATGCCAAGTTTCGTAACAATCCGTTCATGCGTTCATAAAATACAGCATTTTAGCACATAATTCAAAATGGCCGACAGTCAAAATGGCCGATATGGTCAAATTGGATATCAGTCGACTCGGCATGTCGCCCTGAATCTAACGAGACCAATTTTATGATTTTTGGACAAACTGTTCAGAAGTTATAAGCAAAAATAGCCATTTTTCATATCTCCGGACCAGTAGGTGGCGCTGCGCCGAAACGCAGCATGTAGCCTCAGGTCATGCTTGTGATGACATGTACCAAGTTTGGTCTGAATACGATAAACCGTTGCAGAGATACAGCCTTACGACTGTTTTTGCAGGCGCTACGTAAAATTTGTTCGTGCGTTTATTGAAAACGGTTTGACGAATCAATTTGAATTCCATAACTTTTGGTCAGCACTGCCTGAAGATGATCTGGTTCAATTTTCGTGCAAATCGGACAAACCGTCTAGGACGAGTTCGAAAAAGTAGGTTTTTCGAATGAATCAAAATGGCGGCCATATTTTTATTACAGAAAATGAAGTCATAGGATGCAATCGAATCGGCATGAGCTCAGGAATCAGAGGAAAAAATAATTTTGTTGATTGGCCTTACAGTTCAAAAGTTATTAGCAAAATAAAAGTGAAACTTTGGACAGGTGGTGGCGCTAGAGGGAATGACTTAGAAACACCAAAATTGGTGTATTTAATGTTGGGACTGTGCTCTATCAGAATGTCAAACCAAAACAACTTTCCCGCAATCGGTTCTATGGGCTGCCATAGACTCCAAGAGCGGAAGAAGAAGAAGAAGAAGAAGAAGAAATATAGCTGCAAGCAGCAATTATCGGGGCCAAGCGCAAGCAGACGACAAGACATGCCAACATGTCTGAAAGTGTCAGACCAACTGCAACAATGAGCAATTAAAGACATTTAAAGAGGATTTTAGGCAAAATGCCTGAAAAATCATAGAAACAATAATTAAAAATATGATTTGATGGATTATCACTTTCGACCAATAGGTGGCGCAGTTACAAAACTGATGTGATGTGGTCAGAGTGAAGTGACAATGACACATACAAAGATTGGTGTCAATATATCAAGGCATTGCAGAGATAAAGCCTTAATTATTGCTATTAGCATCATGCCTCAACTTTGCTGCTGCGCTATACGAAAACGGTTTCGTCTATCGACACGAAATCCATAAGTTTTAGTCGGCACGGTCTGGAGATGATACGATTCGATTTTGGTGAAAATCGGACAAACGGTCTAGGAGGAGTTCGAAAAAGTAGGTTTTGACTGAAAATCAAGATGGCGGACAGGAAGTTTGGCCAAATAAGGAAAACTTGGTATCTATGTTCTCGGCTTGACCCAAGAAATCTATTAAGACCCGTGGCATTTCAATAGCCAGATTTATTCAAAAGTTATTAGCCTTTTTGGAAATTTTGTTATAACTTTTGACCACTAGGTGGCGCTGTCTTGAAATATTTTGGTTGCCTTCAGGGGATGGTTCTGATGACACAATCTGAGTTTCGTAATATTACACCAATGCATTTGTTTAGTATAGCATTTTATTTCACAAAACTGTATTGAAGTCAATGGGAATTTCATATTTTGTTCAATTATAGCGCCACCAAGAGGCTCAGTCCCACAATTTTTTTTACGTGTCCTCAGAGTGAGCCCATACATATGTGTGTCAATTTTGGTGAAAATATCTCAATTCACTTCGGAGTTATAGACATTTATATGAAAAAACACGAAAAAAATGACTGACACATGACTTTGATTGGAAATTAGTACCCCTAAACATCAATATTTTCGCATTTGGGCATTGGCGTATAGCTATCGACCTATGTTTCCAAACTTCTGACGGTGGTTTCGTCTCGATCGGACTAGCAGTTTCGAAGATATAGCCAAATGTTTTTTAAGCGCTAAATCACAACGCTACACAAACCGTAAGGCGAAACCTAGCATGTTTGGTATCGTGGGACTCGGCAACGATTCAGGACTCTAATGAGATGAGTCTCGTGAAAATAAGTCGACCACACCCAAAGTTATAAGCATTTGGGAAAAAAAATTCACCACTAGGTGGCGCTGTTTCGAAACTTCTCAGGTTCCTTCTGGACATCGTGATGATGACCAATCCCAAGTTTCATAACAATTCGTTCATGCGTTCATAAAATACAGCATTTTAGCACATAATTCAAAATGGCCGACAGCCAAAATGGCCGATATGGTAAAATTGGACATCAGTCGACTCGGCATGTTGCCCTGAATCTAACAAGACCAATTTTATGATTTTTGGACAAACTGTTCAGAAGTTATAAGCAAAAATAGCCATTTTTCATATCTCCGGACCAGTAGGTGGCGCTGCGCCGAAACGCAGCATGTAGCCTCAGGTCATGCTTGTGATGACATGTACCAATTTTGGTCTGAATCCGATAAAGCGTTGCGGAGATACAGCCCTACGACTGTTTTTGCAAGCGCTACATAAAATTTGTTCGAGCGTTATTCGAAAACGGTTTCACGAATCAATTTGAATTCCATAACTTTTTGTCAGCACTACCTGAAGATGATCTGGTTCAATTTTCGTGCAAATCGGACAAACCGTCTAGGACGAGTTCGAAAAAGTAGCTTTTTCAGCACATTCAAAATGGCGGCCATATTTATATGCCGGAAAATGACGTCATACGGTGCAATCGAATCGGCATGAGCTCAGGAATCAGAGAAAAAAAGATTTTTTTTGTTTGGCCTTACGCTTCAAAAGTTAATAGCAAAATAAAAGTGAAAGTTTGGACAGGTGGTGGCGCTAGAGGGAATGACTTAGAAACACCAAAATTGGTGTATTTAATGTTGGGACTGTCCTCTATCAGAATGTCAAACCAAAACAACTTTCCCGCAATCGGTTCTATGGGCTGCCATAGACTCCCAGTTGGAAGAAGGAAGAATAATAATAATAATAGGAACGGGAACGGATACAATAGGTGCCTACGCACCTTCGGTGCTTGGCCCCTAATAATAATAATAAGAACGCGAACGGATACAATAGGTGCCTCCGCACCTTCGGTGCTTGGCCCCTAATAATAAATATAGCTGCAAGCAGCAATTACCGGGGCCAAGCAGAATAAGACGACAAGACATTTCGACATGTTTGAAAGTGTCAGACCAACTGCAACAATGAGCAATTAAAGACATTTAAAGAGGATTTTAGGCAAAATGGCTGAAAAATCATAGAAACAATAATTAAAAATAATTTGTAATGGATTATCACTTTCAACCAATAGGTGGTGCAGTTTCAAAACTGATGTGATGTGGTCAGAGTGAAGTGACAATGACACATGCAAAGTTTGGTGTCAATATGTCAAGGCATTGCAGACATAAAGCCTGAATAATGCTTTTAGCATCATGCCTCAAATTTGCTGCTGCGCTATACGAAAACGGTTTCGTCAATTGACACGAAATCCATAACTTTTAGTCGGCACAGTCTGGAGATGATACAATTCGATTTTGGTGAAAATCGGACAAACGGTGTGGGAGGAGTTCGAAAAAGTAGATTTTGAATGAAAATAGCATTTTATATCACAAAACTGTATTGAAGTCAATGGGAATTTCATGTTTTGTTCTATTATAGCGCCACCAAGAGGCTCAGTCCCACAATTTTTTTTACGTGTCCTCAGAGTGAGCCCATACATATGTGTGTCAGTTTTGGTGAAAATATCTCAATTTGCTTTAGAGTTATAGACATTTATATGAAAAAACACGTAAAAAATGACTGACACAAGACTTTGTTTGAATTTTACTACCCCTAAACATCAATATTTTCGCATTTGGGCATTGGCGTATAGCTATCGACCTATGTTTCCAAACTTCTGACGGAGGTTTCGTCTCGATCGGACAATCGGTTTCGAAGATATAGCCAAATGTTTTTTAAGCGCTAAATCACAACGCTACACAAACCGTAAGGCGAAACCTAGCATGTTTGGTATCGTAGGACTCGGCAAGGTTTCAGGATACTAATTAGATGAGTCTCGTGAAAATAAGTCGACCACACCCAAAGTTATAAGCGTTTGAAAAAAAAAATTCACCACTAGGTGGCGCTGTTTCGAAACTTCTCAGGCTCATTCAGGGCATTGTGCTGATGACCCATACCACGTTTCGTAACAATCTGTTCATGCGTTCATAAAATACAGAATTTTAGCACAAAATTCAAAATGGCCGACAGCCAAAATGACCGATATGGTCAAATTGGATATCAGTCGACTCGGCATGTTGCCCTGAATCTAACGAGACCAATTGTATGATTTTTGGACAAACTGTTCAGAAGTTATAAGCAAAAATAGCCATTTTTCATAACTCCGGACCAGTAGGTGGCGCTGCGCCGAAACACAGCATGTAGCCTCAGGTCATGCTTGTGAGTACAAGTACCAAGTTTGGTCTGAATACGATAAACCGTTGCGGAGATACGGCCTTACGACTGTTTTTGCTAGCGCTACGTAAAATGTATTTGTGCGTTTATTGAAAACGGTTTGACGAATCCATTTGAATTCCATAACTTTTTGTCAGCACTACCTGAAGATGATCTGGTTCAATTTTCGTGCAAATCGGACAAACCGTCTAGGACGAGTTCGAAAAAGTAGCTTTTTTTGAAAATTCAAGATGGCGGCCATATTTTTATGACGTCAAATGACGTCATAGGGTGCAATCGAATCGCCATGAGCTCAGGAATCAGAGGAAAAAAGAATTTCGCTGATTGGCCTTACGGTTCAAAAGTTATTAGCAAAATAAAAGTGAAACTTTGGACAGGTGGTGGCGCTAGAGGGAATGACTTAGAAACACCAAAATTGGTGTATTTAATGTTGAGACGGTCCTCTATCAGAATGTCAAACCAAAACAACTTTCCCGCAATCGGTTCTATGGGCTGCCATAGACTCCCATGGCGGAAGAATAATAATAATAAATATAGCTGCAAGCAGCAATTACCGGGGCCAAGCACAATCAGACGACAAGACATGCCAACATTGCTTAAAGTGTCAGACCAACTGCGACAATGAGCAATTAAAGACATTAAAGAGGATTTTAGGCAAAATGCCTGAAAAATCATAGAAACAGTAAATAAAAATATGATTTTATGGATTATCACTTTTGACCAATAGGTGGCGCAGTTACAAAACTGATGTGATGTGGTCAGAGTGAAGTGACAATGACACATACAAAGTTTGGTGTCAATATGTCAAGGCATTGCAGAGATAAAGCCTGAATAATGCCTTTAGCATCATGCCTCAACTTTGCTGCTGCGCTATTCGAAAACGGTTTCGTCAATCGACACGAAATCCATAAGTTTTAGTCGGCACAGTCTGGAGATGATATGATTCGATTTTGGTGAAAATCGGACAAACGGTGTGGGAGGAGTTTGAAAAAGTAGGTTGTGAATGAAAATAGCATTTTATTTCACAAAACTGTATTGAAGTCAATGGGAATTTCATGTTTTGTTCTGTTATAGCGCCACCAAGAGGCTCAGTCCCACAATTTTTTTTACGTGTCCTCAGAGTGAGCCCATACATATGTGTGTCAGTTTTGGTGAAAATATCTCAATTCGCTTTAGAGTTATAGACATTTATATAAAAAAACACGTAAAAAATGACTGACACATGACTTTGTTTGAATTTTACTACCCCTTACTATCAATATTTTCGCATTTGGGCATTGGCGTATAGCTATCGACCTATGTTTCCAAACTTCTGACGGTGGTTTCGTCTCGATCGGACTAGCGGTTTCAAAGATATAGCCAAATGTTTTTTAAGCGCTAAATCACAACGCTACACAAACCGTAAGGCGAAACCTAGCATGTTTGGTATCGTAGGACTCGGCAACGATTCAGGAGTGTAAAAAGATGAGTTTCGTGAAAATAAGTTGACCACACCCAAAGTTATAAGCATTTGAAAAAAAAAATTCACCACTAGGTGGCGCTGTTTCGAAACTTCTCACGCTCATTCAGGGCATTGTGCTGATGACCCATACCACGTTTCGTAACAATCCGTTCATGCGGTCATAAAATACAGAATTTTAGCACAAAATTCAAAATGGCCGACAGCCAAAATGACCGATATGGTCAAATTGGACATCAGTCGACTCGGCATGTTGCCCTGAATCTAACGAGACCAATTTTATGATTTTTGGACAAACTGTTCAGAAGTTATAAGCAAAAATAGCCATTTTTCATATCTCCGGACCAGTAGGTGGCGCTGCGCCGAAACGCAGCATGTAGCCTCAGGTCATGCTTGTGAGTACATGTACCAAGTTTGGTCTGAATACGATAAACCTTTGCGGAGATACAGCCTTACGACTGTTTTTGCTAGCGCTACGTAAAATGTATTCGTGCGTTTATCGAAAACGGTTTGACGAATCAATTTGAATTCCATAACTTTTGGTCAACACTGCCTGAAGATGATCTGGTTCAATTTTCGTGCAAATCGGACAAACCGTCTAGGACGAGTTCGAAAAAGTAGCTTTTTCAGAAAATTAAAAATGGCGGCCATATTTATATGACGGAAAATGACGTCATAGGGTGCAATCGAATCGGCATGAGCTCAGAAATAAGAGGAAAAAAGAATTTTGTTGATTGGCCTTACGGTTCAAAAGTTATTAGCAAAATAAAAGTGAAACTTTGGACAGGTGGTGGCGCTAGAGGGAATGACTTAGAAACACAAAAATTGGTGTATTTAATGTTGGGACTGTCCTCTATCAGAATGTCAAACCAAAACAACTTTCCCGCAATCGGTTCTATGGGCTGCCATAGACGCCCAGTCGGAAGAAGAATAATAATAATAATAATAATAATAATAAGAACCGGAACAAACACAATAGGTGCCTCCGCACCTTCGGTGCTTGGCCCCTAAATATAGCTGCAAGCAGCAATTACCGGGGCCAAGCAGAATAAGACGACAAGACATTTCGACATGTTTGAAAGTGTCAGACCAACTGCAACAATGAGCAATTAAAGACATTTAAAGAGGATTTTAGGCAAAATGGCTGAAAAATCATAGAAACAATAATTAAAAATAATTTGTAATGGATTATCACTTTCAACCAATAGGTGGTGCAGTTTCAAAACTGATGTGATGTGGTCAGAGTGAAGTGACAATGACACATGCAAAGTTTGGTGTCAATATGTCAAGGCATTGCAGACATAAAGCCTGAATAATGCTTTTAGCATCATGCCTCAAATTTGCTGCTGCGCTATACGAAAACGGTTTCGTCAATTGACACGAAATCCATAACTTTTAGTCGGCACAGTCTGGAGATGATACAATTCGATTTTGGTGAAAATCGGACAAACGGTGTGGGAGGAGTTCGAAAAAGTAGATTTTGAATGAAAATAGCATTTTATATCACAAAACTGTATTGAAGTCAATGGGAATTTCATGTTTTGTTCTATTATAGCGCCACCAAGAGGCTCAGTCCCACAATTTTTTTTACGTGTCCTCAGAGTGAGCCCATACATATGTGTGTCAGTTTTGGTGAAAATATCTCAATTTGCTTTAGAGTTATAGACATTTATATGAAAAAACACGTAAAAAATGACTGACACAAGACTTTGTTTGAATTTTACTACCCCTAAACATCAATATTTTCGCATTTGGGCATTGGCGTATAGCTATCGACCTATGTTTCCAAACTTCTGACGGAGGTTTCGTCTCGATCGGACAATCGGTTTCGAAGATATAGCCAAATGTTTTTTAAGCGCTAAATCACAACGCTACACAAACCGTAAGACGAAACCTAGCATGTTTGGTATCGTGGGACTCGGCAACGATTCAGGACTCTAATGAGATGAGTCTCGTGAAAATAAGTCGACCACACCCAAAGTTATAAGCATTTGGGGAAAAAAATTCACCACTAGGTGGCGCTGTTTCGAAACTTCTCAGGTTCCTTCAGGACATCGTGATGATGACCAATACCAAGTTTCGTAACAATTCGTTCATGCGTTCATAAAATACAGCATTTTAGCACAAAATTCAAAATGGCTGACAGTCAAAATGGCCGATATGGTCAAATTGGATATCAGTCGAATCGGCATGTTGCCCTGAATCTAACGAGACCAATTTTATGATTTTTGGACAAACTGTTCAAAAGCTATAAGCAAAAATAGCCATTTTCCATATCTCCGGACCAGTAGGTGGCGCTACGCCGAAACACAGCATGTAGCCTCAGGTCATGCCTGTGATGACATGTACCAAGTTTGGTCTGAATACAATAAACTGTTGCGGAGATAGAGCCCTACGACTGTTTTTGCAGGCGCTACGTAAAATTAGTTTGAGTGTTTTTCGAAAACGGTTTAACGAATCAATTTGAATTCCATAACTTTTGGTCAGCACTGCCTGAAGATGATCTGGTTCAATTTTCGTGCAAATCGGACAAACCATCTAGGACGAGTTCGAAAAAGTAGCTTTTAAGGACAATTCAAAATGGCGGCCATATTGTAATGACGAAAATGACGTCATAGGGTGCAATCGAATTGGCATTAGCTCAGGAATAAGAGAAAAAAAGAATTTTGTTGATTGGACTTACGGGTCAAAAGTTATTAGCAAAATAAAATTGAAACTTTGGACAGGTGGTGGCGCTAGAGGGAATGACTTAGACACACCAAAATTGGTGTATTTAATGTTGGGACTGTCCTCTATCAGAATGTCAAACCATTACAACTTTCCCGCAATCGGTTCTATGGGCTGCCATAGACTCCCAGTCGGAAGAAACGGAAGAATAATAATAAATATAGCTGCAAGCAGCAATTACCGGGGCCAAGCAGAATAAGACGACAAGACATTTCGACATGTTTGAAAGTGTCAGACCAACTGCAACAATGAGCAATTAAAGACATTTAAAGAGGATTTTAGGCAAAATGGCTGAAAAATCATAGAAACAATAATTAAAAATAATTTGTAATGGATTATCACTTTCAACCAATAGGTGGTGCAGTTTCAAAACTGATGTGATGTGGTCAGAGTGAAGTGACAATGACACATGCAAAGTTTGGTGTCAATATGTCAAGGCATTGCAGACATAAAGCCTGAATAATGCTTTTAGCATCATGCCTCAAATTTGCTGCTGCGCTATACGAAAACGGTTTCGTCAATTGACACGAAATCCATAACTTTTAGTCGGCACAGTCTGGAGATGATACAATTCGATTTTGGTGAAAATCGGACAAACGGTGTGGGAGGAGTTCGAAAAAGTAGATTTTGAATGAAAATAGCATTTTATATCACAAAACTGTATTGAAGTCAATGGGAATTTCATGTTTTGTTCTATTATAGCGCCACCAAGAGGCTCAGTCCCACAATTTTTTTTACGTGTCCTCAGAGTGAGCCCATACATATGTGTGTCAGTTTTGGTGAAAATATCTCAATTTGCTTTAGAGTTATAGACATTTATATGAAAAAACACGTAAAAAATGACTGACACAAGACTTTGTTTGAATTTTACTACCCCTAAACATCAATATTTTCGCATTTGGGCATTGGCGTTTTACTATCGACCTATGTTTCCAAACTTCTGACGGAGGTTTCGTCTCGATCGGACAATCGGTTTCGAAGATATAGCCAAATGTTTTTTAAGCGCTAAATCACAACGCTACACAAACCGTAAGGCGAAACCTAGCATGTTTGGTATCGTAGGACTCGGCAAGGTTTCAGGATACTAATTAGATGAGTCTCGTGAAAATAAGTCGACCACACCCAAAGTTATAAGCGTTTGAAAAAAAAAATTCACCACTAGGTGGCGCTGTTTCGAAACTTCTCAGGCTCATTCAGGGCATTGTGCTGATGACCCATACCACGTTTCGTAACAATCTGTTCATGCGTTCATAAAATACAGAATTTTAGCACAAAATTCAAAATGGCCGACAGCCAAAATGACCGATATGGTCAAATTGGATATCAGTCGACTCGGCATGTTGCCCTGAATCTAACGAGACCAATTGTATGATTTTTGGACAAACTGTTCAGAAGTTATAAGCAAAAATAGCCATTTTTCATAACTCCGGACCAGTAGGTGGCGCTGCGCCGAAACACAGCATGTAGCCTCAGGTCATGCTTGTGAGTACAAGTACCAAGTTTGGTCTGAATACGATAAACCGTTGCGGAGATACGGCCTTACGACTGTTTTTGCTAGCGCTACGTAAAATGTATTTGTGCGTTTATTGAAAACGGTTTGACGAATCCATTTGAATTCCATAACTTTTTGTCAGCACTACCTGAAGATGATCTGGTTCAATTTTCGTGCAAATCGGACAAACCGTCTAGGACGAGTTCGAAAAAGTAGCTTTTTTTGAAAATTCAAGATGGCGGCCATATTTTTATGACGTCAAATGACGTCATAGGGTGCAATCGAATCGCCATGAGCTCAGGAATCAGAGGAAAAAAGAATTTCGCTGATTGGCCTTACGGTTCAAAAGTTATTAGCAAAATAAAAGTGAAACTTTGGACAGGTGGTGGCGCTAGAGGGAATGACTTAGAAACACCAAAATTGGTGTATTTAATGTTGAGACGGTCCTCTATCAGAATGTCAAACCAAAACAACTTTCCCGCAATCGGTTCTATGGGCTGCCATAGACTCCCATGGCGGAAGAATAATAATAATAATAATAAATATAGCTGCAAGCAGCAATTACCGGGGCCAAGCAGAATAAGACGACAAGACATTTCGACATGTTTGAAAGTGTCAGACCAACTGCAACAATGAGCAATTAAAGACATTTAAAGAGGATTTTAGGCAAAATGGCTGAAAAATCATAGAAACAATAATTAAAAATAATTTGTAATGGATTATCACTTTCAACCAATAGGTGGTGCAGTTTCAAAACTGATGTGATGTGGTCAGAGTGAAGTGACAATGACACATGCAAAGTTTGGTGTCAATATGTCAAGGCATTGCAGACATAAAGCCTGAATAATGCTTTTAGCATCATGCCTCAAATTTGCTGCTGCGCTATACGAAAACGGTTTCGTCAATTGACACGAAATCCATAACTTTTAGTCGGCACAGTCTGGAGATGATACAATTCGATTTTGGTGAAAATCGGACAAACGGTGTGGGAGGAGTTCGAAAAAGTAGATTTTGAATGAAAATAGCATTTTATATCACAAAACTGTATTGAAGTCAATGGGAATTTCATGTTTTGTTCTATTATAGCGCCACCAAGAGGCTCAGTCCCACAATTTTTTTTACGTGTCCTCAGAGTGAGCCCATACATATGTGTGTCAGTTTTGGTGAAAATATCTCAATTTGCTTTAGAGTTATAGACATTTATATGAAAAAACACGTAAAAAATGACTGACACAAGACTTTGTTTGAATTTTACTACCCCTAAACATCAATATTTTCGCATTTGGGCATTGGCGTATAGCTATCGACCTATGTTTCCAAACTTCTGACGGAGGTTTCGTCTCGATCGGACAATCGGTTTCGAAGATATAGCCAAATGTTTTTTAAGCGCTAAATCACAACGCTACACAAACCGTAAGGCGAAACCTAGCATGTTTGGTATCGTAGGACTCGGCAAGGTTTCAGGATACTAATTAGATGAGTCTCGTGAAAATAAGTCGACCACACCCAAAGTTATAAGCGTTTGAAAAAAAAAATTCACCACTAGGTGGCGCTGTTTCGAAACTTCTCAGGCTCATTCAGGGCATTGTGCTGATGACCCATACCACGTTTCGTAACAATCTGTTCATGCGTTCATAAAATACAGAATTTTAGCACAAAATTCAAAATGGCCGACAGCCAAAATGACCGATATGGTCAAATTGGATATCAGTCGACTCGGCATGTTGCCCTGAATCTAACGAGACCAATTGTATGATTTTTGGACAAACTGTTCAGAAGTTATAAGCAAAAATAGCCATTTTTCATAACTCCGGACCAGTAGGTGGCGCTGCGCCGAAACACAGCATGTAGCCTCAGGTCATGCTTCTGAGTACAAGTACCAAGTTTGGTCTGAATACGATAAACCGTTGCGGAGATACGGCCTTACGACTGTTTTTGCTAGCGCTACGTAAAATGTATTTGTGCGTTTATTGAAAACGGTTTGACGAATCCATTTGAATTCCATAACTTTTTGTCAGCACTACCTGAAGATGATCTGGTTCAATTTTCGTGCAAATCGGACAAACCGTCTAGGACGAGTTCGAAAAAGTAGCTTTTTTTGAAAATTCAAGATGGCGGCCATATTTTTATGACGTCAAATGACGTCATAGGGTGCAATCGAATCGCCATGAGCTCAGGAATCAGAGGAAAAAAGAATTTCGCTGATTGGCCTTACGGTTCAAAAGTTATTAGCAAAATAAAAGTGAAACTTTGGACAGGTGGTGGCGCTAGAGGGAATGACTTAGAAACACCAAAATTGGTGTATTTAATGTTGAGACGGTCCTCTATCAGAATGTCAAACCAAAACAACTTTCCCGCAATCGGTTCTATGGGCTGCCATAGACTCCCATGGCGGAAGAATAATAATAATAAATATAGCTGCAAGCAGCAATTACCGGGGCCAAGCAGAATAAGACGACAAGACATTTCGACATGTTTGAAAGTGTCAGACCAACTGCAACAATGAGCAATTAAAGACATTTAAAGAGGATTTTAGGCAAAATGGCTGAAAAATCATAGAAACAATAATTAAAAATATGATGTAATGGATTATCACTTTCGACCAATAGGTGGTGCAGTTACAAAACTGATGTGATGTGGTCAGAGTGAAGTGACAATGACACATGCAAAGTTTGGTGTCAATATGTCAAGGCATTGCAGACATAAAGCCTGAATAATGCTTTTAGCATCATGCCTCAAATTTGCTGCTGCGCTATACGAAAACGGTTTCGTCAATCGACACGAAATCCATAACTTTCAGTCGGCACGGTCTGGAGATGATATGATTCGATTTTGGTGAAAATCGGACAAACGGTGTAGGAGGAGTTCGAAAAAGTAGGTTTTTAATGAAAATAGCATTTTATTTCACAAAACTGTATTGAAGTCAATGGGAATTTTATGTTTTGTTCTATTATAGCGCCACCAAGAGGCTCAGTCTCACAATTTTTTTTACGTGTCCTCAGAGTGAGCCCATACATATGTGTGTCAGTTTTGGTGAAAAAATCTCAATTTGCTTCAGAGTTATAGGCATTTATATGAAAAAACACGTAAAAAATGACTGACACATGACTTTGTTTGGAATTTACTACCCCTAAACATCAATATTTTCGCATTTGGGCATTGGCGTATAGCTATCGACCTATGTTTCCAAACTTCTGACGGTGGTTTCGTCTCGATCGGACTAGCGGTTTCGAAGATATAGCCAAATGTTTTTTAAGCGCTAAATCACAACGCTACACAAACCGTAAGGCAAAACCTAGCATGTTTGGTATCGTAGGACTCGGCAAGGTTTCAGGAGTCTAATTAGATGAGTCTCGTGAAAATAAGTTGACCACACCCAAAGTTATAAGCATTTGAAAAAATAAATTCACCACTAGGTGGCGCTGTTTCGAAACTTCTCACGCTCCTTCAGGACAACGTGCTGATGACCCATACCAAGTTTCGTAACAATTCGTTCATGCATTCTTAAAATACAGTATTTTAGCACAAAATTCAAAATGGCCGACAGTCAAAAGGGCCGATATGGTAAAACTGGATATCATACGAATTGGCATATTGCCCTGAATGTAACGATACCAATTTTATGATTTTTGGACAAACTGTTCAGAAGTTATAAGCAAAAATAGCCATTTTTCATATCTCCGGACCAGTAGGTGGCACTGCGCCGAAACGCAGCATGTAGCCTCAGGTCATGCTTGTGAGTACATGTACCAAGTTTGGTCTGAATACGATAAACCGTTGCGGAGATACAGCCTTACGACTGTTTTTGCTAGAGCTACGTAAAATGTATTCGTCCGTTTATCGAAAACGGTTTGACGAATCAATTTGAATTCCATAACTTTTGGTCAACACTGCCTGAAGATGATCTGGTTCAATTTTCGTGCAAATCGGACAAACCGTCTAGGACGAGTTCGAAAAAGTAGCTTTTTCAGAAAATTAAAAATGGCGGCCATATTTATATGACGGAAAATGACATCATAGGGTGCAATCGAATCGGCATGAGCTCAGAAATAAGAGGAAAAAAGAATTTTGTTGATTGGCCTTACGGTTCAAAAGTTATTAGCAAAATAAAAGTGAAACTTTGGACAGGTGGTGGCGCTAGAGGGAATGACTTAGAAACACAAAAATTGGTGTATTTAATGTTGGGACTGTCCTCTATCAGAATGTCAAACCAAAACAACTTTCCCGCAATCGGTTCTATGGGCTGCCATAGACGCCCAGTCGGAAGAAGAATAATAATAATAAATATAGCTGCAAGCAGCCATTACCGGGGCCAAGCAGAATAAGACGACAAGACATGGCTGAAGGTGTCAGATCAACTGCAACAATGAGCAATTACAGACATTTAAAGAGGATTTTAGACGAAATGGCTGAAAAATCATAGAAACAGTAATTAAAAATATAATTTAATTGATTATCACTTTCGACAAGTAGGTGGCGCAGTTACAAAACTGATGTGGTCAGAGTGAAGTGACAATGTCACATACAAAGTTTGTTGTCAATATGTCAAGGCATTGCAGAGATAAAGCCTGAATAGTGCTATTGGCATCATGCCTCAACTTTGCTGCTGCGCTATACGAAAATGGTTTCGTCTATCGACAAGAAATCCATAACTTTTAGTCGGCACGGTCTGGAGATGATACGATTAGAGTTTGGTGAAAATCGGACAAACGGTCTAGGAGGAGTTTGAAAAAGTAGGTTTTGACTGAAAATCAAGATGGCGGACAGGAAGTTTGGCCAAATAAGGAAAACTTGGTATCTATGTTCTCGGCTTGACCCAAGGAATCTATTAAGCATTTCAATAGCCAGATTTATTCAAAATTGATTAGCCTTTTTGGAAATTTTGTTACAACTTTTGACCACTAGGTGGCGCTGTCTCGAAATATTTTGGGTACCTTCAGGGGATGGTGCTGATGGCACATTCTGAGTTTCGTAATATTAAACTAATGCATTTGTTTAGTATAGCATTTTATTTCACAAAACTGTATTGAAGTCAATGGGAATTTCATGTTTTGTTCTATTATAGCGCCACCAAGAGGCTCAGTCCCACCATTTTTTGTATGTGTCCTCAGAGTGAGCCCATACATATGTGTGTCGATTTTGGTGAAAATATCTCAATTATCTTCGGAGTTATAGACATTTATATGAAAAAACACGTAAAAAATGACTGACACATGACTTTAATTGGAATTTACTACCTCTAGACATCAATATTTTCGCATTTGGGCTTTAACGTTTAGTTAACAAGCTATGATTCCAAACTTCTGACGGTGGTTTCGTCTCGATCGGACAAACGGTTTCGAAGATATCGCCTAATGTTTTTTAAGTGCTAAATCACAACGCTACACAAACCGTAAGGCGAAACCTAGCATATTTGGTATCGTTGGACTCGGCAAGGATTCAGGAGTCTAATGAGATGAGTTTGGTGAAAATAAGTCGACCACACCCAAAGTTATAAGCATTTGAAAAATAAAATTCACCACTAGGTGGCGCTGTTTCGAAACTTCTCACGCTCCTTCAGAACATCGTGCTGATGACCCATACCGAGTTTCGTAACAATCCGTTCATGCGTTCTTAAAATACAGCATTTTAGCACAAAATTCAAAATGGCCGAAAGTCAAAATGGCCGATATGGTAAAATTTTATATCAGTCGACTCGGCATGTTGCCCTGAATCTAACGAGACCAATTTTATGATTTTTGGACAAAATGTTCAGAAGTTATAAGCAAAAATAGCCATTTTTCATATCTCCGGACCAGTAGGTGGCGCTGCGCCGAAACGCAGCATGTAGCCTCAGGTCATGCTTGTGATGAAATGTACCAATTTTGGTCTGAATCCGATAAAGCGTTGCGGAGATACAGCCCTACGACTGTTTTCGCAAGCGCTACGTAAAATGTGTTCGAGCGTTATTCGAAAACGGTTTGACGAATCAATTTGAATTCCATAACTTTTTGTCAGCACTGCCTGAAGATGATCTGGTTCAATTTTCGTGCAAATCGGACAAACCGTCTAGGACGAGTTCGAAAAAGTAGCTTTTTCAGCCCATTAAAATTGGCGGCCATATTTATAAGCCGGAAAATGACGTCATAGGGTGCAATCGAATCGGCATGAGCTCGGGAATCAGAGGAAAAAAGAATTTTGTTGATTGGCCAAACGGTTCAAAAGTTATTAGCAAAATAAAAGTGAAATTTTGGACAGGTGGTGGCGCTAGAGGGATTGGTTTTAAGACACCAAATTTGGTATGGTGACTTTTCGGACTGTCCTCTATCATTGTGCCAAATTTCATAACTTTCCCGCAATCGGTTCTATGGGCTGCCATAGACTCCCATGGCGGAAGAAGAATAATAATAATAAATATAGCTGCAAGCAGCAATTACCGGGGCCAAGCAGAATAAGACGACAAGACATGCCAACATGTCTGAAAGTGTCAGACCAACTGCAACAATGAGCAATTAAAGACATTTAAAGAGGATTTTAGGCGAAATGGCTGAAAAATCATGTAAAAAGTGATTCAAAATATGATTTAATGGATTGTCACTTTTGACCAAAAGGTGGCGCTGTTACGAAATTGATGTGGTGTGGTCAGAGTAAGGAGACAGTGACACATACAAAGTTTTGTGTCAATATGTCGAGGCATTGCAGATATAAAGCCTGAATAGTCATTTTGGCATCATGCCTCAACTTTGCTGCTGTGCTATACGAAAACGGTTTCATCAATCGACACGAAATCCATAACTTTTTGTCGGCACAGTCTGGAGATGATACGATTCGATTTTGGTGAAAATCGGACAAACGGTCTAGGAGGAGTTCGAAAAAGTAGGTTTTGAATGAAAATCAAGATGGCGGACAGGAAGTTTGGCCAAATAAGGAAAACTTGGTATCTATGTTCTCGGCTTGACCCAAGGAATCTATTAAGACCAGTGGCATTTCAATAGCCAGATGTATTCAAAAGTTATTAGCCTTTTTGGAAATTTTGTTATAACTTTTGACCACTAGGTGGCGCTGTCTTGAAATATTTTGGTTGCCTTCAGGGGATGGTGCTGATGACACAATCTGAGTTTCGTAATATTACACCAATGCATTTGTTTAGTATAGCATTTTATTTCACAAAACTGTATTGAAATCAATGGGAATTTCATGTTTTGTTCTATTATAGCGCCACCAAGAGGCTCAGTCCCACCATTTTTTTTATGTGTCATCAGAGTGAGCCCATACACATATGTGTCGATTTTGGTGCAAAAATCTCAATTTGCTTCGGAGTTATAGACATTTATATGAAAAAACACGAAAAAAATGACTGACACATGACTTTGATTGAATATTACTACCCCTAAACATCAATATTTTCGCATTTGGGCATTGGCGTATAGCTATCGACCTATGTTTCCAAACTTCTGACGGTGGTTTCGTCTCGATCGGACAAGCGGTTTCGAAGATATAGCCTAATGTTTTTTAAGCGCTAAATCACAACGCTACACAAACCGTTAGGCGAAACCTAACATGTTTGGTATCGTTGGACTCGGCAACGATTCAGGAGTCCAATGAGATGAGTTTCGTGAAAATAAGTCGATCACACCCAAAGTTATAAGCATTTGAAAAAAAAAATTCACCACTAGGTGGCGCTGTTACGAAACTTCTCACACTCCTTCAGGACATCGTGTTGATGACCCATACCAAGTTTCGTAACAATCCGTTTATGCGTTGTTAAAATACAGCATTTTAGCACAAAATTCAAAATGGCCGACAGTCAAAATGGCCGATATGGCAAAATTGGATATCAGTCGACTCGGCATGTCGTCCTGAATCTATCAAGACCAATTTTATGATTTTTGGACAAACTGTTCAGAAGTTATAAGCAAAAATAGCCATTTTTCATATCTCCGGACCAGTAGGTGGCGCTGCGCCGAAACGCAGCATGTAGCCTCAGGTCATGCTTGTGAGTACATGTTCCAAGTTTGGTCTGAATACGATAAACCGTTGCGGAGATACAGCCTTACAACTGTTTTTCCTAGCGCTACGTAAAATTTGTTTGTGCGTTTATTGAAAATGGTTAAGCGAATCAACTTGAATTCCATAACTTTTGGTCAGCACGGCCTGAAGATGATCTGGTTCAATTTTCATGCAAATCGGACAAACCGTCTAGGACGAGTTCGAAAAAGTAGGTTTTTCGAAAACTTCAAAATGGCAGCCATATTTTTATGACGGAAAATGACTTCATAGGGTGCAATCGAATCGTCATGAGCTCAGGAATAAGAGTAAAAAAGGATTTTACTGATTGGCCTTACGGTTCAAAAGTTATTAGCAAAATGAAAGTGAAATTTTGGACAGGTGGTGGCGCTAGAGGGAATGACTTAGAAACACCAAAATTGGTGTATTTAATGTTGGCACTGTCCTCTATCAGAATGTCAAATCAAAACAACTTTCCCGCAATCGGCTCTATGGGCTGCCATAGACGCCAAGTCGGAAGAAAAAGAAGAATAATAATAAGAACGGGAACAGATACAATAGGTGCCTCCGCACCTTCGGTGCTTGGCCCCTAATAAATATAGCTGCAAGCAGCCATTACCGGGGCCAAGCAGAATAAGACGACAAGACATGCCAACATGTCTGAAAGTGTCAGACCAACTGCAACAATGAGCAATTAAAGACATTTAAAGAGGATTTTAGGCAAAATGCCTGAAAAATCATAGAAACAATAATTAAAAATATGATTTGATGGATTATCACTTTCGACCAATAGGTGGCGCAGTTACAAAACTGATGTGATGTGGTCAGAGTGAAGTGACAATGACACATACAAAGATTGGTGTCAATATATCAAGGCATTGCAGATATAAAGCCTTAATTATTGCTATTAGCATCATGCCTCAACTTTGCTGCTGCGCTATACGAAAACGGTTTCGTCTATCGACACGAAATCCATAACTTTTAGTCGGCACGGTCTGGAGATGGTACTATTCGATTTTGGTGAAAATCGGACTAACGGTCTAGGAGGAGTTCGAAAAAGTAGGTTTTGACTGAAAATCAAGATGGCGGACAGGAAGTTTGGCCAAATAAGGAAAACTTGGTATCTATGTTCTCGGCTTGACCCAAGGAATCTATTAAGACCCGTGGCATTTCAATAGCCAGATTTATTCAAAAGTTATTAGCCTTTTTGGAAATTTTGTTATAACTTTTGACCACTAGGTGGCGCTGTCTTGAAATATTTTGGTTGCCTTCAGGGGATGGTGCTGATGACACAATCTGAGTTTCGTAATATTACACCAATGCATTTGTTTAGTATAGCATTTTATTTCACAAAACTGTATTGAAGTCAATGGGAATTTCATGTTTTGTTCAATTATAGCGCCACCAAGAGGCTCAGTCCCACAATTTTTTTTACGTGTCCTCAGAGTGAGCCCATACATATGTGTCTCAATTTTGGTGAAAATATCTCAATTCACTTCGGAGTTATAGACATTTATATGAAAAAACACGAAAAAAATGACTGACACATGACTTTGATTGGAAATTAGTACCCCTAAACATCAATATTTTCGCATTTGGGCATTGGCGTATAGCTATCGACCTATGTTTCCAAACTTCTGACGGTGGTTTCGTCTCGATCGGACTAGCGGTTTCAAAGATATAGCCAAATGTTTTTTAAGCGCTAAATCACAACGCTACACAAACCGTAAGGCGAAACCTAGCATGTTTGGTATCGTAGGACTCGGCAACGATTCAGGAGTCTAAAAAGATGAGTTTCGTGAAAATAAGTCGATCACACCCAAAGTTATAAGCATTTGAAAAAAAAAATTCACCACTAGGTGGCGCTGTTTCGAAACTTCTCACACTCCTTCAGGACATCGTGCTGATGACCCATACCAAGTTTCGTAACAATCAGTTCATGCGTTGTTAAAATACAGCATTTTAGCACAAATTTCAAAATGGCCGACAGTCAAATTGGCCGATATGGCAAAATTGGATATCAGTCGACTCGGCATGACGCCCTGAATCTATCAAGACCAATTTTATGATTTTTGGACAAACTGTTCAGAAGTTATAAGCAAAAATAGCCATTTTTCATATCTCCGGACCTGTAGGTGGCGCTGTGCCGAAACGCAGCATGTAGCCTCAGGTCATGCTTGTGAGTACATGTACCAAGTTTGGTCTGAATACGATAAACCGTTGCGGAGATACGGCCTTACGACTGTTTTTGCAAGCGCTACGTAAAATTTGTTCGAGCGTTTATCGAAAACGGTTTGACGAATCAACAAGATTTTAATAACTTTTTGTCACCCCTGCCTGAAGATGATCCGATTCAATTTTCGTGCAAATCGGACAAACCGTCTAGGACGAGTTCGAAAAAGTACCTTTTTAGGAAAATTCAAAATGGCGGCCATGTTTTTATGACGGAAAATGACGATATAGGGTGCAATCGAATCGTCATGAGCTCAGGAATCAGAGGAAAAAAGGATTTTGCTGATTGGCCTTACGGTTCAAAAGTTATTAGCAAAGTAAAAGTGAAACTTTGGACAGGTGGTGGCGCTAGAGGGAATGACTTAGAAACACAAAAATTGGTGTACTTAATGTTGGGACTGTCCTCTATCAGAATGTCAAACCAAAACAACTTTCCCGCAATCGGTTCTATGGGCTGCCATAGACTCCCATGGCGGAAGAAGAAGAATAATAAGAACGGGAACAGATACAATAGGTGCCTCCGCACCTTCGGTGCTTGGCCCCTAATAATAATAAGAACGCGAACAAAAACAATAGGTGCCTCCGCACCTTCGGTGCTTGGCCCCTAATAAGAAACGGAACGGATACAATAGGTGCCTCCGCACCTTCGGTGCTTGGCCCCTAATAATAATCCTAACGAAAACAATAGGGCCTTCGCCCTTTGGGCTTGGGCCCTAATAATAATAATAATAATAATAATAACAAGCAGCCATTACCGGGGCCAAGCAGAATAAGACGACAAGACATGCCAACATGTCTGAAAGTGTCAGACCAACTGCAACAATGAGCAATTAAAGACATTTAAAGAGGATTTTAGGCAAAATGCCTGAAAAATCATAGAAACAATAATTAAAAATATGATTTGATGGATTATCACTTTCGACCAATAGGTGGCGCAGTTACAAAACTGATGTGATGTGGTCAGAGTGAAGTGACAATGACACATACAAAGATTGGTGTCAATATATCAAGGCATTGCAGATATAAAGCCTTAATTATTGCTATTAGCATCATGCCTCAACTTTGCTGCTGCGCTATACGAAAACGGTTTCGTCTATCGACACGAAATCCATAACTTTTAGTCGGCACGGTCTGGAGATGGTACTATTCGATTTTGGTGAAAATCGGACTAACGGTCTAGGAGGAGTTCGAAAAAGTAGGTTTTGACTGAAAATCAAGATGGCGGACAGGAAGTTTGGCCAAATAAGGAAAACTTGGTATCTATGTTCTCGGCTTGACCCAAGGAATCTATTAAGACCCGTGGCATTTCAATAGCCAGATTTATTCAAAAGTTATTAGCCTTTTTGGAAATTTTGTTATAACTTTTGACCACTAGGTGGCGCTGTCTTGAAATATTTTGGTTGCCTTCAGGGGATGGTGCTGATGACACAATCTGAGTTTCGTAATATTACACCAATGCATTTGTTTAGTATAGCATTTTATTTCACAAAACTGTATTGAAGTCAATGGGAATTTCATGTTTTGTTCAATTATAGCGCCACCAAGAGGCTCAGTCAAACCATTTTTTTTACGTGTCCTCAGAGTGAGCCCATACATATGTGTCTCAATTTTGGTGAAAATATCTCAATTCACTTCGGAGTTATAGACATTTATATGAAAAAACACGAAAAAAATGACTGACACATGACTTTGATTGGAAATTAGTACCCCTAAACATCAATATTTTCGCATTTGGGCATTGGCGTATAGCTATCGACCTATGTTTCCAAACTTCTGACGGTGGTTTCGTCTCGATCGGACTAGCGGTTTCAAAGATATAGCCAAATGTTTTTTAAGCGCTAAATCACAACGCTACACAAACCGTAAGGCGAAACCTAGCATGTTTGGTATCGTAGGACTCGGCAACGATTCAGGAGTCTAAAAAGATGAGTTTCGTGAAAATAAGTCGATCACACCCAAAGTTATAAGCATTTGAAAAAAAAAATTCACCACTAGGTGGCGCTGTTTCGAAACTTCTCACACTCCTTCAGGACATCGTGCTGATGACCCATACCAAGTTTCGTAACAATCAGTTCATGCGTTGTTAAAATACAGCATTTTAGCACAAATTTCAAAATGGCCGACAGTCAAATTGGCCGATATGGCAAAATTGGATATCAGTCGACTCGGCATGACGCCCTGAATCTATCAAGACCAATTTTATGATTTTTGGACAAACTGTTCAGAAGTTATAAGCAAAAATAGCCATTTTTCATATCTCCGGACCTGTAGGTGGCGCTGTGCCGAAACGCAGCATGTAGCCTCAGGTCATGCTTGTGAGTACATGTACCAAGTTTGGTCTGAATACGATAAACCGTTGCGGAGATACGGCCTTACGACTGTTTTTGCAAGCGCTACGTAAAATTTGTTCGAGCGTTTATCGAAAACGGTTTGACGAATCAACAAGATTTTAATAACTTTTTGTCACCCCTGCCTGAAGATGATCCGATTCAATTTTCGTGCAAATCGGACAAACCGTCTAGGACGAGTTCGAAAAAGTACCTTTTTAGGAAAATTCAAAATGGCGGCCATGTTTTTATGACGGAAAATGACGATATAGGGTGCAATCGAATCGTCATGAGCTCAGGAATCAGAGGAAAAAAGGATTTTGCTGATTGGCCTTACGGTTCAAAAGTTATTAGCAAAGTAAAAGTGAAACTTTGGACAGGTGGTGGCGCTAGAGGGAATGACTTAGAAACACAAAAATTGGTGTACTTAATGTTGGGACTGTCCTCTATCAGAATGTCAAACCAAAACAACTTTCCCGCAATCGGTTCTATGGGCTGCCATAGACTCCCATGGCGGAAGAAGAAGAATAATAAGAACGGGAACAGATACAATAGGTGCCTCCGCACCTTCGGTGCTTGGCCCCTAATAATAATAATAAGAAACGGAACAGATACAATAGGTGCCTCCGCACCTTCGGTGCTTGGCCCCTAATAATAGGAACGGGAACAGATACAATAGGTGCCTACGCACCTTCGGTGCTTGGCCCCTAATAATAATAAGAAACGGAACAGATACAATAGGTGCCTCCGCACCTTCGGTGCTTGGCCCCTAATAATAATAATAATAATAAGAAACGGAACAGATACAATAGGTGCCTCCGCACCTTCGGTGCTTGGCCCCTAATAAGAACGCGAACAAAAACAATAGGTGCCTCCGCACCTTCGGTGCTTGGCCCCTAAAAATAATAAGTATGCAAGAGAACACTAATGATGCCTTGCTTTCAGCAAGCACCATTAACTAGAATGTACATTTCCTGAAGAAAATGTGAAGTGGTGCTTGCAGTGGCAAAATTCGCCACTGGGCAGATGCTAACACAATTGACATGTTGTGATACCATGATATACCACATTTTAGCATCATTTACCATGATTTACCATGTTTCTAAGATGATTTACTACGATTTACCACATTCCAGCATGATTTATTATGATTAACATGTTGTTAGAATGATGCTAGCAGGATTAGCATGTTGCTAGCATGATTAGCATGTTGGTTGGATGATGCTAGCATGATTAGCATGCTTTTAACAAGATGCTAGCATGATTAGCATTTTGCTAGCATGTTTTTAGCTAGATGCTAACATGATTAGCATGTTGCTAGCATAATGCTAGCATGATTAGCATGTTGCTAGCATGATGCTAGCTTGATTAGCATGTTGCTAGCATAATGCTAGCATGATTAGCACAATGCTAGCACGATTAGCATGTTGCTAGCATAATGCTAACATGATTAGCATGTTTTAGCTAGATGCTAACATGATTAGCATGTTGCTAGCATGTTGCTAGCATAATTAGCATGTTGCTAGCATGATGCTAGCTTGATTAGCATGTTGCTAGCATAATGCTAGCATGATTAGCACAATGCTAGCACGATTAGCATGTTGTTAGCATAATGCTAGCATGATTAGCATGTTGCTAGCATGTTTTTAGCTAGATGCTAACATGATTAGCATGTTTTGCTAGCATTATGTTAGCTTGATTAGCATGTTGCTAGCATGATTAGCATTTTGCTAGCATGATTAGCATGTTGCTAGCTTGATTAGCATGTTGCTAGCATAATGCTAGCATGATTAGCATGTTGCTAGCATGATGCTAGCTTGATTAGCATGTTGCTAGCATCATGCTAGCATGATTAGCATGTTGATAGCATGTTTTTAGCAAGATGCTGAATGTTCTGGGTGGTTGCTAGGCAGTTGCTAGGGTGTTCTGGGTGGTTGCTAGAGTTTTTTGTTAGTTGCTATGGTGTTACTAGGTGGTTGGTAGTTGTCAAATATGGTTACTATGGAGTTTTTATAGAGTTCTTAAAATCTTTAATAACGAGTGCCTTCAGTACGGCACTCGGCCTGCGGCCTCGTGCCTATGGCCGAATAGGCACAAGCATGGAGCGATATCGCAAGGCCACGAGAGTAAAATTGCTTTAAAAAATACAAAAAATGTAAAAAAATGTTTTTTTTTGGTTTAGGGTGGTTGCTAGGGAGCTCTTAGTGGTTGCTAGGGTGCTAAAACTGGTTGCTAGGGTGTGGCTATGAAGATTTTAGGCCATTACTTATTGGCTGCTTGATAATATAAATCCTCTGAGGGAGAGAGAGAGGGAGAGATGCAGGGGTGACAGGCCCTTTGGAGTCTGTGTGTGTGAAAACGTCAGTTGGGATTCAAATGTTTTTAGAACTCCCCATGTTAAGTCAATGGGACTTTTTTGGCCGCTTTTTCGTCCGCTGTGCGAAAATCGTACACCCGATCGCTTAGAAAAGTCATAGCACACCTCTCCTCAATGAGCCGGTCGATTTGACACCTCACTCAGGGGTCTGTGACAAACGGTGCGGGGCGAGTTACGCGCCAAACTTTGGGCGGAATAATAATAATAAGAAGAAGAAGAATAATAAGTATGAGCAATAACAATAGTGATGCTTTTAAAAAAGCACCACTAACTAGAATGTACATTTCCTGAAGAAAATGTGAGTGGTGCTTGCAGTGGCAAAACTCGCCACTCGGTTGGTATGATGTTGTACATGATTGCATTCGAGCCAACAATCATGTCTGTACGATGTTGTGGAGCAGAAATATGGCTTCTATATGTTGCAATATGATTGCTAGGTGGCTGTAAATGGTTGCTAGGGTGTGAATAAAAAGTTAACATGGGGATATTTACAGACTGTTTCCCAACCAAAAGAAAAGAGCCAACCCCCATCTCTTCACGGTGTTCTGATGCAGAGACATGGGTCTTGATAAACGGTTGCTAGGGTCCTCTGTTTGGTTGCTAGGGAGTAGCTTGTCAGCTGTCAATGATGAAATTCCAAAGGCTTCTTGTCAGTATGAATGATATAATCCAACTCCCATGCCTCTGCGACATTCAGAATTGAAGATATGCCTCTTTGGATTTTGGTTGCTAGGGTACTCCATTTGGTTGCTATGGAGTTGCTTGGCAGCTGCCAATGATAAAACTGCACAGGCTTCTTGTCACTATGAATGATATAAACCAACTCCCATGCCTATGTGACATTCAGAATGGAAGATATCCCTTCTTGGATTTTGGTTGCTAGGGAACTCTGTTTGGTTGCTAGGGAGTGGCTTGGCAGCTGCCAATCATGAAACTCCAAAGGTTGCTTGTTAGCATGAATGCTATAAACCAACTCCCATGCCTCTGTGACATTCAGAATGGAAGATATGCCTCTTTGGATTTTGGTTGCTAAGGATATTTATTTGGTTGCTATGGAGTTGCTTGGCAGCTGCTAATGATGAAACTGAAAAGGCTGCTTGTCAGTATTAATGATATAAACCAACCCCCATCTCTTTACAATGTTCTGATGCAGAGATATATGTCTTGCAAAATGGTTGCTAGGGTACTCTGTTTGATTGCTATGGCGTGGTTTGGCAGCTGCCAATGATGAAACTCCAAAGGCTGCTTGCCAGAATGAATGATATAAACCAACTCCCATGCCTGTGTGACATTCAGAATGGAAGATATCCCTCTTTGGATTTTGGTTGCTAGGGTATTCTGTTTGGTTGCTATGGAGTTGCTTGGCAGCTGCCAATGATGAAACTGCAAAGGCTTCTTGTCACGATGAATGATATAATCCAACTCCCATGCCTTTGTGACATTCAGAATGGTAGATATCCCTCTTTGGATTTTGGTTGCTAGGGTACTCTGTTGGTTGCTATGGAGTTGCTTGGCAGCTGCCAATGATGAAACTGCAAAGGCTTCTTGTCACGATGAATGATATAATCCAACTCCCATGCCTTTGTGACATTCAGAATGGAAGATATCCCTCTTTGGATTTTGGTTGCTAGGGTACTCTGTTTGGTTGCTATGGAGTTTCTTGACAGCTGCCAATGATGAAACTCCAAAGGCTTCTTGTCATGGTGAATGATATAAACCAACTCCCATGCCTCTGTGACATTCAGAATGGAAGATATCCCTCTTTGGATTTTGGTTGTTATGGTGCTCGACAATGGTTGCTAGGGAGGGGCTAGGAAGTGTTGAGGTGATTCATGATTGGCTGTTTGCTGCCCCGAGTCAAACGAGACCACCCTCATGTTTCTATGACAATTCAGTCCGGAGATATCCCTTTGATCTCTTTCAATGGAAGTCTATGGGACTTGTTGCTAAGGTGCTCTAAATGGTTGCTAGGGCGTGGCTTGATAGCGTCACAATGATCGTGAGAGACTGATTGGTCGTCTGAGTAAAATGAGCCCGCCCCCTTGTCTCTATGACACTGTGATCCAGAGCTATGTTCAATACAAAATCCCTATGCAATTTACCATAGTAGGAAAAGCAAGTGTGTTTCACAGGACGTTCCTTCCCCATAGTAAGTCAATGGGGCAACTTTGGGCAGCTTCTGCCCCCCAGGAGTGCAACTTTTACCCCATTGTGAGGTATGTTCTTACAGAGCCTGTCAGCCTCTTCAAATGTGGCAAATCACAAGTTTATGTGAAATCCTCGCTCTGAGCTATGAGTCGTCAAAGTTGGTCGCAATGTTAAGTCTATGGGACTTTTTTGGCCGCATTTTTGCCCCTGGGGCAAACATCGCACCCCCGATCGCTTATAAAAGTCATAGCACACCTCTCCTCAATGAGCCGGTCGATTTGACACCTCATTCAGGGGTCTGTGACAAACGGTGTGGGGCGAGTTACGCGCCAAAGTTTTGTCTAGGTGAATAGTAATCACAACACTAGAATGTACATTTCCTGAAGAAAATGTGAAGTGGTGCTTGCAGTGGCAAAATTCGGCACGGTTGCTAGGGTTTTACTAGGTGGTTGCTATGGTGTTCTGGGAGGTTTCCAAGGTATTCTGGGTGGTTGCTAGGGCGTTGCTAAGTGGTTGCTAGGGTATTCAGTGTGGTTGCTAGGCAGTTGCTAAGGTGTTTACCATAGTTTACCATGATTTACCACGATTTACTATAGTTTACCATGATTTACTGTAGTATGCCATGATTTACCATGTTCAAGTATGATTTACTGATTCAAGCATGATTTACCATAGTTTACCATGATTTACCACGATTTACCATAGTTTACCATAATTTACTATAGTATACCAGGATTTACCATGTTCAAGTATGATTTACTGATTCTAGCATGATTTATCATAGTTTACCATGATTTACCACGATTTACCATAGTTTACCATGATTTATTATAGTATACCATGATTTACCATGTTCAAGTATGATTTACTGATTCTAGCATGATTTACCATAGTTTACCATGATTTACTATAGTATACCACAATTTACCATGTTCTAGTATAATTTACTGATTCTAGCATGATTTATCATAGTTACCATGATTTACCATAGTTTACCATGATTTACTATAGTATACCATGATTTACCATGTTCAAGTATGATTTACTGATTCTAGCATGATTTACCATAGTTTACCATGATTTACAACGATTTACCACTAATTACCATAGTTTACCATGATTTACTATAGTATACCATGATTTACCATGTGCAAGTATGATTTACTGATTCAGGCATGATTTACCATAGTTTACCACAATTTACCACGATTTACTATAGTTTACCATGATTTACTATAGTATACCACGATTTACCATGTTCAATTATAATTTACTGATTCTAGCATGATTTACCATGATTTACCATAGTTTACCATGATTTACTATAGTATACCATGATTTACCATGTTCAAGTATGATTTACTATGATTCTAGCATGATTTATCATAGTATACCATGATTTACCATAGTTTACCATGATTTACCATAGTTCACCACGATTTACCATAGTTTACCATGATTTACCATGTTCAAGTATGATTTACTGATTCTAGCATGATTTACCATAGTTTAACATGATTTACCATAGTTTACCATTATTTACCACGATTTACCATAGTTTACCATGATTTACTATAGTATACCATGATTTACCATGTTCAAATATGATTTACTGATTCTAGCATGATTTACCATAGTTTACCATGATTTACCACGATTTACCATACTTTACCATGATTTACTATAGTATACCATGATTTACCATGTTCAAGTATGATTTACTGATTCTAGCATGATTTACCATAGTTTACCATGATTTACCACGATTTACCATACTTTACCATGATTTACTATAGTATACCATGATTTACCATGTTCCAGTATGATTTACTGATTCTAGCATGATTTATCATAGTTTACCATGATTTACCATAGTTTACCATGATTTACTATAGTATACCATGATTTACCACGATTTACCATAGTTTACTATGATTTACTATAGTATACCATGATTTACCATGTTTTAGTATGATTTACTATGATTCTAGGATCATTTACCATAGTTTACCATGATTTACTATAGTATACTATGATTTACCATGTTCAAGTATGATTTACTGATTCTAGCATAATTTACCATAGTTTAACATGATTTACCATAGTTTACCATTATTTACCACGATTTACCATAGTTTACCATGATTTACTATAGTATACCATGATTTACCATGTTCAAATATGATTTACTGATTCTAGCATGATTTACCATAGTTTACCATGATTTACCACGATTTACCATACTTTACCATGATTTACTATAGTATACCATGATTTACCATGTTCAAGTATGATTTACTGATTCTAGCATGATTTACCATAGTTTACCATGATTTACCACGATTTACCATACTTTACCATGATTTACTATAGTATACCATGATTTACCATGTTCCAGTATGATTTACTGATTCTAGCATGATTTATCATAGTTTACCATGATTTACCATAGTTTACCATGATTTACTATAGTATACCATGATTTACCACGATTTACCATAGTTTACTATGATTTACTATAGTATACCATGATTTACCATGTTTTAGTATGATTTACTATGATTCTAGGATCATTTACCATAGTTTACCATGATTTACTATAGTATACTATGATTTACCATGTTCAAGTATGATTTACTGATTCTAGCATAATTTACCATAGTTTACCATGATTTACTATAGTTTACCATGATTTACCACGATTTAGCATAGTTTACCATGATTTACTATAGTATACCATGATTTACCATGTTCAAGTCTGATTTACTGATTTTAGCATGATTTACCATAGTTTACCATGATTTACTATAGTATACCATGATTTACCATGTTCAAGTATGATTTACTATGATTCTAGCATGATTTACCATAGTTTACCATGATTTACCACGATTTACTATAGTTTACCATGATTTACTATAGTATACCATGATTTACCATGTTCAAGTATGATTTACTGATTCTAGCATGATTTACCATAGTTTACCATGATTTACCATAGTTTACCATGATTTACCACGATTTACCATAGTTTACCATGATTTACTATAGTATACCATGATTTACTATAGTATACCATGTTCAATTATGATTTACTGATTCTAGCATGATTTATCATAGTTTACCATGATTTACCATAGTTTACCATGATTTACCATAGTTTACCATGATTTACTATAGTATACCATGATTTACCATGTTCAAGTATGATTTACTATGATTCTAGCATGATTTACCATAGTTTACCATGATTTACCATAGTGTACTATGATTTACTATAGTATACCATGATTTACCATGTTTTAGTATGATTTACTATGATTCAAGGTTGATTTACCATAGTTTACCATGATTTAGTCAAAAGAGCCAAGTCCCATCTCTATACTATGTTTTGATGCAGAGATATACGTTTTGCTAAACGGTTGCTAGGATACTCTCTTTGGTTGCTATGGAGTTACTTGGCAGCTGCCAATGATGAAATTCCAAAGGCTTCTTGTCAGTATGAATGATATAAACCAACTCCCATGCCTCTGTGACATTCAGAATGGAAGATATCCCTCTTTGGATTTTGGTTGCTAAGGTGCTCGACAATGGTTGCTAGGGAGGGGCTTGGAAGTGTTGAGGTGATTCATGATTGGCTGTTTACTGCCCCGAGTCAAATGAGACCACCCCCATGTTTCTATGACAATTCAGTCTGGAGATATCTCTTTGAACTCTTTCAATGGAAGTCTATGGAACTTGTTGCTAAGGGGCTCTAAATGGTTGCTAGGGCGTGGCTTGATAGCTTCACAATGATCCTGAGAGACTGATTGGTCGTCTGAGTAAAATGAGCCCTCCCCCTTGTCTCTATGACACTGTGATCCAGAGCTACGTTCAATACAAAGTCCCTATGCAATTTACCATAGTAGGAAAAGCATGTGTGTTTCACGGGACGTTCCTTCCCCATAGTAAGTCAATGGGGCAACTTTGGGCATCTCCTGCCCCCCAGGGGTGCAACTTTTACCCCATTGTGAGGTATGTTCTTACAGAGCCTGTCAGCCTCTTCAAATGTGGCAAATCACACATTTCTGCGAAATCCTCGCTCAGAGCTACATGTGGTCAAAGTTCGTCACAATGTTAAGTCAATGGGACTTTTTTGGCCGCTTTTTCGCCCCTGGGGCGAACACCGCACCCCCGATCGCTTATAAAAGTCATAGCACACCTCTCCTTAATGAGCCGGTCGATTTGACACCTCATTCATGGCTCTGAGACAAACGGTGTGGGGCGAGTTACGCGCCAAACTTTGTCCAGAATAATAATAATAATAACTAGAATGTACATTTCCTGAAGAAAATGTGAAGTGGTGCTTGCAGTGGCAAAACTCGCCACTCGGTTGCTAGGGTGTTGTACATGATTGCATATGAGCCAACAACCATGCCTCTACGATGTTGTGGAGCTGAAATATGGCTTCTATATGTTGCAAAATGGTTGCTAGGTGGCTCTAAATGGTTGCTAGGGTGTGAATACACAGTTACCATGGTGATATTTACAGACTGTTTTCCAACTGAAACTAATGAGCCAACCCCCATCTCTATACAATATTCTGATGCAGAGATGTAGGTCTTGTAAAATGGTTGCTAGGGTACTCTGTTTGGTTGCTATGGAGATGCTTGTCAGCTGCTAATGATGAAACTGCAAAGGCTTCTTGTCAGTATGAATGATATAAACCAACTCCCATCTCTATACAATGTTCTGATGCAGAGATATACGTTTTGCTAAACGGTTGCTAGGGTACTCTATTTGGTTGCTAGCGAGTGGCTTGTCAGCTGCCAATCATGAAACTCCAAAGGCTTCTTGTCACTATGAATGATATAAACCAACTCCCATGCCTCTGCGACATTCAGAATGGAAGATATGCCTCTTTGGAATTTGGTTGCTAGGGTACTCTGTTTGGTTGCTAGGGAGTGGCTTGTCAGCTGTCAATGATGAAATTCCAAAGGCTTCTTGTCAGTATGAATTATATAATCCAACTCCCATGCCTCTGTGACATTCAGAATGGAAGATATGCCTCTTTGGATTTTGGTTGCTAGGGTACTCTGTTTGGTTGCTATGGAGTTACTTGGCAGCTGCCAATCATGAAACTCCAAAGGCTTCTTGTCACTATGAATGATATAAACCAACTCCCATGCCTCTGCGACATTCAGAATGGAAGATATGCCTCTTTGGAATTTGGTTGCTAGGGTACTCTGTTTGGTTGCTAGGGAGTGTCTTGGCAGCTGTCAATCATGAAACTCAAAGGCTGCTTGTCAATATGAATGATATAAACCAACTCCCATGCCTCTGTGACATTCAGAATGGAAGATATCCCTCTTTGGATTTTGGTTGCTAAGGTGCTCGACAATTGTTGCTAGGGAGGGGCTTGGAAGTGTTGAGGTGATTCATGATTGGCTGTTTGCTGCCCTGAGTCAAATGAGACCACCCCCATGTTTCTATGACAATTCAGTCCGGAGATATCTCTTTTAACTCTTTCAATGGAAGTCTATGGAACTTGTTGCTAAGGGGCTCTAAATGGTTGCTAGGGCGTGGCTTGATAGCTTCACAATGATCCAGAGAGACTGATTGGTCATCTGAGTAAAATAAGCCCTCCCCCTTGTCTCTATGACACTGTGATCCAGAGCTACGTTCAATACAAAGTCCCTATGCAATTTACCATAGTAGGAAAAGCATGTGTGTTTCACGGGACGTTCCTTCCCCATAGTAAGTCAATGGGGCAACTTTGGGCATCTCCTGCCCCCCAGGGGTGCAACTTTTACCCCATTGTGAGGTATGTTCTTACAGAGCCTATCAGCCTCTTCAAATGTGGCAAATCACACGTTTCTGCGAAATCCTTGCTCAGAGCTACGTGTGGTCAAAGTTCGTCGCAATGTTAAGTCAATGGGACTTTTTTGGCCGCTTTTTCGCCCCTGGGGCGAACACCGTACCCCCGATCACTTATAAAAGTCATAGCACACCATTCCCGAATAATCCGCACGATTTGACGCCTCATTCGTGTGTCTGTGTCAAAAGCTGCGGGACGAGTTACGCGCCAAACTTTGTCCAGAATAATAATAATAAGAAGAAGAATAATAAGTATGCAAGAGAACACTAATGATGCCTTGCTTTCAGCAAGCACCATTAATAATAAGAACTAGAATGTACATTTCCTGAAGAAAATGTGAAGTGGTGCTTGCAGTGGCAAAACTCGCCACTCGGTTGCTAGGGTGTTGTACATGATTGCATACGAGCCAACAACCATGTCTGTACGATGTTGTGGAGCTGAAATATGGCTTCTATATGTTTCAACATGGTTGCTAGGTGGCTCTAAACGGTTGCTAGGGTGTGAATACACAGTTACCATGGTGATATTTACAGACTGTTTCCCAACCGAAACAAAAGAGCCAACCCCCATCTCTATACGATGTTCTGATGCAGAAACATGGGTCTTGATAAACGGTTGTTAGGGTCCTCTGTTTGGTTGCTAGGGAGTGACTTGGCAGGTGCCAATCATGAAACTCCAAAGGCTGCTTGTCAGTATGAATGATATAAACCAACTCCCATGCCTCTGTGACATTCAGAATGGAAGATATCCCTCTTTGGATTTTGGTTGCTAGGGTACTCTGTTTGTTTGCTATGGAGTTGCTTGGCAGCTGCCAATGATGAAACTGCAAAGGCTGCTTTTCAGTATGAATGATATAAACCAACTCCCATGCCTCTGTGACATTCAGAATGGAAGATATCCCTCTTTGAAGTTTGGTTGCTAGGGTAATCTATTTGGTTGCTATGGAGTTGCTTGACAGCTGCCAATGATGAAACTGCAAAGGCTTCTTGTCACTATGAATGAAATAAACCAACTCCCATGCCTCTGTGACATTCAGAATGGAAGATATCCCTATTTTGATTTTGGTTGCTAGGGTACTCTATTTGGTTGCTAGTGGGTGGCTTGATAGCTGCCAATGATGAAACTTCAAAGGCTTCTTGTCACTATGAATGATATAAACCAACCCCCATCTTTATACGATGCTCTGATACAGAGATATAGGTCTTGCTAAATAGTTGCTAGGGTACTCTGTTTGGTTGCTATGGAGTGGCTTGGCAGCTGCCAATGATGAAACTCCAAAGGCTGATTTTCAGTATGAATGATATAAACCAACTCCCATGCCTCTGTGACATTCAGAATGGAAGATATCCCTCTTTGGATTTTGGTTGCTAAGGGGCTCTAAATGGTTGCTAGGGCATGGCTTGATAGCTTCACAATGATCCTGAGAGACTGATTGGTCATCTGAGTAAAATGAGCCCGCCCCCTTGTCTCTATGACACTGTGATCCAGAGCTATGTTCAATACAAAATCCCTATGCAATTTACCATAGTAGGAAAAACACATGCTGGGCCGTCCTACACCATAGTAAGTCAATGGGAAACTTTGGGCAGCTCCTGCCCCCCAGGGGTGCAACTTTTACCCCATTGTGAGGTATGGTCTCACACAGCCTGCCATCCTCTTCAAATGTGGCAAATCACACATTTCTGCGAAATCCTCGCTCGGAGCTATGACTCGTCAAAGTTTGTTGCAATGTTAAGTCAATGGGATTTTTCGGCTGCTTTTTCGCCCCTGGGGCGAACACCGTACCCCCGATCGCTTATAAAAGTCATAGCACACCATTCCCGAATAATCCGCACGATTTGACACCTCATTCGTGGGTCTGTGACAAAAGGTGCGGCACGAGTTACGCGCCAAACTTTTGTGTGGAAGAATAATAATAATAAAAATAATAAGTATGCAAGAGAACACTAATGATGCCTTGCTTTCAGCAAGCACCATTAATAACTAGAATGTACATTTCCTGAAGAAAATGTGAAGTGGTGCTTGCAGTGGCAAAATTCGGCACGGTTGCTAGGGTTTTACTAGGTGGTTGCTATGGTGTTCTGGGAGGTTTCCAAGGTATTCTGGGTGGTTGCTAGGGCGTTGCTAAGTGGTTGCTAGGATATTCAGTGTGGTTGCTAGGCAGTTGCTAAGGTGTTTACCATAGTTTACCATGATTTACCACGATTTACTATAGTTTACCATGATTTACTGTAGTATGCCATGATTTACCATGTTCAAGTATGATTTACTGATTCAAGCATGATTTACCATAGTTTACCATGATTTACCACGATTTACCATAGTTTACCATAATTTACTATAGTATACCAGGATTTACCATGTTCAAGTATGATTTACTGATTCTAGCATGATTTATCATAGTTTACCATGATTTACCACGATTTACCATAGTTTACCATGATTTATTATAGTATACCATGATTTACCATGTTCAAGTATGATTTACTGATTCTAGCATGATTTACCATAGTTTACCATGATTTACTATAGTATACCACAATTTACCATGTTCTAGTATAATTTACTGATTCTAGCATGATTTATCATAGTTACCATGATTTACCATGATTTACCATAGTTTACCATGATTTACTATAGTATACCATGATTTACCATGTTCAAGTATGATTTACTGATTCTAGCATGATTTACCATAGTTTACCATGATTTACAACGATTTACCACTAATTACCATAGTTTACCATGATTTACTATAGTATACCATGATTTACCATGTGCAAGTATGATTTACTGATTCAGGCATGATTTACCATAGTTTACCACAATTTACCACGATTTACTATAGTTTACCATGATTTACTATAGTATACCACGATTTACCATGTTCAATTATAATTTACTGATTCTAGCATGATTTACCATGATTTACCATAGTTTACCATGATTTACTATAGTATACCATGATTTACCATGTTCAAGTATGATTTACTATGATTCTAGCATGATTTATCATAGTTTACCATGATTTACCATAGTTTACCATGATTTACCATAGTTCACCACGATTTACCATAGTTTACCATGATTTACCATGTTCAAGTATGATTTACTGATTCTAGCATGATTTACCATAGTTTACCATGATTTACCATAGTTTACCATTATTTACCATGATTTACCATGGTTTACCCTGATTTACTATAGTATACCATGATTTACCATGTTCAAATATGATTTACTGATTCTAGCATGATTTACCATAGTTTACCATGATTTACCACGATTTACCATACTTTACCATGATTTACTATAGTATACCATGATTTACCATGTTCAAGTATGATTTACTGATTCTAGCATGATTTACCATAGTTTACCATGATTTACCACGATTTACCATACTTTACCATGATTTACTATAGTATACCATGATTTACCATGTTCCAGTATGATTTACTGATTCTAGCATGATTTATCATAGTTTACCATGATTTACCATAGTTTACCATGATTTACTATAGTATACCATGATTTACCACGATTTACCATAGTTTACTATGATTTACTATAGTATACCATGATTTACCATGTTTTAGTATGATTTACTATGATTCTAGGATCATTTACCATAGTTTACCATGATTTACTATAGTATACTATGATTTACCATGTTCAAGTATGATTTACTGATTCTAGCATAATTTACCATAGTTTACCATGATTTACTATAGTTTACCATGATTTACCACGATTTAGCATAGTTTACCATGATTTACTATAGTATACCATGATTTACCATGTTCAAGTCTGATTTACTGATTTTAGCATGATTTACCATAGTTTACCATGATTTACTATAGTATACCATGATTTACCATGTTCAAGTATGATTTACTATGATTCTAGCATGATTTACCATAGTTTACCATGATTTACCACGATTTACTATAGTTTACCATGATTTACTATAGTATACCATGATTTACTATAGTATACCATGATATACCATGTTCAATTATGATTTACTGATTCTAGCATGATTTATCATAGTTTACCATGATTTACCATAGTTTACCATGATTTACCATAGTTTACCATGATTTACTATAGTATACCATGATTTACCATGTTCAAGTATGATTTACTATGATTCTAGCATGATTTACCATATTTTACCACGATTTACCATAGTGTACTATGATTTACTATAGTATACCATGATTTACCATGTTTTAGTATGATTTACTATGATTCAAGGTTGATTTACCATAGTTTACCATGATTTAGTCAAAAGAGCCAAGTCCCATCTCTATACTATGTTTTGATGCAGAGATATACGTTTTGCTAAACGGTTGCTAGGATACTCTCTTTGGTTGCTATGGAGTTACTTGGCAGCTGCCAATGATGAAATTCCAAAGGCTTCTTGTCAGTATGAATGATATAAACCAACTCCCATGCCTCTGTGACATTCAGAATGGAATCCCTCTTTGGATTTTGGTTGCTAAGGTGCTCGACAATGGTTGCTAGGGAGGGGCTTGGAAGTGTTGAGGTGATTCATGATTGGCTGTTTACTGCCCCGAGTCAAATGAGACCACCCCCATGTTTCTATGACAATTCAGTCTGGAGATATCTCTTTGAACTCTTTCAATGGAAGTCTATGGAACTTGTTGCTAAGGGGCTCTAAATGGTTGCTAGGGCGTGGCTTGATAGCTTCACAATGATCCTGAGAGACTGATTGGTCGTCTGAGTAAAATGAGCCCTCCCCCTTGTCTCTATGACACTGTGATCCAGAGCTACGTTCAATACAAAGTCCCTATGCAATTTACCATAGTAGGAAAAGCATGTGTGTTTCACGGGACGTTCCTTCCCCATAGTAAGTCAATGGGGCAACTTTGGGCATCTCCTGCCCCCCAGGGGTGCAACTTTTACCCCATTGTGAGGTATGTTCTTACAGAGCCTGTCAGCCTCTTCAAATGTGGCAAATCACACATTTCTGCGAAATCCTCGCTCAGAGCTACGTGTGGTCAAAGTTCGTCGCAATGTTAAGTCAATGGGACTTTTTTGGCCGCTTTTTCGCCCCTGGGGCGAACACCGCACCCCCGATCGCTTATAAAAGTCATAGCACACCTCTCCTTAATGAGCCGGTCGATTTGACACCTCATTCATGGCTCTGAGACAAACGGTGCGGGGCGAGTTACGCGCCAAACTTTGTCCAGAATAATAATAATAATAAGAAGAATAACTAGAATGTACATTTCCTGAAGAAAATGTGAAGTGGTGCTTGCAGTGGCAAAATTCGCCACCCGGTTGCTAGGGTGTTGTAAATGATTGCATACGAGCCAACAACCAAGTCTGTACGATGTTGTGGAGCTGTAATATGGCTTCTATATGTTGCAGTATGGTTGCTAGGTAGCTTTAAAAGGTTGCTAAGGTGTGGTTAGACAGTTACCATGATGATATTTACAGACTGGTGTCCCAACCAAAACAAACAAGCACACCCCCATGTCTATACGATGTTCTGGTGCTGAGATATGGCTTGTAAATGTTGTTCAATGGTTGCTAGGGGCCTGTAACTGGTTTCTAGGGCGTGGCTATGAAGTTTTTATGTCACTACTTATTGGCTGCTTGATAGGACGAATCAAAAGAGCCCAACCCCAAAGCTCTATGACCTTCTGAGCCAAAGATATGATTTAGCAAATTTTGTGCCAATGTTAAGTCTATGGGACATTTTTCGGCTAATTTTTCGCCCGCCAGACAAACATCTTACACCCGATCGCTTATAAAAGTCATAGCACACCTTTCCTCAATAAACCGGTCGATTTGACACCTCATTCAGGGGTCTGTGACAAACGGTGTGGGGCGAGTTACGCGCCGAAGTTTTGTCTAGGTGAATAGTAATCACAACACTAGAATGTACATTTCCTGAAGAAAATGTGAAGTGGTGCTTGCAGTGGCAAAATTCGGCACGGTTGCTAGGGTTTTACTAGGTGGTTGCTATGGTGTTCTGGGAGGTTTCCAAGGTATTCTGGGTGGTTGCTAGGGCGTTGCTAAGTGGTTGCTAGGGTATTCAGTGTGGTTGCTAGGCAGTTGCTAAGGTGTTTACCATAGTTTACCATGATTTACCACGATTTACTATAGTTTACCATGATTTACTATAGTATGCCATGATTTACCATGTTCAAGTATGATTTACTGATTCAAGCATGATTTACCATAGTTTACCATGATTTACCACAATTTACCATAGTTTACCATAATTTACTATAGTATACCAGGATTTACCATGTTCAAGTATGATTTACTGATTCTAGCATGATTTATCATAGTTTACCATGATTTACCACGATTTACCATAGTTTACCATGTTCAAGTATGATTTACTGATTCTAGCATGATTTATCATAGTTTACCATGATTTACCACGATTTACCATAGTTTACCATGATTTATTATAGTATACCATGATTTACCATGTTCAAGTATGATTTACTGATTCTAGCATGATTTACCATAGTTTACCATGATTTACTATAGTATACCACAATTTACCATGTTCTAGTATAATTTACTGATTCTAGCATGATTTATCATAGTTACCATGATTTACCATGATTTACCATAGTTTACCATGATTTACTATAGTATACCATGATTTACCATGTTGAAGTATGATTTACTGATTCTAGCATGATTTACCATAGTTTACCATGATTTACCATAGTTTACCATGATTTACCACGATTTACCATAGTTTACCATGATTTACTATAGTTTACCATGATTTACCACGATTTACCATAGTTTACCATGATTTACTATAGTATACCATGATATACCATGTTCAAGTATGATTTACTGATTCTAGCATGATTTATCATAGTTTACCATGATTTACCATAGTTTACCATGATTTACTATAGTATACCATGATTTACCATGTTGAAGTATGATTTACTGATTCTAGCATGATTTACCATAGTTTACCATGATTTACCATAGTTTACCATGATTTACCACGATTTACCATAGTTTACCATGATTTACTATAGTATACCATGATATACCACGTTCAAGTATGATTTACTGATTTTAGCATTATTTATCATAGTTTACCATGATTTACCATAGTTTACCATGATTTACCATAGTTTACCATGATTTACCATACTTTACCATGATTTACCATAGTTTACCATGATTTACTATAGTATACCATAATTTACCATGTTGAAGTATGATTTACTGATTCTAGCATGATTTACCATAGTTTACCATGATTTACCATAGTTTACCATGATTTACCACAATTTACCATGATTTACCATAATTTACCATAGTTTACCATAATTTACCATAGTTTACCATGATTTACCATAGTTTACCATGATTTACCACGATTTACCATAGTTTACCATGATTTACTATAGTATACCATGATATACCATGTTCAAGTATGATTTACTGATTCTAGCATGATTTATCATAGTTTACCATGATTTACCATAGTTTACCATAATTTACCATAGTTTACCATGATTTACTATAGTATACCATGATTTACCATGTTGAAGTATGATTTACTGATTCTAGCATGATTTACCATAGTTTACCATGATTTACCATACTTTACCATGATTTACCATAGTTTACCATGATTTACTATAGTATACCATAATATACCATGTTGAAGTATGATTTACTGATTCTAGCATGATTTACCATAGTTTACCATGATTTACCATAGTTTACCATGATTTACCACAATTTACCATAGTTTACCATGATTTACCATAATTTACCATAGTTTACCATAATTTACCATAGTTTACCATGATTTACCATAGTTTACCATGATTTACCACGATTTACCATAGTTTACCATGATTTACTATAGTATACCATGATATACCATGTTCAAGTATGATTTACTGATTCTAGCATGATTTATCATAGTTTACCATGATTTACCATAGTTTACCATGATTTACCATAGTTTACCATGATTTACTATAGTATACCATGATTTACCATGTTGAAGTATGATTTACTGATTCTAGCATGATTTACCATAGTTTACCATGATTTACCATAGTTTACCATTATTTACCACGATTTACCATAGTTTACCATGATTTACCATAGTTTACCATGATTTACCATGATTTACCATAGTTTACTATGATTTACTATAGTATACCATGATTTACCATGTTTTAGTATGATTTACTATGATTCTAGGATGATTTACCATAGTTTACCATGATTTACCACGATTTACCATAGTTTACTATGATTTACTATAGTATACCATGATTTACCATGTTTTAGTATGATTTACTATGATTCTAGGATGATTTACCATAGTTTACCATGATTTAGTCAAAAGAGCCAAGTTCCATCTCTATACTATGTTTTGATGCAGAGATATACGTTTTGCTAAACGGTTGCTAGGGTACTCTTTTTGGTTGCTATGGAGTTACTTGGCAGCTGCCAATGATGAAATTCCAAAGGCTTCTTGTCACTATGAATGATATAAACCAACTCCCATGCCTCTGTGACATTCAGAATGGAAGATATCCCTCTTTGGATTTTGGTTGCTAGGGTACTCTGTTTGGTTGCTAGGGAGTGGCTTGTCAGCTGCCAATCATGAAACTCCAAAGGCTGCTTGTCAGTATGAATGATATAAACCAACTCCCATGCCTCTGCGACATTCAGAATGGAAGATAACCCTCTTTGGATTTTGGTTGCTAGGGTACTCTGTTTGGTTGCTAGGAAGTGGCTTGTCAGCTGCCAATCATGAAACTCCAAAGGCTTCTTGTCAGTATGAATGATATAAACCAACTCCCATGCCTCTGTGACATTCAGAATGGAAGATATCCCTCTTTGGATTTTGGTTGCTAAGGTGCTCGACAATGGTTGCTAGGGAGGGGCTTGGAAGTGTTTAGGTGATTCATGATTGGCTGTTTGCTGCCCCGAGTCAAATGAGACCACCCCCATGTTTCTATGACAATTCAGTCTGGAGATATCTCTTTGAACTCTTTCAATGGAAGTCTATGGAACTTGTTGCTAAGGGGCTCTAAATGGTTGCTAGGGTGTGGCTTGATAGCTTCACAATGATCCTGAGAGACTGATTGGTCGTCTGAGTAAAATGAGCCCTCCCCCTTGTCTCTATGACACTGTGATCCAGAGCTACGTTCAATACAAAGTCCCTATGCAATTTACCATAGTAGGAAAAGCATGTGTGTTTCACGGGACGTTCCTTCCCCATAGTAAGTCAAAGGGGCAACTTTGGGCATCTCCTGCCCCCCAGGGGTGCAACTTTTACCCCATTGAGAGGTATGTTCTTACAGAGCCTGTCAGCCTCTTCAAATGTGGCAAATCACACGTTTCTGCGAAATCGTCGCTCAGAGTTATGACTCGTCAAAGTTTGTCGCAATGTTAAGTCTATGGGATTTTTCGGACGCTTTTTCGCCCCTGGGGCGAACACCGCACCCCCGATCGCTTATAAAAGTCATAGCACACCTCTCCTTAATGAGCCGGTCGATTTGACACCTCATTCATGGATCTGTGACAAACGGTGCGGGACAAGTTACGCGCCAAACTTTGTGTGGAATAATAAAAAGAAGAATAATAATAATAATAAGTATGAGCAATAACAATAGTGATGCCTTGCTTTCAGCAAGCACCACTAATAATAAGTATGAGCAATAACAATAGTGATGCTTTTAAAAAAGCACCACTAATAATAAGTATGAGCAATAACAATAGTGATGCCTTGCTTTCAGCAAGCACCACTAACTAGAATGTACATTTCCTGAAGAAAATGTGAAGTGGTGCTTGCAGTGGCAAAACTCGCCACTCGGTTGCTAGGGTGGTGTACATGATTGCATACGAGCCAACAACCATGTCTGTACGATATTGTGGAGCTGAAATATGGCTTCTATATGTTTCAATATGGTTGCTAGGTGGCTCTAAACGGTTGCTAGGGTGTGAATACACAGTTACCATGGTGATATTTACAGACTGTTTCCCAACCAAAACAAAAGAGCCAACCCCCATCTCTATATGATGTTCTGATGCAGAGACATGGGTCTTGATAAACGGTTGCTAGGGTCCTCTGTTTGGTTGCCAGGGAGTGACTTGGCAGGTGCCAATCATGAAACTCCAAAGGCTGATTGTCAGTATGAATGATTTAAACCAACTCCCATGCCTCTGTGATATTCAGAATGGAAGATATCCTTCTTTGGAATTTGGTTGCTAGGGTACTCTGTTTGGTTGCTAGAGAGTTGCTTGACAGCTGCCAGTCATGAAACTCCAGAGGCTGCTTGTCATTATGAATGATATAAAACAACTTCCATGCCTGTGTGACATTCAGAATGGAAGATATCCCACTTTGGATTTTGGTTGCTAGGGTTCTCTGATTGGTTGCTATGGAGTTACGTGGCAGCTGCCAATGATAAATCTGCAAAGACTTCTTGTCACTATGAATGATATAAACCAACTCCCATACCTGTGTGACATTAAGAATGGAAGATATCCCTCTTTGGATTTTGGTTGCTAGGGTACTCTGTTTGGTTGCTCTGGAGTTGCTTGACAGCTGCCACTGATGAAACTGCAAAGGCTTCTTGTCACTATGAATGATATAAACCAACTCCCATGCCTATGTGACATTCAGAATGGAAGATATCCCTCTTTGGATTTTGGTTGGTAGGGTACTCTGTTTGGTTGCTATGGAGTTGCTTGGCAGCTGCCAATGATGAAACTACAATGGCTTCTTTTCACTATGAATGAAATAAACAAACTCCCATGCCTCTGTGACATTCAGAATGGAAGATATCCCTCTTTGGATTTTGGTTGCTAGGGTACTCTTCTTGGTTGCTAGGGAGTGGCTTGGCAGCTGCCAATCATGAAACTCCAAAGGCTTTTTGTTACTATGAATGATATAAACCAACTCCCATGCCTCTGTGACATTCAGAATGGAAGATATCCCTCTTTGAATTTTGGTTGCTAGGGTAATCTGTTTGGTTGCCATGGAGTTGCTTGACAGCTGCCATTGATGAAACTGCAAAGGCTTTTTGTTACTATGAATGATATAAACCAACTCCCATGCCTCTGTGACATTCAGACTGGAAGATATCCCTCTTTGGATTTTGGTTGCTAGGGTACTCTGATTGGTTGCTAGGGAGTGGCTTGGCAGCTGCTAATCATGAAACTCCAAAGGCTTCTTGTCACTATGAATTATATAAACCAACCCCCATCTCTATACGATGCTCTGATACAGAGATATATGTCTTGCTAAATAGTTGCTAGGGTACTCTGTTTGGTTGCTATGGAGTGGCTTGGCAGCTGCTAATGATGAAACTCCAAAGGCTGCTTTTTCAGTATGAATGATATAAACCAACTCCCATGCCTCTGTCATATTCAGAATAGAAGATATCCCTCTAGGATTTTGGTTGCTAAGCTGCTCGACAATGGTTGCTAGGGAGGGGCTAGGAAGTGTTGAGGTGATTCATGATTGGCCATTTGATGCCCTGAGTGAAACGGGACCACCTTCATGTTTATATGATCTACTAGAGCGTTTCTAGACGTTGCTAGGGTGTTCTGGATGGTTGCTAAGGTATTTTTGGTAGTTGCTATGGTGTTACTAGGTGGTTGGTAGTTGTCAAAGATGTGGTTACTATGGAGTTTTTATAGAGTTATTAAAATCTTTAATAACGAGTGCCTTCAGTACGGCACTCGGCCTGCGGCCTCGTGCCTATGGCCGATTAGGCACAAGCATGGAGCGATATCGCAAGGCCACGAGTGTAATATTGCTTTAAAAAATACAAAAAAATTAAAATTTTTATTTTTTTTGGTTTAGGGTGGTTGCTAGGGAGCTCTTAGTGGTTGCTAGGGTGCTGTAACTGGTTGCTAGGGTGTGGCTATGAAGATTTTAGGCCATTACGTATTGGTTGCTTGATAATATAAATCCTCTGAGGGAGAGAGAGAGGGAGAGACGCAGGGGTGTCAGGCCCTTTTGGAGTCTGTGTGTGTGAAAACGTCGGTTTGGATTCAAATGTTTTTAGAACTCCCCATGTAAAGTCAATGGGACTTTTTTGGCCGCTTTTTCGTCCGCTGTGCGAACATCGTACACCCGATCGCTTAGAAAAGTCATAGCACACCTCTCCTCAATGAGCCGGTCGATTTGACACCTCACTCAGGGGTCTGAGACAAACGGTGCGGGGCGCATTAATCGCCAAACTTTTGTCCGGAATAATAAGAAGAAGAAGAATAATAAGTATGAGCAATAACAATAGTGATGCTTTTAAAAAAGCACCACTAATAAGTATGAGCAATAACAATAGTGATGCCTTGCTTTCAGCAAGCACCATTAACTAGAATGTACATTTCCTGAAGAAAATGTGAAGTGGTGCTTGCAGTGGCAAAATTCACCACTGGGCAGATGCTAACACAATTAACATGTTGTGATACCATGATATACCACGTTTTAGCATTATTTACCACGATTTACCATGTTTCTAAGATGATTTACTACGATTTACCACATTCCAGCATGATTTACTATGATTAACATGTTGTTAGAATGATGCTAGCAGGATTAGCATGTTGTTAGCATGATTAGCATGTTGGTTGGATGATGCTAGCTTGATTAGCATGTTGCTAGCATAATGCTAGCATTATTAGCATGTTGCTAGCATGATGCTAGCTTGATTAGCATGTTGCTAACATTATGCTAGCATGATGCTAGCATGATTAGCATGTTGCTAGCATGATGCTAGCTTTATTATCATGTTGTTAGCATGATGCTAGCTTTATTAGCATGTTGTTAGCATAATGCTAGCATAATTAGCATGTTGCTAGCATGATGCTAGCTTGATTAGCATGATGCTAACTTGATTAGCATGTTGCTAGCATGTTGTTAGCTTGATTAGCATGTAGCTAGCATGATTAGCATGTTGCTAGCATGTTTTTAACAAGATGCTGTTGCCAGGTGTTTGCTAGGGTGTTCTGGGTGGTTGCTATGGTGTTGCTAGGCAGTTGCTAAGGTGTTCTGGGTGGTTGCTAGGCAGTTGCTAGGGTATTCTTGGTGGTTGCTAGGCAGTTGCTAGGGTATTCTTGGTGGTTGCTAGGGCGTTGCTAGGTTGTTGCTAGGGTGTTCTGGGTGGTTGCGATGGGGTTGCTAGGCAGTTGCTATGGTATTCTAGGTGGATGCTAGGGCATCGCTAGGCAGTTGCTAGGGTGTTCTGGGTGGTTGCTAGGCAGTTGCTAGATGTTCTGGGTGGTTACTAGGCAGTTGCTAGGTGTTCTGGGTGGTTGCTAGGCAGTTGCTAGGGTGTTCTGGGTGGTTGCTAGAGTTTTTTGGTGGTTACTAGAGCATTTCTATACGTTGCTAGGGTGTTCAGGGTGGTTGCTAAGGTATTTTTGTTAGTTGCTATGGTGTTACTAGGTGGTTGGTAGTTGTCAAATATGGTTACTATGGAGTTTTTATAGAGTTCTTAAAATCTTTAATAACGAGTGCCTATGGCCGATTAGGCACAAGCATGGAGCGATATCGAAAGGCCACGAGTGTAATATTGCTTTAAAAAATACAAAAAAATTAAAAAACATTTTTTTTTTGGTTTAGGGTGGTTGCTAGGGAGCTCTTAGTGGTTGCTAGGGTGCTGTAACTGGTTGCTAGGGTGTGGCTATGAAGATTTTAGGCCATTACTTATTGGCTGCTTGATAATATAAATCCTCTGAGGGAGAGAGAGAGGGAGAGATGCAGGGGTGACAGGCCCTTTGGAGTCTGTGTGTGTGAAAACGTCGGTTTGGATTCAAATGTTTTTAGAACTCCCCATGTTAAGTCAATGGGGACTTTTTTGGCCGCTTTTTCATCCGCTGTGCGAACATCGTACACCCGATCGCTTAGAAAAGTCATAGCACACCTCTCCTCAATGAGCCGCTTGATTTGACACCTCACTCAGGGGTCTGAGACAAACGGTGCGGGGCGAGTTACGCGCCAAACTTTTGTCCAGAATAAGAATAATAACTAGAATGTACATTTCCTGAAGAAAATGTGAAGTGGTGCTTGCAGTGGCAAAATTCACCACTGGGCAGATGCTAACACAATTACCATGTTGTGATACCATGATATACCACGTTTTAGCATTATTTACCACGATTTACTATTTTTCTGAGATGATTTACTATGATTTACCACATTCCAGGATGAATTACTATGATTAACATGTTGTTAGAATAATGTTAGCATGATTAGCATGTTGTTAACATGATTAGCATGTTGGTAGCATGTTGCTAGCATGATTAGCATGTTGCTAGCATGTTTTTAGCTAGATGCTAGCATGATTAGCATGTTTTCTAACTTGATTAGCATGTTGCTAGCTTAATTAACATGTTGTTAGCATTATGCTACCATAATTTGCATTTTGCTAGCATGATGCTAGCTTGATTAGCATGTTGGTAGCATGATGCTAGCATGATTAGCATGTTGCTAGCATGATGCTAGCTTGATTAGCATGTTGCTAGCATGATGTTAGCATAATTAGCATGATGCTAGCATGATGCTAGCGTGATTAGAATGTGGCTAGCATGATGCTAGCATAATTAGCATGTTGGTAGCATGATGCTAGCATGATTAGCAATTTTGCTAGCATGATGTTAACATGATTAGCATGTTGATAGCATAATGCTAGCATTATGCTAATCAAGCTAGCATTATGCTTGATTAGCATGCTGGTAGCATGATGCTAGCATGATTAGCATGCTGGTAGCATGATGCTAGCATGATTAGCATTTTGCTAGCATGTTTTTAGCTAGATGCTAACATGATTAGCATGTCGTTAGCATGATTAGCATGTTGCTAGCATGATGCTAGCATGATTAGAATGTTGCTAGCATGATGTTAGCTTGATTAGCATGTTGATAACATGATGCTAGCATGATTAGCATTTTGCTAGCATGTTTTTAGCAAGATGCTGTTGCCAGGTGGTTGCTAGGGTGTTCTGGGTGGTTGCTATGGTGTTGCTAGGCAGTTGCTATGGTGTTCTGGGTGTCAAAGATGGTTACTATGGAGTTTTTATAGAGTTATTAAAATCTTTAATAACGAGTGCCTTCAGTACGGCACGAGGCCGGCCGATTAGGCACAAGCATGGAGCGATATCGCAAGGCCACGAGTGTAATATTGCTTTAAAAAATACAAAAAAATGTAAAAATGTATTTTTTTTGGTTTAGGGTGGTTGCTAGGGAGCGCTTAGTGGTTGCTAGGGTTCTAAAACTGGTTGCCAGGGTGTGGCTATGAAGATTTTAGGCCATTACTTATTGGCTGCTTGATAATATAAATCCTCTGAGGGAGAGAGAGAGGGAGAGATGCAGGGGTGACAGGCCCTTTGGAGTCTGTGTGTGTGAAAACGTCGGTTGGGATTCAAATGTTTTTAGAACTCCCCATGTTAAGTCAATGGGATTTTTTTGGCCGCTTTTTCGTCCGCTGTGCGAACATCGTACACCCGATCGCTTAGAAAAGTCATAGCACACCTCTCCTCAATGAGCCGGTCGATTTGACACCTCACTCAGGGGTCTGTGACAAACGGTGCGGGGCAAGTTACGCGCCAAACTTTGGGCGGAATAATAATAATAAGAAGAAGAAGAAGAATAATAAGTATGAGCAATAACAATAGTGATGCTTTTAAAAAAGCACCACTAATAATAAAAAAAAGAATAATAAGTATGAGCAATAACAATAGTGATGCTTTTAAAAAAGCACCACTAACTAGAATGTACATTTCCTGAAGAAAATGTGAAGTGGTGCTTGCAGTGGCAAAATTCGCCACTCGGTTGCTAGGGTGTTGTACATGATTGCATACGAGCCAACAACCATGTATGTACGATGTTGTGGAGCTGAAATATGGCTTCTATATGTTGCAATATGGTTGCTAGGTGGCTCTAAATGGTTGCTGGGGTGTGAATACACAGTTACCATGGTGATATTTACAGACTGTTTTCCAACCGAAACTAATGAGCCAACCCCCATCTCTATACAATATTCTGATGCAGAGATGTAGGTCTTGTAAAATGGTTTCTAGGGTACTCTATTTGGTTGCTAGGGAGTGGCTTGGCAGCTGCCAATCATGAATCTCCAAAGGCTGCTTGTCAGTATGAATGATATAATCCAACTCCCATGCCTCTGTGACATACAGAATGGAAGATATCCCTCTTTGAATTTTGGTTGCTAGGGTACTCTATTTGGTTGCTAGGGAGTGGCTTGGGAGCTGTCAATAATGAAACTACAAAGGCTGCTTGTCAGTATGAATGATATAAACCAACTTCCATGCCTCTGTGACATTCAGAATGGAAGATATCCCTCTTTTGATTTTGGTTGCTAGGGTACTCTGTTTGGTTGCTATGAAGTTGCTTGGCAGCTGCTAATGATGAAACTGCAAAGGCTTCTTGTCAGTATGAATGATATAAACCAACTCCCATCTCTATACGATGTTCTGATGTAGAGATATAGGTCTTGCTAAACGGTTGCTAGGGTACTCTGTTTGGTTGCTAGGGAGTGGCTTGGCAGCTGCCAATGATGAAACTGCAAAGGCTTCTTGTCATTATGAATTACATAAACCAACTCCCATGCCTCTGTGGCATTCAGAATGGAAGATATCCCTCTTTGTTATTTGGTTGCTAGGGTACTCTGTTGGTTGCTAGGGAGTGGCTTGGCAGCTGCCAATCATGAAACTCCAAAGGCTGCTTGTCAGTATGAATGATATAAACCAACTCCCATCTCTATACGATGTTCTGATACAGAGATATTCGTTTTGTTAAACGGTTGCTAGGGTACTCTGTTTGGTTGCTAGGGAGTGGCTTGGCAGTTGCCAATGATGAAACTGCAAAGGCTTCTTGTCACTATGAATGATATAAACCAACTCCCATTTCTCTGTGACATTCAGAATGGCAGATATCCCTCTTTGGAATTTGGTTGCTAGGGTACTCTGTGTGGTTGCTATGGAGTTACTTGGCAGCTGCCAATGATGCAGTTCCAAAGGCTTCTTGTCACTATGAATGATATAAACCAACTCCCATGCCTCTGTGACATTCAGAATGGAAGATATCCCTCTTTGGATTGTGGTTGCTAAGGTGCTCGACAATGGTTGCTAGGAAGGGGCTAGGAAGTGTTGAGGTGATTTATGATTGGCCGTTTGCTGCCCCGAGTCAAATGAGACCACCCCCATGTTTCTATGACAATTATATCCCTCTTTGGATATTGGTTGCTAGGGTACTCTGTTTGGTTGCTATGGAGTGGCTTGGCAGATGCCAATAATGAAACTGCAAAGGCTTCTTGTCACTATGAATGATATAAACCAACTCCCATTTCTCTGTGACATTCAGAATGGCAGATATCCCTCTTTGGATTTTGGTTGCTAGGGTACTCTGTTTGGTTGCTATGGAGTGGCTTGGCAGATGCCAATGATGAAACTGCAAAGGCTTCTTGTCACTATGAATGATATAAACCAACTCCCATGCCTCTGTGACATTCTGAATAGAAGATAATCCTCTTTAGATTTTGGTTGCTAAGGTGCTCGACAGTGGTTGCTAGGGAGGGGCTTGGAAGTGTTGAGGTGATTCATGATTGGCTGTTTGCTGCCCCGAGTCAAATGAGACCACCCCCATGTTTTTATGACAATTCAGTCTGGAGATATCTCTTTGAACTCTTTCAATGGAAGTCTATGGAACTTGTTGCTAAGGGGCTCTAAATGGTTGCTAGGGCGTGGCTTGATAGCTTCACAATGATCCTGAGAGACTGATTGGTCGTCTGAGTAAAATGAGCCCTCCCCCTTGTCTCTATGACACTGTGATCCAGAGCTACGTTCAATACAAAGTCCCTATGCAATTTACCATAGTAGGAAAAGCATGTGTGTTTCACGGGACGTTCCTTCCCCATAGTAAGTCAATGGGGCAACTTTGGGCATCTCCTGCCCCCCAGGGGTGCAACTTTTGCCCCATTGTGAGGTATGTTCTTACAGAGCCTGTCACCCTCTTCAAATGTGGCAAATCACACGTTTCTGCGAAATCCTTGCTCAGAGCTACGTGTGGTCAAAGTTTGTCGCAATGTTAAGTCAATGGGACTTTTTTGGCCGCTTTTTCGCCCCTGGGGCGAACACCGCACCCCCGATCGCTTATAAAAGTCATAGCACACCTCTCCTTAATGAGCCGGTCGATTTGACACCTCATTCATGGCTCTGAGACAAACGGTGCGGGGCGAGTTACGCGCCAAACTTTGTCCAGAATAATAATAATAATAACTAGAATGTACATTTCCTGAAGAAAATGTGAAGTGGTGCTTGCAGTGGCAAAACTCGCCACTCGGTTGCTAGGGTGTTGTACATGATTGCATACGAGCCAACAACCATGTCTGTACGATGTTGTGGAGCTGAAATATGGCTTCTATATGTTTCAACATGGTTGCTAGGTGGCTCTAAACGGTTGCTAGGGTGTGAATACACAGTTACCATGGTGATATTTACAGACTGTTTCCCAACCGAAACAAAAGAGCCAACCCCCATCTCTATGCGATGTTCTGATGCAGAAACATGGGTCTTGATAAACGGTTGTTAGGGTCCTCTGTTTGGTTGCTAGGGAGTGACTTGGCAGGTGCCAATCATGAAACTCCAAAGGCTGCTTGTCAGTATGAATGATATAAACCAACTCCCATGCCTCTGTGACATTCAGAATGGAAGATATCCCTCTTTGGATTTTGGTTGCTAGGGTACTCTGTTTGTTTGCTATGGAGTTGCTTGGCAGCTGCCAATGATGAAACTGCAAAGGCTGCTTTTCAGTATGAATGATATAAACCAACTCCCATGCCTCTGTGACATTCAGAATGGAAGATATCCCTCTTTGAAGTTTGGTTGCTAGGGTAATCTATTTGGTTGCTATGGAGTTGCTTGACAGCTGCCAATGATGAAACTGCAAAGGCTTCTTGTCACTATGAATGAAATAAACCAACTCCCATACCTCTGTGACATTCAGAATGGAAGATATCCCTCTTTTGATTTTGGTTGCTAGGGTACTCTATTTGGTTGCTAGTGGGTGGCTTGATAGCTGCCAATGATGAAACTTCAAAGGCTTCTTGTCACTATGAATGATATAAACCAACCCCCATCTTTATACGATGCTCTGATACAGAGATATAGGTCTTGCTAAATAGTTGCTAGGGTACTCTGTTTGGTTGCTATGGCGTGGCTTGGCAGCTGCCAATGATGAAACTCCAAAGGCTGATTTTCAGTATGAATGATATAAACCAACTCCCATGCCTCTGTGACATTCAGAATGGAAGATATCCCTCTTTGGATTTTGGTTGCTAAGGGGCTCGACAATGGTTGCTAGGGAGGGGCTAGGAAGTGTTGAGGTGATTCATGATTGGCTGTTTGCTGCCCCGAGTCAAACGAGACCACCTTCATGTTTCTATGACAATTCAGTCCGGAGATATCCCTTTGATCTCTTTCAATGGAAGTCTATGGGACTTGTTGCTAAGGTGCTCTAAATGGTTGCTAGGGCATGGCTTGATAGCTTCACAATGATCCTGAGAGACTGATTGGTCATCTGAGTAAAATGAGCCCGCCCCCTTGTCTCTATGACACTGTGATCCAGAGCTATGTTCAATACAAAATCCCTATGCAATTTACCATAGTAGGAAAAACACATGCTGGGCCGTCCTACACCATAGTAAGTCAATGGGAAACTTTGGGCAGCTCCTGCCCCCCAGGGGTGCAACTTTTACCCCATTGTGAGGTATGGTCTCACACAGCCTGCCATCCTCTTCAAATGTGGCAAATCACACATTTCTGCGAAATCCTCGCTCGGAGCTATGACTCGTCAAAGTTTGTTGCAATGTTAAGTCAATGGGATTTTTCGGCTGCTTTTTCGCCCCTGGGGCGAACACCGTACCCCCGATCGCTTATAAAAGTCATAGCACACCATTCCCGAATAATCCGCACGATTTGACACCTCATTCGTGGGTCTGTGACAAAAGCTGCGGCACGAGTTACGCGCCAAACTTTTGTGTGGAAGAATAATAATAATAAAAATAATAAGTATGCAAGAGAACACTAATGATGCCTTGCTTTCAGCAAGCACCATTAATAAGAAGAAGAATAATAAGTATGAGCAATAACAATAGTGATGCCTTGCTTTCAGCAAGCACCACTAACTAGAATGTACATTTCCTGAAGAAAATGTGAAGTGGTGCTTGCAGTGGCAAAACTCGCCACTCGGTTGCTAGTGTGTTGTACATGATTGCATACGAGCCAACAACCATGTCTGTACGATGTTGTGGAGCTGAAATATTGCTTCTATATGTTGCAATATGGTTGCTAGGTGGCTCTAAATGGTTGCTAGGGTGTGAATACACAGTTACCATGGTGATATTTACAGACTGTTTTACAACTGAAACAAATGAGCCAACCCCCATCTCTATACAATATTCTGATGCAGAGATGTAGGTCTTGTAAAATGGTTGCTACGGTACTCTGTTTGGTTGCTATGGAGTTGCTTGGCAGCTGCTAATGATGAAACTGCAAAGGCTTCTTTTCAGTGTGAATGATATAAACCAACTCCCCTCTCTATACGATGTTCTGATGCAGAGATATACGTTTTGCTAAACGGTTGCTAGGGTACTCTGTTTGGTTGCTAGGGAGTAGCTTGGCAGCTGCCAATCATGAAACTCCAAAGGCTGCTTGTCAGTATGAATGATGTAATCCAACTCCTATGCCTCTGTGACATACAGAATGGAAGATATCCCTCTTTGGATTTTGGTTGCTAGGGTACTCTATTTGGTTGCTAGCGAGTGGCTTGTGAGCTGCCAATCATGAAACTCCAAAGGCTTCTTGTCACTATGAATGATATAAACCAACTCCCATGCCTCTGCAACATTCAGAATGGAAGATATGCCTCTTTGGATTTTGGTTGCTAGGGCACTCTGTTTGGTTGCTAGGGAGTGGCTTGTCAGCTGCCAATCATGAAACTCCAAAGGCTTCTTGTCACTATGAATGATATAAACCAACTCCCATGCCTCTGTGACATTCAGAATGGAAGATATCCCTCTTTGGATTTTGGTTGCTAGGGTACTCTGATTGGTTGCTATGGAGTTACTTGGCAGCTGCCAATGATACATCTGCAAAGACTTCTTGTCACTATGAATGATATAAACCAACTCCCATTCCTGTATGACATTAAGAATGGAAGATATTCCTCTTTGGATTTTGGTTGCTAGGGTACTCTGTTTGGTTGCTATGGAGTTGCTTGGCAGCTGCCAATGATGAAACTACAATGGCTTCTTTTCACTATGAATTAAATAAACAAACTCCCATGCCTCTGTGACATTCAGAATGGAAGATATCCCTCTTTGGATTTTGGTTGCTAGGTTACTCTGTTTGGTTGCTATGGAGTTGCTTGGCAGCTGCCAATGATGAAACTGCAATGGCTTCTTTTCACTATGAATGAAATAAACAAACTCCCATGCCTCTGTGACATTCAGACTGGAAGATATCCCTCTTTGGATTTTGGTTGCTAGGCTACTCTGATTGGTTGCTAGGGAGTGGCTTGGCAGCTGCCAATCATGAAACTCCAAATGCTTTGTGTCACTATGAATTATATAAACCAACCCCCATCTCTATACGATGCTCTGATACAGAGATATAGGTCTTGATAAATAGTTGCTAGGGTACTCTGTTTGGTTGCTATGGAGTGGCTTGGCAGCTGCTAATGATGAAACTCCAAAGGCTGCTTTTCAGTATGAATGATATAAACCAACTCCCATGCCTCTGTCATATTCAGAATAGAAGATATCCCTCTAGGATTTTGGTTGCTAAGGTGCTCGACAATGGTTGCTAGGGAGGGGCTAGGAAGTGTTGAGGTGATTCATGATTGGCCATTTGATGCCCTGAGTGAAACGAGACCACCTTCGTGTTTATATGATCTACCAGAGCGTTTCTAGACGTTTCTAGGGTGTTCAGGATGGTTGCTAAGGTATTTTTGATAGTTGCTATGGTGTTACTAGGTGGTTGGTAGTTGTCAAAGATGTGGTTACTATGGAGTTTTTATAGAGTTATTAAAATCTTTAATAACGAGTGCCTTCAGTACGGCTATGGCCGATTAAGCACAAGCATGGAGCGATATTGCAAGGCCACGAGTGTAATATTGCTTTAAAAAATACAAAAAAATGTAAAATTTATTTTTTTTTGGTTTAGGGTGGTTGCTAGGGAGCTCTTAGTGGTTGCTAGGGTGCTGTAACTGGTTGCTAGGGTGTGGCTATGAAGATTTTAGGCCATTACTTATTGGCTGCTTGATAATATAAATCCTCTGAGGGAGAGAGAGAGGGAGAGATGCAGGGGTGACAGGCCCTTTGGAGTCTGTGTGTGTGAAAACGTCGGTTTGGATTCAAATGTTTTTAGAACTCCCAATGCAAAGTCAATGGGGACTTTTTTGGCCGCTTTTTCGTCCGCTGTGCGAACATCGTACACCCGATCGCTTAGAAAAATCATAGCACACCTCTCCTCAATGAGCCGGTCGATTTGACACCTCACTCAGGGGTCTGAGACAAATGGTGCGGGGCGAGTTACGCGCCAAACTTTTGTCCAGAATAAGAATAATAATAAAAAAAAGAATAATAAGTATGAGCAATAACAATAGTGATGCTTTTAAAAAAGCACCACTAATAAGTATGAGCAATAACAATAGTGATGCCTTGCTTTCAGCAAGCACCACTAATAATAAGTTTAAATAGGATTTCAGTAAGTTGGCTTTCTCAAGCCAACTTAAATATAGCTGCGAGCAGCGATTGCGGGCCCAAGCCGGTGGCACCGCCACCCCGGTGCCTTTAGTTACCTAAAGGCACCGGGGATGGCGGTGCCACCGGCTTTGGCCCTCCATCGCTGCTCGCAGCTATATTTATATATATATATATATACACACACACACACACACATATATATATATATATATATATATATATATATATATATATATATATATATATATATATATACACACGCACACACACACACATATATATATATATATATATATATATATATATATATATATATATACTTATATATATACGTATATATATATATATATATATAAATATAAGACAGAAAATTTTACTTGTCTTACCTTATTCTGATTTTATGATACACCCAAAATATTCCACAACAAATCCTTTAAATTTAATGTAAAAATAAAAACGAAAGTAAGCAGTGTTGGTCTCACGTAACCCTCTCATTAGAATCAAAATGTTTCAATATTTGCGATGTATTTGGATGCTAAACTATTCTTTATTATAGGCTTTGTACTTCACTCGTGTTCCAATATCGATGGAAAAAATCATCCTCTTCACACGCGCAAAAATGTTCTTGGAAACATCACAGTGGAGCTCTGCTTACTGTGAATGGTACAGATTGTACTACTGACTATTTAAACAGAGCAGTGTAATTCGTTTATGTTAGGTTGACTATTTTTATTATTATATTGTATTAGGGCTATAATGAACAGGCTGCGATGTCAAGATTGCAATTCTGGAATGTGTGTGTGTGTGTGACGCGGTTGCGGTTGAACAGTGGACACAAAAACATAAATAAAATGTTTTAGTTAATTCCTACATCCATAGGAATAAATTGAAAATGCTCGCTCTACTCCGCACCATTATCAATGTCTGTGCGGACGTCTGTATTTTACTAGTATATAGTATCCTATAGTTAGCGATTTAAAAGCGCTCAGTGGTGTCACACGTCGATTAACCGGTGGGAAAATGTTATCACAGTCACATCCCTAATATATTTATATATAAATACAATAGGCCTACCTGAAAGAGAATTTTACTTGCCCGACCAGAGTATAGCCTGATTAGAACGTCAATAACAAAAAAATAACTTGGGAATCACTAAAACGAGAGATTATTCTAATTTCATTACATTCATTTTAAGTTGCAATCAGCAGTTAATAATGAATGTATTACTGATCAATGGTAACAAGGTTGCACTGCTGAGGCTCATGCTGCTTCTCCAGGAGAATTGTAAACAAATGAGCGCAGCACACAAAAAAGCAACCCAGTTAACAACATACTGACTATAAAGTTTTTATATATTTTATAACATATGATAGAGTTAAGCAACCTCACTTGACGAGTAGGCAACTATTTCCTGAATACAATCACGATTGAAACTGTGACATTGATTTCATACAACAGGTTAATAAACAGTTACAATTAAGTCACTTACATTTTAGATGCAATATTGACTGTTTTTGTTCTGTTTCAGCAGCAAAAATAGTTAAACAAAGATCACAGCAGAACCATCGCGCATCTCACAGCAACTTGTTTTCTCATTACTGAATGATTCAGCATTTTGAAACGAATCGGTTGACTCAAAGATTCAATGGTCAATCCATAAACATCTGTCTCAATCATGAATGACTCAGTCATTGGAACGAATCGTTTGAACGAATGAATCAATGACTCGCTCATTAAGATGGTCGCCTGGTGACACCTAATGGCGGTTTAGTGTTATGTTTAAAAGTATCATTTTTTCCAACGTGCACCATTATCAATGTCCGTGCGGACTTCCGTTTTTTACTTTCACTTTTATATTAGCGATTTAAAAGCACCTGCTCGTGTCACACGTCGATTAACCGATGGGAAAATATCCTCACAGTCATATACCTAATAAATTTATATTTAAATACAATAGGCCTACCTAGTAAAACGTTTTATATACTATTTTGATATCCTTTTGGACACAAGAGGGCAGTAAAGTATAGCACTAAATAGCCTGTTTTTAACTTTTTCATACTTCTTGAATTGCAAAAACAGAATAAAATAGGTTTAGTTCTAATATTTGTATAATTTTATATAAAAATAAATGGTGTATAATTACATTTTTAGAAGTTATGAGATGTTTCCTGCTTCCTTTTTGACATTAATTTAATCCCTCGCCATAGCAAAACCGTTTGAGATATGCAATATCCGTTTACAATTTAGCATCATTAATATATTTTTATCATGTGGAAAAAGTTTGGTGGGAATAAAATAAACCTTTTAGGAGGAGTAACTAAAAACTCAGAGGCTGATTTAACAAAAAATCCATATTCAGATCAAAATATCTGACTTCCTGTTGGTTGCAGCTAATGCCTGTAAATTAGAAAGTTGTCCGGCTCGATGAGACCAATATACGTACTGATTTTTGTAATTGTGGGTAAAACTAACCCCCCCACTTTTGTCAAAAACATTTTGAAAGTGACACACTTCCTGCTGCCAGTTGGTGGCGCTATAACTTTGACTCACAATAGTCACATCCATCTGATCGGCCTCTTACCACGAACACACTGCTGAAGTTTCATCAAGATCAGTTAATGTGTGCAGAAGTTATAACACTTCGTGTTTCTCTTTTCTCGCCATAAATTCGTTTCCTCACCACGACCAAACCGTTCGAGATATCAAAAATCCGTCCGCAATTTAGCATCCTCAATGTCTTGACTTCATGCACACCGAGTTTGATGGGGATTGAAATAATTCTCTAGGAGGAGTGTTTCAAATTCCACAGCAAGCGTTCTCTAAACAACCCATAATAGCTGACTTTCTGTTGGGCTGGCGTATAACTTAAGAGCAAGAAAGTTGTTCGGCCCGATGAGATCTATATGTGTACCGAGTTCCATATTAATTCATGCAAGCTAGTTTGATCTATGGACCAAGTTTTCGGACCCAATTCAAGGGGGCGCTGTTGAGCCCCCCTGCCACGCCCGGGTACCAGCTTCAGCCCGGCCCTGATGGCCGCAGGTTCTGACCTGTGTGCAAAGTTTCAAGAGTTTTCGAGCACGTTAAGGGCCCCAAAAGTGGCAAAAAGGCAGAAAGAAAAAATATATATAGCTGCGAGCAGCGATTGCGGGCCCAAGCCGGTTGCACATTATATATATGTAACAAAAAAAAAAAAACAAAAAAAAAAAAAATATATATATATACATATATATATATGGCGAGGCGAGGAACGGGCAGAGAAGAGCGAACGTTTTTTAGTTAATTCCTACTTCCATAGGAATTCATTGAAAACGCTCTGCACCATTATCCATGTCAGTGCAGACGAACAAATTTTGCTTTCGTTTTTAAGTTAGCAATTCAAAAGCCCCCAGCGGTGTCACACGTTGATTAACCGGTGGTAAAATATTCTCACCGTCACATACCTAGTATATTTTTATATAGATACAATAGGCCTACCTGATTTTGAACACAAGAGGGCAGTATAGCACTATGAATGACATAATTTATTTTTTGGACTAAAAAAACATTCTGGATGTTTTTAAACTTAAACAATTATTAAATTTAAAAAAAAAAGAATAAAATGGGTTTAGTTCTGATATTTGTATAATTTTATGTAGAAATAAATGGTGTATAATTTTAGAAGATATGAGGTTTTTAGTGTTTCCTTTTTTGGCATTACTTTAATCCCTCGCCATAGCAAAACCGTTTGAGATATTTATTATCTGTTTACAATTTAGCATCTTTAATGTATTTTCATCATGTTGAAAAAGTTTGGTTGGAATAAAATAAACCACTTAAGAGGAGTGGGTAAAAATTCAGAGGCTGATTTTGCAAAGAAATCCACATTCAAACCAAAATATCTGACTTCCTAATGCTCGGAGCTAATTAGAAAATTGTCCGGCTCGATGAGACCAATATGTGTACTGATTTTTGTGACTGTACATAAAATTAACCCGCTCACTTTTGTCAAAAGCATTTAGAAAGTGACACACTTCCTGCTGCCAGTTGGTGGCGCTATAACTTTGACTCAAAATAGTTACATACATGTGATCGGCCTCTTACCACGAACACACTGCTGAAGTTTCATCAAGATCAGTTAATGTATGCAGAAGTTATAACACTTCGTTTTTTATCTTTTCTCGCCATAAATTCGTTTCCTCGCCACGGCCAAACCGTTCGAGATATCAAAAATCCGTCCGCAATTTAGCATCCTCAATGTCTTGACTTTATGCTGACCGAGTTTGGTGGCAATTAAAAGAATTGCCTAGGAGGATTATTTCAAATACCAGAGCAAGCGTTCTCCAAACAACCCATAATAGCCGACTTCCTGTTGGGCTGGCGTACAACTTGACCAGGGAAAGTTGTTCGGCCCGATAAGATCTGTACGTGTACTGAGTTTCATATTAATTCATGCAAGCGTGTTTGATCTATGGACCAAGTTTTCAGACCCCGTTCAAGGGTGAAAAATCCCCCCCCCCCCCTCCTCACACACACAGAGACAGAGAGAGAGAGAGGGAGAGAAAATTCTCCAGAAAAATACACATTCAAACCAAAAAATCTGACTTCCTGTTGGTCGGTGCTAATGATTGTAAATTGGAAAGTTGTCCGGCTTGATGAGAACAATATACATACCAAGTTTTGTTGCTGTAGATGAATCTAACCCCCCACTTTGGTCAAAAGGTGGCGCTACTGAGCCATTCCACCACGCCCGTTTCTGAAACTTTGCACATGTCTACTGGCTAATAAATGTGATGTGTCTGTCGAGTTTCATGCAATTTCAAGCATGCTAAGAGTCTCAAAAGCATCAAAAAATAATATTAAAGTTCAATGCGTTGCCATGGCAACAGTATCTAAGATATCAATAATCCTTTCACAGGTCTACATCTGCTGTGGGTCTACATTATACACATAAAGTTTGAAGCAAATCGGGTAAAAATAAGAGAGTGATTTCAAATCATTTTGAAAGTGACAAACTTCCTGCAGCCAGTTGGTGACGCTATAACTTTGACTCACAATAGTCACATCCATGTGATCGGCCTCTTACAACGAACACACTGCTGAAGTTTCATCAAGATCAGTTAATGTATGCAGAAGTTATAACACACTTCCTGTGTCCCATTATTCACCATAAATTCATTTCCTCGCCACGGCCGAACCGTTCGAGATATAAAAAATCCGTTCGCAAAAATTCATCCTCAGTGTCTTGACTTCATTCACACCGAGTTTGGTGGCGATCGGATGAATTCCCTTGGAGTAGTATTTCACATTCCATTGTATGCGTTTTCCAAGCAATGTATAATAACCGACTTCCTGTTGGGCTTTTGTAAAACTTAGAGCACAAAAGTTGTTCGGCCCGATGAGATCTATATGTATACTGAGTTTCATATTATTACATGGAAGCGTGTTTGATTTATGAACCAAATTTTCGGACCCCATTCCAGGGGGCGCTGTCGAGCCCCCCTGCCATGCCTTCGCCCCTTCGGCGCTCGGCGCTGTCGAGCCCCCCTGCCTTCGCCCCTTCAGGGCTTGGGCCCTAATAATAATAATCCTTAGGAAAACAATAGGGCCTTCGCCCTTTCAGGGCTTGGGCCCTAATAATAAATAATCCTTCCGGAAACAATAGAGCCTTCGCCCTTTGGGCTTGGGCCCTAATAATAATAATAATCCGACCGAAAACAATAGGGCCTTCGCCCTTTCGGGGCTTGGGCCCTAATAATCTTTACGAAAACAATAGGGTCTTCGCGCTTTCAGGGCTTGGGCCCTAATGAATACAATAAAACAAAGAAAGAAATTAAATAAACAGTGCAGTTTGTCATGTATGACCATCAAATTTTGAAGATTGTACTGTAATTACTATAGTACGGAATAGTACAGTAACTGCAGAGCCACAGCGCTTTTTTTTTTTTCAGGTTTATTTATATAGCACATTTCATACAAAGTGCTTTACAGAATAAAACAAAAAAGTAATCGTAAGTTTCATAAGAAATAAAAAGTACAAGTAAAAATAAAAAAGTTAATAAATTAGTTAAATTGAAATTATACTACGTTAAAATTAATATGAGGGACATAAAAGAAAAAAAAGGAGGAGGGGGGAGCCTAGGGGGGCTGGGGGCACACTGGGGGCTGGGGGCTGGTGGATGACGGCCGGTTGCTAACTAACCAACTAACCAACTTCTGCTAGGCTGCAGCTGCTGTACAAAGGCGCCCCATGTGTCTGACTTGTCTAACAAAAAGAACACGACAGACAGATTATTAAGACAATGAGTGCTTGAAAATCAAAACTGGCCAATGCCTGGTTTATTAAAAAAACAGTGCCATAGCCTCTCCAGCCACATGTTTGCTAGTAGGGTCACATTTGATTTGTTGGCATTTTTCAAACCTTGCCGGCATGCAAGCCAGGGCTGGACCATTCTGAAGTTGTGTAAAAGATTTAAAAAGAGTCATATCCATGGTATTCAGGGTGCAAATGGATAAATAAATGGAAAAAGTTATTTAAATATTGTTTATTTTTCAACTGTCAAATAAAATCAATAAATCTGCATAAATCTGAAAAAATATACAGGGTGGGATAGGGGTCCCAGCAGGGCAACAGATGTCTACTAAGGCCACTGGGGAATAAAAACCTGAAGCACATCATACATCCACCAACCAAGTTATAAATCCATTCATTTCTTTATTTCAGAAATGTAACACTAAATGAAACTTTGAGATTCCGCAAGTGTACTCCCAAGAATATACATTCACATGCACAAGGAGGCAAGATGTACAGAGTACATTGATCAAGTTACATGAAATGTATTTAAGCCTATATGAGATATAGGCTAGTCTGTAAGATACTCTCCTTTCCTTCATTAATTCTTATTTTAAAAAAGGGGAGGTAAAGGGGGGGAGGTAAAGGGGAGGTAAAGGGGAGAGGGCCCCAGCTCCATTGCAAACATTTTAAGAGCGGCAAAGTAAGTCAAAACATAATGTTTTTCTCCATTCTCTAACAAATGTCTGCAAGCATGCCCTTCCCACTTTCCTTTTAAAGAAAGTGTAAATAAGCACAAACTATGAAGACATAGCAACATGTGGACATCTCTATGACAGTTGTCCTTAACTCTTTCCCTGCCAGCATTTTTTTTTTTTGTTGTTGCCAGCCACCGCCCGTGGTTTGGATAATTTTAATGAAAATTTCATGGCCAGTATATTTTGTTATGAATATCAGAACATGCAATATATCAAAAGAAGAACCTCTTTTCTTCTTTTGACATATTGCATGTTCCGATATTCATAATTTTACAATAATTTTATAAGGCTGGCAACTTAAAAAAGAAATGCTGGCAGGGAAAGAGGGAAAGGGAAACAGAACAGAGCCTCTGCTTTAAAAAAAATCATAATGCATTTTTTTCATCAACACTGGAATGCGAGTAAGTTTAATAAAATAAAAAAACGCGAATTTTTGCCCCCTACCGCATAACAGTGAAAACCCAGAAAACCGGAAAAATTCAATGGCGGGGAAAGAGTTAAGATATTCTGACACCGGTACCTACAAAGTACCCACAAACCAAGCAAAATCAAGTGAAATAGCAGAAGTAATAGATACTACCAACAACTAGTGAGCAGAAAACACATGAAATATTAATTCTACATGGAGGAAACTGCGCATTCAAATTAAGGATTTTACAGACACTGACACTTAATGCAATAAACACAAGATAGCTGATGCCTGAAAAAAAAAAAAAAAAAAACAGACTTACCATAAGTGAGAGAAGGTCCAACCCAAAAGTAGGCAAATTATGTGGAACGTTATTGTGGTTACTTAAAATATCTCTTCTCAGTTCAAAATTAGCTGAGTCAGCAGATTGCCATGCACAAAATATAGATTCTCCTTGTTGTACTCCAACTCAAATCCAAGAAGCAGAAACCAAGTGATGCTTAGGGATGCACAAATCTTGTCAAGCAGATGAAGGGCCCCGAAACCCAGAAAAGTTTGAAGAAGTGACACTCTGTGCTGTAGATTGTTTTCCTTCAAAAGACAATGAGAGCTTGAGCAGATGGAGCTACAATGTCTACCATTTCCCTAATAAACCAGTCACTATCTGCGAATCAATGAGAGTGCAGAGCTCACAATGAAGCGTAAATACTGACACACACTCTCACTCTCTTTCTCTGATACACACACACAATTTGTATCCTAAGGGTGTGTGGTGATAAACTAGTGGCTGTCCAAAAGGTCTTCCCCCTCGTGGACCATGAATAGACGAGGGGTGCGTGGTCAACAATGGAACCAAACAAAAGGGGCATTTGCAGGCAGCTGCAGCATGAGGTCTTAGCCATTAGGGAGCAGACTGACAGTGGAAAACACCTGGCTCGCTCAGGGACTACAGCAGCTCTCAATCCTTTGTTTTTTTGACTAGGGGGATGGGGGTCTGGTTTGGAGACAAACAATGAGCTATTAAAAGCATTGTGTATTTCTAAAAAAAAAAATAATAGAAAAAGGGAGATTGAGGGTGCTTGATTGTGAGAGAGGGGAAGGGGTTAGATGGGTAGCTGGGTGTACAGAGTCTACACACAATAAACAACATGCTAAGTCTTAAGATTCATTTTAGATAAGTAAGTAAAAAGTCACGTTGGTTCTAATGACAGAAGTGAGAGGGAGAGGGGGAGAGGATTTTTCAGGAGTGATGATATTATTGCGCCGAGTCGAAGTGCTCCCAGTGCTATTCCGCCATACATTATAGTTATCCTTTTTACCCGCTTAGAAAAGCGCCACGTTTTATTTTGTGTAACCATATTTGGTCGTGTAACTACTCGTGTAACAGTATTTAAATAGGTGGAGTATTTAAAAACGTGGAGGTGTTTGGTCGCTTCTAGCTTCATCTCTGTTTGGATCCTAATGAATGAACTGGGCTAAGCTAAGTGCTATCAAAGTGTTGCCGCGCGCCAGAGTGATTGAGTGCACGCACTGAGACGAGAGAGGTATGTATCAACTCATCTTAGTTAAGGGAATAACATAGTTTAATATGAAAAAACGGTGGAGTGTTCCTTTAAGGAGCCTAAAAAAATCAGTTACTGTTTAAAACAATGGACATGTTTGTGGGGTAAAGCATGTCACATATGACAATAGCATTCTCATATAAGCTTTTGAGTTTGTTTTTTGTTGTTCTGATGTTAAGAAACAGAAAATAGTGTTTTTATGCAAGCTTATGACATGACGCTTAGCTGAAGTGTAATGGGAAAAAAAAGCAAAACAAATTTAATCTTTAAGACTGAGGTTCGAAAAGAACACCAGAAAGCATCAAATACATTTTCTATTTGGCAGGTTAATTTCGCAGTGTCACAAGTCAGAATGTCCATACAGAAAATTGCGCTTGCATGAGAAAGACACAGAACAAACTGCTGTGAGTCAAGTATATCACCCATCTGTCCAAAGTATGGGAGCACTTTTCATTAAATGCTTCAAAGAGGCCCATATAGTTTAATGACGGCCATTGCTGCATCATTTGCTGACAAAGTGCTTCTTCTGTTTAATTGAGAGATGGTTTCCCTAGTGCATTTTACTATTATATTGCAATGATCCGGCAGTCAGCGCTAGCAGCTGGGTGCATTATGGGTAATTGTTTGTTGGGAGTTGATTTATGAGTTATTAAAGCAAGATGGTTGGGTTTTTGTGTTAGTAAAGTTATGTGTGTTTATGTTCAAGTTAGTTTGGGTGTTCTTGGTTCATTTACTGCCTTATGTAAAATTGTGGCTCTCACCGTCATGGAAAGAGATGTTTAAGGGAGGGACTTGGCGATGGGGCCGTGCCTGTATAGGTATTATTATATGTTCAGAATAAAAAGGAGAAAGAAGACAGTACTGCCTCCTGCTGATTTGCTTTACTGATGTTATTCCTCAAAAACACTGAGCAAGCGAGAATGTGAATCAACCAGATAGAATGTGGGGATTGTGGACAATTCAGCTACTTGAGAAAACACATCCCTAATACAGTGCCAGACCTGTACAGCGTACACAAATCAAACAGATGGTTTGTGGCGATTCTGATGGCCCGCAATGCCGCCACACAGCTTTGATTGTGATCTTTGATCTTAGATTGTCTATATCAGGCATGCTCAAACTTGATATAAGAAGCAAATTGAAGTTTTTAAACTTGGATAATTTCAAGAAATGTATCATAGTCAGAATCCCTGCAGAAACACAATGGCCCGCAATGCCGCCACACAGCTTTGATTGTGATCTTTGATCTTAGATTGTCTATATCAGGCATGCTCAAACTTGATATAAGAAGCAAATTGAAGTTTTTAAACTTGGATAATTTCAAGAAATGTATCATAGTCAGAATCCCTGCAGAAACACACACAAAACCTATTTTAATTAAGGTATTTACCAGAGGTATTTTTATTTTGCATACTACACCTGTGATGGGTGTGGGTATAACTGTAAATCTGTTTTGTCACAGTGCTAATCATCAGTTATTTTCACCACTTGGTCAAGCCACTCTTCTTTAAACATGATGATGTTTTTTCTTATGTTTTTGCATTTGTGTTGCCTCCCCTATTGACCTATTACAGCAGCAACTGATTGTTCTCTTTCTGTGAAATGTATTAAATGTTAATATCTGATGAATGTAAACCACATTCCACGATCACTGTCTCACATGCCTAGGGCAGTTTGTGGATGTCCACAGTTCAAGAATATGACCATGTCGACACTGTGGTCATGACTCTCCTTTCTCGTGAAGTCTGTGAAGGCTTACAGTGGCGCTGGAAAGGCCGACCTCTGCCTTGCATGCGATGGCCAACCTTATCAGACTCAGTTTTAAAATGCTTTTATAATCCATTTGGTGAGAATGTGATGTTAAAATACAGTAACAGATATTGGATTAAAACTGTGATTAAAATAATTAATAAAATGATGATAAAAATAGCAATAAGACAAAGTTCATACAGTTTTAAATGCTATAGTAATATACTGAATTGTCATTTTCATGGTTATGAGTATAGAGTTTGTGCATTACTCACCTGTATTTATGTTAAAGGAGTGTGATGTGATACTTTATTGTTATTTGCTATACTTCTATGCTGTACAAGAGTGAGTATTGAATATGGTTAGGTTTATTGTGTTATGTTTATGGATTTAGAGAAGGTAACCTGTGTCAAGGATAAGGTGTCCATTGTCGTGTATATGGGTAAATGTTTGCACTATGAGACATTCTTATTATTTTTGATACTTGGTTAAGTAGTTTTGCTTTAAAATTTGCCCTAAAACGCATAAAAAAGGCATACCCAAAATAAATTGCATCCTGTTCTTGAACCATTTGGAGTATATGCATGGTTTTGGTCTCTTTTGAAAAGGGACACTTTGAGGTTTGTTCAGAATCACTGTAAGTCTTACTGGTATTGAGTAATAGAACTTTGAACACACTAAAAAAGGGGGGAAAAACTTTCCGCCTACATTTTTTTGTAAACAGATGCCTGCAGAGCTATAGCTGCGAGCTATTAGCTGTAAAACACAATGGGATCACAGCATGAAGCCTTACCAAGCCCAATTTAAAATTTGATAACAATACCTTAGAAAAAAATTGTGTTTTACTCATGTTTATCTAAGTTTATGTCTAGGCGCTTCCCAAAAAAAAGGCCACTTGGAGACTCCAAATGTCAATGACTCTTTGTAACCATATACACATAAAATGCTGCTTTTCTTGAATGCTTTACTGTACAGTCATAATTTTGGGCTCTAATGAAAGGTTACACTTAGAGCTATTCTATTCCTTATCCAGATTCACTGTCAATAATTGCTGACACATAGTAACTGAAGCATAAATTCCCAGTATTCCTGATTCTTTTCTTTCCATTGAAAATTATGAACTGTATCGTAAAGACCGCACTATAAAGACTGGCGGCGGTGTGGCCTTCTATGTGAGTCAGAATTATGCTATTTAACTATTAAAATTTGAAACTGAAATTGAAACTTTAAAACTGGTAGTACATTTTACACCCCAACACGCAATTACCATTATTGTCACCTACAAGCCTCCTAATGTCAGTGTAAGTGCCTATTTATCTCAGCTTTCTGACATAATTAAATATGTTACAACAAAGGAGCTTGTAATTTTGGGTGATATCAACCTTGACTGGAATGACGGCTCATCAAAATCTTTGAAAGCCACTGCAATGAAATTCTGACTTTATCAATTAATCAAGGAACCAACAAGAATTGGCAAAACACGTAGCTCAATTCTCAATTCTCAATTCTCATCTTTACAAATCAGCCCGCAAAATATGCAATGTCTGGTGTTATAGATGCGGCTATTTCAGATCATTCGCTCATCTATGCATTTAGGACAATCTTAAAATCTTCAAAAACTCATGCCCCTCACTCCGTACCAAAAATACCAATTTCAAAACTACCGCAATTCAATGTGGAATTTCGTGCTACTGATTGGAGCGATGAGATGTCAAATAAATAATAATTAATTAATAATAAATTCTAACGTAATTTCACACTAAACTTCAGAAAATACAGAATAAATATACCACTGCCAGCAAGGTTCGACCTAGGCAGAGTAAACTACCATGGATAAATTCTGACATATTTCAACTCCTTACACAGAAGGCCTTTCTCCTTAAAATGTACAGGTTAAGTCGAACACCGGAGAGTAGGGCTGTAGGACTCGAGTCCGGTCTTGGACTCGAGACCGGTTTTCTATAGTCTCAGACTCGCTGGTATTCGGACTCGGACTTGTCTCGGTCTCAGCCACTGGTCTTGCCAAATATGGCTTTTGGTCTCGACCCAGTCCAGGTGTCTTTATTACGTTCCCAGTAAGCACACATATGTCGCCACGACGTATGTGTGCTTACTGGGAACATAATAATATTGGAGGGTAAGTGAAACACTGGCCACCTAATAACTAGTGATGGGTATTTCGGCTCTTTTTGTGAGACGGCTCGTTTGACTCAGCTCACTGAAAAGATCCGGCTCTTTTGACTCACAAACCGCTCTTTAAAAAATAAATGTTTTAACCCGCTGAAAGTCCACTGCTAGTGCAACGTGAATATTCACATTTTTAATTGTCCATAACAACCCGAAAACTTGCCTGCTTGCCTTGCACATCTAATTAATGGGCAAAGTTTTCTGACTTTTTTTCTTACCTTCTTGTTATTATTGAGCTTGTAGAGTTATTAATATTCTTATTCTTATATATTATCATCTGAGACAACAATAGTAGCGATAAACTGAGATACAACACGTTGTTTTGCAATATATGCTAGAAATCTCCCAGGTTTGTCTCCATGCTCATAAAATCTTTGTTTTGAGTATCTTATTTTCTTCTCTGCTTCCACAGTAAGGAGACAGTCTAAAGATGCTCTAACTGCTTGTAACTCTTTCAATAAATCTGCTGATAGAGATCTATTACACTCTTAACCCGAATTAGTTGACTTTACTCGAAAATCGCGAGGAAACCCGTTGCCTTATACCACTTTAGTTTTTACACAAGCAGAAACTAAACATGTCGAGTTGTATTAACATGGAAACCTAACCTTTTACACAAGCTGAAACTAAACATGTTGAGTTGTATTAACATATAACCCTAACCTTTTACACAAGCTGAAACTAAACATGTTATGTTGTATTTACACTGTTTAGGATAATAGGTTTACTATTGGGTACTCAGCACCATTGTTAAGATTCATATACAATTCTGTTGGATTTCCTGCTGTAAAATCCCAGGAAAAGTCAAGTGCTACTGACTTTAGTGACTTATAATCCCTATTGATAACAGCATCAATAGGCAATTATAGTTATTTGATCATTTTACTCTTAACTTTTTGTTATAACTATTGTGCCCTTTAAATTCACAGTTATAGCAGCCAGAGAAAATATAATATTTAAATGTCAAAGGCAAGAGCCCAACTAAAGCCAACACCTTTCACCATCATGGTGACTACAAATGAAACAATAAATAATCAACATCTAAATCTCTGTTGATTCTCAACAAGATCTTTTGTAGACGTCTGACAGAAATAAAGTCAGTTTGTTTAGTAATAAGTTAAGCTGGTAATGTTCGACTCTTCGGTTCAAACTTTAAATGACGCACTCTGCGCACTGTCACCTGTTTAAATAGGCCACGCCCCTCCCTTACAGAAGCTTAACATAGCGAGTTATCTCAGCTTAACATGATTAGTGCAATGAATCTTTCAGCTAAATAGTGCACACAACTAATGTTGTTTAGTAATGATAGCAGGTTTTTACTAAACATAAAAGAATAAGTAATGATTACTCGTAAGTTTAATTAGAAACAAAATCTGGGTTTACAGTGTATACATTTTTTCCTTAACCAATAACTGAGCCTCCAAAGCCCTGTGATTCATCATTCTTTGACGCTTTCTAGAGGAAGCATATGAAATAATTTGCCCCCTTGCATAAGCTTTACAAGTTTCCCACAATAAAGATGGATTATCTGTGGATAGAGAATTAATAGATAGAAAGGATTTAAATTCAGAAGAGAAGTAAACTGAAAATGCGCTGTCTCTAAGTGTTTTAATATTAAGTCTCCACTGTATAGAACAGTCCGCTGTATTCCTGAATCGAAGCTCCATAGGGACACTGGCATGATCTGACAGTAAAATGCTTTCAATATTACAAGATAGTACTAAGTGCAAATCTGTTTTTGGCATAAAAAAGTAGTCTAATCTGGACTGATACTTATAGGGGGTAGAAAAAAAAATTATATTCCTTATCAGCAGGGTGAAGAGTTCTCCAGACATCTACAAAACCAAGATCTTTACAAATATACAGCTATGTGGGTGCCTATCTACTGTCACGGTTTACGAATTCACTGTCTCTCTCTCGTCTAGCGTGCTGTTGTGTGTGTGTGTGTCTGTGGGCGTGGTCACTGATCATCGTTGATCAGTAGCGCCAGCTGGATTCAATTGTTTGTCCCTTTATATGTTCAGTAACTGGTGTCTCATGTTGTCAGATCGTTGTGGTTTCCCGGTGTGTTTCCTGTGCTCGTTCGTGTGGATTTGGATTCCCCGTGTCCTCGTTGTGTTCGTCTCCGGATTCTCTGCACCCTGCACTGGATCACCGAGCACCATCACGAGGGATTATTCACTGGATCAGAGCACCGTCACGAGGGATCACCATTGGATTAGAGCACCAGCACCTGTGGTCCACCAAGGTCCCTGCGTCACTGTTCCATCCAGCGTTCGTGTCCGCCCGCCTGTCCTGCTGTGTTGGCGGCCGTCCGTGTTCTGTGTACTGACAGTGTGCTGAGTACTAATAAAGAGTGTTATTGTATTTACATCCTGTTTCTGTCGTCCGTTACATCTACAAGAGGATTCATTGCACAATTAAAATCTCCACCCACAATTGTTAAATCTGCTGACCTGGCACTCAAGTCCAAAAACACTTTAGTAATAAAGTCAGATGGATGAGCTGGAGGATAGTACATGTTTAGTATGATAATAGTTTTACCTTGCAACAAGCCTTCAACAATAACATAACGACCGCCCCTATCTTTAATACAGTTCACCATTTTGAACGGTAAATTACGTTTAATGATAATGGCCTCAACACCTCTACTTCTAGATGTAAAAGAAGAAAAGTATATCTGCTCAAAACCACCCTGTTGTAATTTTAGATGTCCTGCATCACTCAGATGAGTCTCTTGTAAAAGAGCAATTTCGATATTTCCTTTTTTCAAAAAAGCAAGTATCTTTCTCCGCTTTATAGGATTATGGATACCTCGAATATTCCAAGTGCAAATCCTAAGCACTCTAGACATTCAATATTGTACAGACAATCAGTGCAAACATAATACAGATGATTTTAGAGTATATTCCTGTAAGGGAACCCTTAGGAAATCTGAGCTTCAAACAAAAGTTAAATAAAATTAAAGCTGCAAGCAGCATTTATCGGGGTTCAAGCAGTTAAGGCCTTTAAGGCATTTAAGCACAAAAGCATCAAAAGTTATTAAGATTTATTTAGCAAGCATGTAACCACTGACATAATAGATGGAAAAGACCATTTACAGCCAATACAGGCAATTTGCCATGGGATATATATGGTTTTAAAGCTTTTTAACAGTTATAGCGCCACCTATGGTCCGATCTCCATAAAATTGTTTACTGTGACCTCAAATTGAACCCATACACATGTGTACTGAGTTTGGTGAAGATATCTCATTTACTTCTTGAGTTATAGTCATTTGAGTAAAATAGGCTCCTCCCACAACGATTTGCCACATTCTAGAATTATTTAATATGATTCTAGCATGATTTACTATCATATACCATGTTCCAGAATGATTTATTAGGATTCTAGCATGATTTACCTTGATACACCTCATTTCAGTATTATTTACTATGATTTACAATGTTTCTAGCATGATTAACCACATTACTAGCAATTATGTGAAGTGTCAGTGCAAATGAGGTGATGAACACTGACAAAATATTATTGTGTTATAATAGTTAGTTATATACGTGATTTTTAGTGTGTGTCCAAGTATGAATGCAAAAGCACATGTAAAATATTTCATTATTAAGTAGAATGGCCAGCAGAGGGCACTAGAAGACCACTTATTGGCTCACTTTCACTTTAAACCAGTTTTCTGCACTAAAGCAAACCAGTTTTTCCATGTTAACTCAATGCATGCTTACACACACACACACACACACACACACACACACACACACACACACACACACACACACACACACACACACACACACACACAGCATAGTTAACCATGATTTACCATGATATACCACGTTCTAGTATTATTTACCAGGAGATAAACGACAATCTAGTATTATTTACTTTGATTTACCATGTTTCTAGCCTGATTTATCACATTACTAGCAATTATTTGAAGTGTCAGTGCAAATAAAGTGATTAACATTGACAAAATATGATTGTGTTATAATAGTTATTGCTATATAAGTGATTTTTTTAGTGTGTATTCAAGTATGAATGCAAGCACATGTTGAAATATTTCATTAATAAGTAGAATGGCCAGCAGAGGGCAGTAGAAGACCACTTATTGGCTCACTTTCACTTTAAACCAGTTTTCTGCACTAAAGCAAACCAGTTTATCCATGTTAACTCAATGCATGCTTACACACACACACACACACACACACACACACACACACACACACACAGACACACACACACAGCATAGTTAACCATGATTTACCACATTACTAGCAATTATTTGAAGTGTCAGTGCAAATAAAGTGATTAACACTGACAAAATATGATTGTGTTATAATAGTTATTGCTATATAAGTGATTTTTTTAGTGTGTATTCAAGTATAAATGCAAGCACATGTGGAAAAATTTAATTAATAAGTAGAATGGCCAGCAGAGGGCAGTAGAAGACCACTTATTGGCTCACTTTCACTTTAAACCTCATGATTTTGACCAGTTTTCTGCACTAAAGCAAACCAGTGTTTCCATGTTAACTCAATAATGCATACTTGCTACATATGCTACACACAATAATGCTACACACACACACACACACACACACACACACACACACACACAAATGTTTTAGTGATATTGGTGTCACATTCACCTTCATCACATTCACCTTCTGTCTTCATCACATTCACTATCTGTCGTCATCACCTGCACCTGCTCCTCATCACCCTCCTCATCATCACCTGCTCCTCATCATCATAACCGTCACCTGTTGTCCTTGTCTTGATCTGTGTATTTAAGTTCCCCTCTCATCCATTATCATTGTCGGTTATTGTTTGTGCACTAGCACTCTGTTATGTTTGTTTTCATGTTGGAAAATAAAACCTTTGTTATATTTGTACTACACACACACACACACACACACACACACACACACACACACACACACACACACACACACACACACCATCATTTATCATGATTTACCATGGCTGATACCAATACCAATATGAGAAAATGACTATTTTAAACAGCGGGGGGCAGTAAAATACCACTTATTGGCTTAACATGCCATTAATTCATATCATTTTCACCTTTTTAACTGTTATAGAGGCAAATTTTGTCCGATCTGTCTGAAAATTTTCATGCTTGTTCAGGGTGATATTTCACACGTTCTGACTTGTTTTTAAGAAGGTCTGAGCATTGATTAAAGAGATATAGGCTTTCGGGGACACTTGGTAAAGGCCAGATTTTGAAGTGAACCTATTATAGCTATCCAAATGAAGTAGTTCAACTTTTTCTGACAATTATTGATCTAGTGAGTCCAGAGAATTGTATTGCACTAGTTTAGAACATTATGATATGAAAATTATATGATCAGAGATGGAAAAGACCATTTACAGCCAATACAGGCAGTTTACCATAGGAAATATATGATTTTAAAGCTTTTTAACAGTTATAGCGCCACCTATCGTCCGATCTCCATAGAATTTTTCATGCTTGTTAATGATGTTATGTCACATATGCTGACCAATTTTTGTGAAGTTCTGAGTTTTTATTTAGGATTTATAGGCTTTTTAATGTATTTTGACACGCCCATTTTATAAATGACCCTATTAGAGCCATCCAAATGCAAAAGTTCAACTTTTTTTTGATAGTTTTTGATCTAGAGAGTCCAGAGAATTGTCCTAGACTGGTCTGGTTCCGATCGGGCGAAAAACCTAGGACTAGTTCGCAAAAGTAGGTTTTTAACATGTTTGCGAATATTTAATGAACGGTTTGATTGACAGCAATGGTTCTTGAGGCAAAGTTGTTCAGGATGAGGAGATCTATCAAATGATATGCATATTGTGTGGATATTTGTAACACCACGTGATTACAGAGCCATAAAACTCGTTAGCGCCAACTAGTGGCCGATTTCTTTCAAAATTCTTACAGACCTCTAGGGCCTTGAGTCGAACATGCCCATCGAGTTTCGTTCCGATCGGCCTCCGTTAACCTTGTCTAATAGGTGCTCAAATTTCATTGGCCGATGGCGGCCATGTTTTTTGAGATACGCCAATGTCCTCATACACATACATGGCACCTTGGACCAAGACACTGCATACCAATTTTCAAGTCAATCGGACTAACGGTCAGGTGGTTATAGCCTGTTTTATGTTTTTTTCATGTTATAGCGCCACCATGTGGCCAATCGCCGCGGTTTTTTTACTGTGACCTCAGATTGACCTCTTACACATGTGTACCAAGTTTGGTGAAGATACCTCATTTACTTCTGGAGTTATAGCCATTTTAGTAAAATAGGCCCTGCCCACGACGTACGTTTTGGCGCCCCTTAGCGTCCGTGAATCGAAATTTCAACTTTTTTTCGATAGTTTTTGATATTCAGACTCAAGAGAACATTTCTGCACTGCATTGGTTCCGATCGGGCGAAAAACCTAGGACTAGTTCGCAAAAGTAGGTTTTTGACAAAATTCAAAATGGCGGAAAATCCATCATGGCGGAAATGAAATCGGAGATATACGTTTTGTTCGTCAGGCGTCCAGCTTTCCAATGATATAAGACACTTGAGTCTACGACATACGGTCTAGTAGTTATGAGCAGTTTTGCGCTTTTGGTTGCTATAGCGCCACCTATGGGCCAATCGGGGTCATACTTTTATAGGTTCTCCCCAAATTGAGGACTACCATTTGGCCAAGTTTCAAGGTTCCAGCTCTTACGGTTTGGTCTGCACGATGCGTTTAAGGGGAAAATAATAATAATAATAATAATAATTAAAGCTGCAAGCAGCATTTATCGGGGTTCAAGCATTTAAGGCCTTTAAGCACATAAGCATTTAAGACATTAAGTTTTATTTAGAAAGCTTTTAACCACTGAAATAATAGATGGAAAAGTCCATTTACAGCCAATACAGGCAATTTACCATAGGAAATATATGGTTTTCAAACCTTTTTAACAGTTATAGCGCCACCTATGGTCCGATCAACATGAAATTTGGCATGCTTGTTTAGAATATTATGGCACATATGCTCACCAATTTTCGTGAAGTTCTGAGTTTTCGTTTAGGATTTATAAGCTTTTGAGTGCATTTTGCCACGCCCATTTTCTTTATGACCCAATTATAGCCATACGAAAAATTCAAAAGTTCAACTTTTTTTCGATAATTATTGATCTAGAGAGTCCAGAGAATTGTCCTAGACTGGTCTGGTTCCGATCGGGCGAAAAACCAGGGACTAGTTCGCAAAAGTAGGTTTTTAACATATTCGCGAATAATTAATGAACGATTTGATTGACAGCTATGGTTCTTGAGGCAATGTTGTTCAGCATGAGCAGATCTATCAAATGATATGCATTTTGTGACAATAAGTGTAACACCACGTGATTACAGAGCCGTAAAACTCGTTAGCGCCAACTAGTGGCCGATTTCTTTCAAAATTCTTACAGACCTCTAGGGCTATGAGTTGAACATGCCCATCGAGTTTCGTTCCGATCGGCCTCCGTTAACCTTGTCTAATAGGTGCTCAAACTTCATTGGCCGATGGCGGCCATGTTTTTTGAGATACACCAATGTCCTCATAGACATACATGACACCTTGGGCCAAGACACTGCATACCAATTTTCAAGTCAATCGGACTAACGGTCAGGTGGTTAAAGCCTGTTTTATGTTTTTTTCAAGTTATAGCGCCACCATGTGGCCAATAGCCGCGATTTTTTTACTGTGACCTCAGATTGACCTCTTACACATGTGTACCGAGTTTGGTGAAGATACCTCATTTACTTCTGGAGTTATAGCCATTTTAGTAAAATAGGCCCCTCCCACAACGTACGTTTTGGCGCCCCTTAGCGTCCGTGAATCGAAATTTCAACTTTTTTTCGATAATTATTGATATTCAGACTCCAGAGAACATTTCTGTACTGGTTTGGTTCCGATCGGGCGAAAAACCTAGGACTAGTTCGCAAAAGTAGGTTTTTGGCAAAATTCAAAATGGCGGAAAATCTATCATGGCGGAAATGAAATCGGAGATATACGTTTTGTTCGTCAGGCATCCAGCTTCCCAATGATATAAGACACTTGAGTCTACGACATACGGTCTAGGAGTTCTGAGCAGTTTTGCGCTTTTGGTTGCTGTAGCGCCACCTATGGGCCGATTTGGCTAAGTCCGTGTATCTGAGTAGCGAGCAATACTACTACCATTTGACCAAGTATCACGTCTCTAGGCCTTACGGTTTTGGCTGCACGATGCGTTTTAGGGAAGAATAATAATAATAATTAAAGCTGCAAGCAGCATTTATCGGGGTTCAAGCAATTAAGGCCTTTAAGGCCTTTAAGCATAAAAGCATCAAAAGTTATTAAGATTTATTTAGCAAGCATGTAACTACTGACATAATAGATGAAAAAGACCATTTACCATAGGAAATATATGGTTTTAAAGCTTTTTAACAGTTATAGCGCCACCTATGGTCCGATCTCCATAAAATTTTGCATGCTTGTTAATGATGTTATGTCACATATGCTCACCAATTTTTGTGAAGTTCTGAGTTTTCATTTAGGATTTATAGGGTTTTTAGTGTTTTTTGCCATGCCCATTTTATAAATGACCCTATTACAGCCATACAAATACAAAAGTTCAACTTTTTTTCGATAATTATTGATCTAGAGAGTCCAGAGAATTGTCCTAGACTGGTCTGGTTCCGATCGGGCAAAAAACCAGGGACTAGTTCGCAAAAGTAGGTTTTTAACATATTCATGAATATTTAATGAACGGTTTGATTGACAGCAATGGTTCTAGAGGCAAAGTTGTTCAGCATGAGCAGATCTATCAAATGATATGCATTTTTTGACGATAAGTGTAACACCACGTGATTACAGAGCCATATAACTCGTTAGCGCCAACTAGTGGCCGATTTCTTTCAAAATTCTTACAGACCTCTAGGGCCATGAGACAAACATGCCCATTGAGTTTCGTTCCGATCGGCCTCCGTTAACCTTGTCTAATAGGTGCTCAAACTTCATTGGCCGATGGCGGCCATGTTTTTTGAGATACGCCAATGTCCTCATACACATACATGGCACCTTGGACCAAGACACTGCATACCAATTTTCAAGTCAATCGGACTAACGGTCAGGTGGTTATAGCCTGTTTTATGTTTTTTTCATGTTATAGCGCCACCATGAGGCCAATCGTCGCGATTTTTTTACTGTGATCCCAGATTGAACTCATACACATGTGTACCAAGTTTGGTGAAGATACCTCATTTACTTCTGGAGTTATAGCCATTTTAGTAAAATAGGCTCCGCCTTCTTCAAACGTTTTGGCGCCCCTTAGCGACCGTGAATCGAAATTTCAACTTTTTTTCGATAATTATTGATACTCAGACTCCAGAGAACATTTCTGCACTGGTTTGGTTCCGATCGGCCAAAAAACCTAGGACTAGTTCGCAAAAGTAGGTTTTGGACAAAATCCAAAATGGCGGAAAAATTTGCATACCGGAAATGAAATCCTTGAGGCCAATTTTGTTCGGCTTGACCCAAGGATTCCAATGATATAAGACACTTGAGTTTGTGACAAACGGTTAATGAGATTTAAGCAAAAATATGCAATTTTTTTGTTTTTTGCGCTGTAGCGCCACCTATTGGCCAATCTGGCTCATATTCTCTGAACCTCTCCTCGATTTTTGTACTACCTTCTGGCCAAGTTTCAAGTCTCTAGCACTTACGGTTTGAGCTGCACGATGCGTTTTACGGCGGAAGAATAATAATAATTAAAGCTGCAAGCAGCATTTATCGGGGTTCAAGCAGTTAAGGCCTTTAAGACCTTTAAGCACAAAAGCATCAAAAGTTATTAAGTTTTATTTAGCAAGCATTTAACCACTGACATATATGACTCCAACGTCACAGTCAGTGTTATGCTGGGATTCACTCATTTTTCAGCGGTCTTTTGCAAACAGGAGATTTACACATGAAGGAGAAAACAATGGTGTTTGAGGCTCACGGTATGTCAGTTCCATGTCCAGAACTCTTATCATTCAACTATGCCAAGATAAATACAGTTTTCAATTGTATGGCACCTTTAAAATAGATGATTAGTAATATAATGCTTACTTGTAGTCTGAAATGGCTTTAACAAAAGAAGAAAAATATTCTTAGATTTCTGTTCATTCTAATCATGTACAAATAAAGTAGCACAGTAAGATTACATTTATTTGAATGCATTAGTGAGTGTGTGATTGTGCTGTGTGTGCAGCGTGTCAATACTAAAAGTGAAGGTGTAGTTGATATCTTTGGTGATAATATCTGTAATTATAAAAAAACTAAAACAATTAAGAAATAAAGAATTAAAATTACAAATAATATTCGATTAAGATATGAGTTACAATAACATGATTTGTAATAGTAATAATATCAATAATATATGCACAATACACACAGTTTAGACTATCAGGTCTGTGTTTTACAAAAACATTAGTATTGCAGCCAATGTGAGTCTGTGGGATTTATAAACAGACAAAATATGATTTGAAATGTTATTTTAATGATTTTATTAAGTTTAAACAATATTTCAAATGGGAAAAAAAAATGAAAAATAATATTTTAGTGAGCAGAATGAACCAATGAGTGTTCTTCTTCTGGTGGTTAAAATGTAAATGAAAACAATAATACTTAAACAATAATACTTAATACACTAACCATGCTTGAACACACATGCACACACATTTTGTTGTAGATGTAGATATTTAAAATAAAAGATAGGTAACAAAATGATAATTGCAAATCTCCTCTGTATAACACCATTTTCAGATTTCAAATTAATCACTGAGAGGCAGAATTGTTCAAACTGAGAGCTCAGTACAAATGAAGTGATAAACTTTGACAAAACATGATTGTGTTATAATAGGTGATTTTCATGCAAGTAATTTTATATAGTCCAAAACTTAATGCAAAAGCACAGATGAAAATATTTTATTAAGTAGAATGTCCTGCAGAGGGCAGTAGAAGACCACTAATTGACCCACTTTCATTTGAAAGACTTTTTTATCCACCAGTAAAACAAAGCAGTTTCTCCATGTTCTTTCCATTAAGCATGCTTACACACACAGACACACACACAGACACAAACACATCCACACACACACACACACACACAAAGACAAATGTTTTCAATGTTTTTAGGATGTGATATTGTGAAAATATCTTCATCTCCTCATCCTGAACAACTTTGCCTCAAGAATTACTGTCAATCAAACCGTTCATAATCATAATAAAAAATAAAATATATACAAATATCATAATAAAATAAAAAAACATCATAAAAAAAGATTGCTTCTTAAAGCATTTGTTTATTTCCCAATACTGAAAGCGAATTAAAAGATCATGCGTAATCCTGCTGCTCCCTCTAGTGGACAACAGTGGAATTACAGTCTCCATCTTACAGTTGAAGTGTTTGAATGAATGAATGGGAATTTGTTTTTTCACTTATATCTCGGGAACCAGAAGGCGAAAAATTCTGAAACTCAGAGCATAGATAGTGCTTGAGGAGTCCTGTTGAATGAGACCATCGCAGTGTTTTTGGGCGATTGGGCCCGGGAGTTATGAGGCATATTATTTTGGGGCTTTTATCTCTGGAATGCCCAGGGCAAATTACACCACATTTGAGTCGCTGCTAGCCAAGGACGCGCCCTTTCCAACGAGCTCTCACACAAGGTTCGGGGTGGTCTGGGTCGGGAGTTACGGGCGTTCAAAGTCGGGGGGGGCGCTCCCGAGGCCCGCGACCATACGTTTCGATCAAGAGCCCGGAGACGTCCTTACCATCAAAATTTGAGCGCGCAGCGACTTTCCGTTTTCGAGTTATGAGTGAATTTGTACTGGGGGGGCGTGGCCTAAATGGCGGCCTCTGTTTTTACTTTCGTTTCTGGATTCCATTCATTAATGTGACACAATTGTCAATAGTAATACTTCAATAGATGAGTTTTGACAAAATGTGATTGTAAATGTTAAAATAATGATTTTATAAAGTCTAAATATGAATTATATAGCAATATTAGGGAGTAGTATGATGAAATGACAGCAGGGGGCAGTACAATACCACTTATTGGCTTAATATGCCATGTTATATATTTTTTTACATTTTTAACTGTTATAGAGGCAAATTTTGTCCGATCTGTCTGAAATTTTTCATACTTCTTAAGAGTCACATGTTCTGACTTGTTTTTATTAAAGAGATATAGGCTTTTGGAGACACTTGGTCAAGGCTACATATTGAAGTGACACTATTATAGCCATCCAAATGAAGAAGTTATACTTTTTCTGATAATTATTGATCTAGAGAGTCCAGAGAATTGCACTGCACTGGTTTTGAACATTATTATATGAACATTATATGATTATAGATGGAAAATACCATTTACAGCCAATACAGGCAATGTACCATAGGAAATATATGGTTTTAAAGCTTTTTAACAGTTATAGCGCCACCTATTGTCCGATCTCCATAAAATTTGGCATGCTTGTTAATGATGTTATGTCACATATGCTCACCGATTTTTGTGAAGTTCTGAGTTTTCATTTAGGATTTATAGGATTTTTAATGTATTTTGCCACGCCCATTTTATAAATGACCCTATTAGAGCCATCCAAATGCAAAATTTCAACTTTTTTTTGATAGTTTTTGATCTAGAGAGTCCAGAGAATTGTCCTAGACTGGTCTGGTTCCGATCGGGCGAAAAACCTAGGACTAGTTCGCAAAAGTAGGTTTTTAACATGTTTGCGAATATTTAATGAACGGTTTGATTGACAGCAATGGTTCTTGAGGCAAAGTTGTTCAGGATGAGGAGATCTATCAAATGATATGCATATTGTGTGGATATTTGTAACACCACGTGATTACAGAGCCTTAAAACTCGTTTGCGCCAACTAGTGGCCGATTTCTTTAAAAATTCTTACAGACCTCTAGGGCCTTGAGTCGAACATGCCCATCGAGTTTCGTTCCAATCGGCCTCCGTTAACCTTGTCTAATAGGTGCTCAAATTTCATTGGCCGATGGCGGCCATGTTTTTTGAGATACGCCAATGTCCTCATACACATACATGGCACCTTGGACCAAGACACTGCATACCAATTTTCAAGTCAATCGGACTAACGGTCAGGTGGTTATAGCCTGTTTTATGTTTTTTTCATGTTATAGCGCCACCATGTGGCCAATCGCCGCGGTTTTTTTACTGTGACCTCAGATTGACCTCTTACACATGTGTACCAAGTTTGGTGAAGATACCTCATTTACTTCTGGAGTTATAGCCATTTTAGTAAAATAGGCCCCGCCCACAACGTACGTTTTGGCGGCCCTTAGCGTCCGTGAATCGAAATTTCAACTTTTTTTCGATAGTTTTTGATATTCAGACTCTAGAGAACAATTCTGCACTGGTTTGGTTCCGATCGAGCAAAAAACCAGGGACTAGTTCGCAAAAGTAGGTTTTCGACAAAATTCAAAATGGCGGAAAATCTATCATGACGGAAATGAAATCGGAGATATACGTTTTGTTCGTCAGACGTCCAGCTTTCCAATGATATAAGACACTTGTGTCTATGACATACCGTCTAGGAGTTATGACCACTTTCACGCTTTTGGTCGCTATAGCGCCACCTATGGGCCAATCGGGGTCATACTTTTATAGGTTCTCCCCAAATTGAGGACTACCATTTGGCCAAGTTTCAAGGTTCCAGCTCTTACGGTTTGGTCTGCACAATGCGTTTTAGGGGAAAATAATAATAATAATAATAATAATAAAAATCAGTACAATTACAATAGGGTTTCAGCACTTCGTGCTTGAACCCCTAAAAATCAGGACGATTACAATAGGGTTTCAGCATTTCATGCTTGAACCCCTAATAAGAAGAGACGTTTTGGACAGTTATAGCGCCACCTATTGTCCGATCTTCACGAAACTTGGCATGCTTCTTCACCATGTTCTGACACATATGCTCATCGATTTTTGTGAAGTTTGGGGTTTTCCCTAAGTAGAATGGCCAGCAGAGGGCAGTAGAAGACCACTTATTGGCTCACTTTCACTTTAAACCAGTTTTCTGCACTAAAGCAAGCTTACACACACACACACACACACACACACACACACACACACACACACACACAGCATAGGTAACCATGATTTACCACATTACTAGCAATTATTTGAAGTGTCAGTGCAAATAAAGTGATTAACACTGACAAAATATGATTGTGTTATAATAGTTATTGCTATATAAGTGATTTTTAGTGTGTATTCAAGTATAAATGCAAGCACATGTGGAAAAATTTAATTAATAAGTAGAATGGCCAGCAGAGGGCAGTAGAAGACCACTTATTGGCTCACTTTCACTTTAAACCTCATGATTTTGACCAGTTTTCTGCACTAAAGCAAACCAGTGTTTCCATGTTAACTCAATAATGCATACTTGCTACATATGCTACACACAATAATGCTACACACACACACACACACACACACACACACACACACACACACACACACACACACACACACACACACACACACACACACACACACAAATGTTTCAGTGATATTGGTGTCACATTCACCTTCATCACATTCACCTTCTGTCTTCATCACATTCACCATCTGTCGTCATCACCTGCACCTGCTCCTCATCACCCTCCTCATCATCACCTGCTCCTCATCATCATAACCGTCACCTGTTGTCCTTGTCTTGATCTGTGTATTTAAGTTCCCCTCTCATCCATTATCATTGTCGGTTATTGTTTGTGCACTAGCACTCTGTTATGTTTGTTTTCATGTTGGAAAATAAAACCTTTGTTATATTTGTACCACACACACACACACACACACACACACACACACACACACACACACACACACACACACACACACACACACACACACACACACCATCATTTATCATGATTTACCATGGCTGATACCAATACCAATATGAGAAAATGACTATTTTAAACAGCAGGGGGCAGTAAAATACCACTTATTGGCTTAACATGCCATTAATTCATATCATTTTCAACTTTTTAACTGTTATAGAGGCAAATTTTGTCCGATCTGTCTGAAAATTTTCATGCTTGTTCAGGGTGATATTTCACACGTTCTGACTTGTTTTTAAGAAGGTCTGAGCATTGATTAAAGAGATATAGGCTTTCGGGGACACTTGGTAAAGGCCAGATTTTGAAGTGAACCTATTATAGCTATCCAAATGAAGTAGTTCAACTTTTTCTGACAATTATTGATCTAGTGAGTCCAGAGAATTGTATTGCACTAGTTTTGAACATTATGATATGAAAATTATATGATCAGAGATGGAAAAGACCATTTACAGCCAATTCAGGCAGTTTACCATAGGAAATATATGATTTTAAAGCTTTTTAACAGTTATAGCGCCACCTATCGTCCGATCTCCATAGAATTTTTCATGCTTGTTAATGATGTTATGTCACATATGCTGACCAATTTTTGTGAAGTTCTGAGTTTTTATTTAGGATTTATAGGCTTTTTAATGTATTTTGACACGCCCATTTTATAAATTACCCTATTACAGCCATCCAAATGCAAAAGTTCAACTTTTTTTTGATAATTATTGATCTAGAGAGTCCAGAGAATTGTCCTAGACTGGTCTGGTTCCGATCGGGCAAAAAACCTAGGACTAGTTCGCAAAAGTAGGTTTTTAACATATTAATGAATAATTAATGAACAGTTTGATTGACAGCAATGGTTCTTGAGGCAAAGTTGTTCAGGATGAGGAGATCTATCAAATGATATGCATATTGTGTGGATATTTGTAACACCACGTGATTACAGAGCCGTAAAACTCGTTAGCGCCAACTAGTGGCCGATTTCTTTCCAAATTCTTACAGACCTTTAGGGCCATGAGCCGAACATGCCCATTGAGTTTCGTTCCGATCGGCCTCCGTTAACCTTGTCTAATAGGTGCTCAAACTTCATTGGCCGATGGCGGCCATGTTTTTTGAGATACGCCAATGTCCTCATACACATACATGGCACCTTGGACCAAGACACTGCATACCAATTTTCAAGTCAATCGGACTAACGGTCAGGTGGTTATAGCCTGTTTTATGTTTTTTTCATTTTATAGCGCCACCATGAGGCCAATCACCGCGATTTTTTTACTGTGACCTCAACTTGAGCTCTTACATATGTGTACCGAGTTTGGTGAAAATATCTCATTTCGTTCACGAGTTATAGCCATTTTTGTATAATTAGCTCCGCCTCCTGCGAACGTTTTGATACCCCTTAGCAACCGTGGATCGAAATTTTACATTTTTTTCGATAATAATTGATCTTCAGACTCCTGTGAATATTTCTGCACTGGTTTGGTTCCGATCGGGCGAAAAACCAGGGACTAGTTCGCAAAAGTAGGTTTTGGACAAAATCCAAAATGGCGGGAAAATTTGCATACCGGAAATGAAATCCTTGAGGCCTTTTTTGTTCGGCTTGACCCAAGGATTCCAAAGATATAAGACACTTGAGTCTGTGACAAAGGGTTGATGAGATTTAAGCAAAAATATGCCATTTTTTTGTTTTTTGCACTGTAGCGCCACCTATTGGCCAATCTAGCTCATATTCTCTGAACCTCTCCTCGATTTTTGTACTACCTTCTGGCCAAGTTTCAAGTCTCTAGCACTTACGGTTTAGGCTGCACGATGCGTTTTACGGCAGAATAATAATAATAATAATAAAAATCAGCACAATTACAATAGGGTTTCAGCATTTCATGCTTGAACCCCTAATAATAAAAATCAGTACAATTACAATAGGGTTTCAGCATTTCATGCTTGAACCCCTAATAAAAATCAGGGCAATTACAATAGGGTTTCAGCACTTCGTGCTTGAACCCCTAATTAAAGCTGCAAGCAGCATTTATCGGGGTTCAAGCATTTAAGGCCTTTAAGCACATAAGCATTTAACCCTCTAGCCGCCACAGTCGAGTTTACTCGACAAGATGCGGCACTGAATAAAACGGCCGATTTTGTCAAACAGGGTGTCAAATTTCGTTCGACCTCCCCTCCACTAGTTAGCATACATGTCATACTTCATCCCCGACTCAAAAAAATGTCATGTTTCTATACAAAATCTTCGAGCTAGAGCGTGTTGAATCAGTGCGAACAAAAGCGGAGCTAGTGTGCGAGTGAGCCATTTTATCAGATCAATATTGTCAACGTCAGCGAGTATTTGCATTAGATTATTATTATTATCATCATCTAATGGCATCAATAAAGCTTACCCGCAATGAAGTGTTGGGTGTTCTATTCGCGGACCCTGATTCTGAAGGGGAATAACGTTATCTGCCTTCAGAAAATGACGGTGATTCTGAAAGTGAAAGTATAGCCCTACACCAAGCACAAACGGTGAATCCTTTGCCCAATATATATGGTCCTTTGCCCAATGTCAGTGGTGGGAACAATGTTTCCCGGGGTCGGAGTGTTCATTGCGAAGTTAGCAGGCGTGTTAGTGTTGTGGGGAGGCGGGAGATGTTTACCGCGCTCGCCATGGTGACCGCGTGCCTCTCCGCAATCGCGGCGACAGTATTGTGGTGGAGGCTTTGTCTAATGCCACTGGGTATGTTAGACGAGGTCGAAGTATTCATAGGACAGTTAGGGGGCAACGTGGAGGCAGGGTGGGGAGTCGCAATGACAAAGACAGTAGTCCGAGCTGTGCACACTCGGCGCGCGCGCGAGACAGATCTGGCCGCGCCCGCGCTGCTCGTAGCAAGAGCAGAGGCGGTGTGACACGGAGCAGAGGGGCTATTAGTCTATCGCAAGACCACACCATGAAACACTACAAGAAATGTCACCTGGATGGATAGGGAGTCATTATCTCTACAGCAAAAGCTCTGCAACATAAATTCTTTTTTTTTTGTCTGCCATTTATTAGTAATGATTTACACTGTTGATTTACTATCTATTTCCCTGACCATTTTAGTGTACAATATGTGTTCTTTTTTGTGTGTTCATGTCCTTATGATGTGTGCGTCTATGTCAGCTAAAAAAAAAAAAAAAAAAAAAAAAAACACACACACACAAAAAAAAACTAACACTGTCTCTCGTCTTGTCTCGTCATCTCACTCATGATCTGTGGCATGCCATGGCGAGTGAGCTTTTGAACTAAACAGGTTTTGTCTACTTGTGTTTGTGTGTCATATGAATAATATGTGCACCATAATCAGAGTGCCTACTGTTTGTAGTAAATGGAAAATCTCTACAGCAAAAGGCCAACCGCTACATGCATTCAGTTTGTTTCTATTATTAGTAATGATTTACACAGTTTGTTCACTACTTACTATTTACCTGAGCATTCAGTATTGTGCAATATAGCATACAGAAGGTGAGGGACATTTTTGGGGGAAAGAAGTGCTGCATTTTATCTTTTAAACATGTGACTTTTCATGAATATTCTATAATCCAAGATGGCCGCCACTATATGACGTCATAATATGCAAATTAGATGGGAAAATGTAATTCCTACATAAACTTTGGGTCATGCTTAATATTTCTCTAATTTACAGAAAGTCTCTATCTTTTATCACTTTTAATATATAGCCTTTTGAAATTAAGATGTCAAAATCGAACGTTTTAAGAAAAAACCTCTGGCGCCTAAAGGGTTAAGACATTAAGTTTTATTTGGAAAGCTTCTAACCACTGAAATAATAGATGGAAAAGACCATTTACAGCCAAAACAGGCAATTTACCATAGGAAATATATGGTTTTCAAAGCTTTTTAACAGTTATAGCGCCACCTATCGTCCGATCTTCATGAAATTTTACATGCTTGTTCAGAATGTTATGGCACATATGTTCACCAATTTTTGTGAAGATCTGAATTTTCGTTTAGGATTTATAGGCTTTTGAGTGCATTGTGCCACGCCCATTTTCTTTAAGACCCAATATACCCATGCGAAAAATGCTAAAGTTTAACTTTTTTTTGATAATTATTTATCTAGAGAGTCCATAGAATTGTCCTAGACTTGTTTGGTTCCGATCGGGCGAAAAACCTAGGACTAGTTCGCAAAAGTAGGTTTTTAACATAATTACGAATATTTAATGAACGGTTTGATTGACAGCAATAGTTCTTGAGGCAAAGTTGTTCAGCATGAGCAGATCTATCAAATGATATGCATTTTGTGACAATAAGTGTAACACCACGTGATTACAGAGCCATTAAACTCGTTAGCGCCAACTAGTGGCCGATTTCTTTTAAAATTCTTACAGACCTCTAGGGGCTTGAGCCGAACATGCCCACTGAATTTCGTTCTGATTGGCCTCCGTTAACCTTGTCTAATAGGTGCTCAAAATTCATTGGCCGATGGCGGCCATGTTTTTCGAGATACACCAATGTCCTCATAGACATACATGGCACCTTGGACCAAGACACTGCATACCAATTTTCAAGTCAATCGGACAAACGGTCAGGTGGTTATAGCCTGTTTTATGTTTTTTTAATGTTATAGCGCCACCATGTGGCTAATCACCGCGATTTCTTTACTGTGACCTTAGATTGACCTCTTACACATGTGTACCAAGTTTGGTGAAGATAACTCATTTACTTCTGGAGTTATAGCCATTTTAGTAAAACTAGCTCCGCCTCCTTCGAACGTTTTGGCGCCCCTTAGCGACCGTGAATCGAAATTTAAACTTTTTTTTAATAATTATTTATATTCAGAGACCAGAGAACATTTCTGCACTGGTTTGGTTCCGATCGGACAAGAAACCTAGGACTAGTTCGCAAAAGTAGGTTTTGGACAAAATCCAAAATGGCGGAAAATTTGCATACCGGAAAGGAAATCCTTGAGGCCTTTTTTGTTCGGCTTGAGCCAAGGATTCCAATGATATAAGACACTTGAGTCTGTGACAAAGGGTTGGTGAGATTTAAGCAAAAATATGCCATTTTTTTGGTTTTTGCACTGTAGCGCCACCTATTGGCCAATCTGGCTCATATTTTGATAACCTCTCCTCGATTTTTGTACTACCATCTGGCAAAGTTTCAAGTCTCTAGCACTTACGGTTTGGGCTGTACGATGCGTTTTAGGGGAAAATAATAATAATAATAATAAAAATCCTTACAATAACAATAGGGTTTCAGCACTTCGTGCTTGAACCCCTAATTAAAGCTGCAAGCAGCATTTATCGGGGTTCAAGCTATTAAGGCCTTTAAGGGTTTTTAAGCACAAAAGCATCAAAAGTTATCAGGTTTTATTTAGCAAGCATGTAACCACTGACATAATAGATGGAAAAGACCATTTACAGCCAATACAGGCAATGTACCATAGGAAATATATGGTTTTAAAGCTTTTTAACAGTTATAGCGCCACCTATGGTCCGATCTCCATAAAATTTGGCATGCTTGTTAATGATGTTATGTCACATATGCTCACCAATTTTTGTGAAGTTCTGAGTTTTCATTTAGGATTTATAGGATTTTTAATGTAATTTGCCACGCCCATTTTGTAAATGACCCTATTACAGCCATCCAAATGCAAAAGTTCAACTTTTTTTCGATAATTATTGATCTAGAGAGTCCAGAGAATTGTCCTAGACTGGTCTGGTTCCGATCGGGCGAAAAACCTAGGACTAGTTCGCAAAAGTAGGTTTTTAACATGTTCGCGAATATTTAATGAACGGTTTGATTGACAGCAATGGTTCTTGAGGCAAAGTTGTTCAGCATGAGCAGATCTATCAAATGATATGCATATTGTGTGGATGAGTGTAACACCACGTGATTACAGAGCCATACAACTCGTTAGCGCCAACCAGTGGCCGATTTCTTTCAAAATTCTTACAGACCTCTAGGGCCATGAGATGAACATGCCCATCGAGTTTCGTTCCGATCGGCCTCCGTTAACCTTGTCTAATAGGTGCTCAACTTCATTGGCCAATGGCGGCCATGTTTTTTGAGATACGCCAATGTCCTCATAGACATATATGGCACCTTGGGCCAAGACACTGCATACCAATTTTCAAGTCAATCGGACTAACGGTCAGGTGGTTATAGCCCTTTTCATGTTTTTTCCATGTTATAGCGCCACCTATTGTTCAATCGTCGCGATTTTTTTACTGTGACCCCAGACTGAACCCATACACATGTGTACCGAGTTTGGTTAAGCTATCTCATTTACCTTTTGAGTTATAGCCATTTTAGTAAAATAGGCTCCTCCCACAATGTTTATTTTATGCCCCCTAGCGACCTTGAATCGAAATTTCGAATTTTTTTTGATAATTATTGATCGTCAGACTCCATAGAACATTTCTGCACTGGTTTGGTTCCGATCGGACAAAAAACCTAGGACTAATTAGCAAAAGTAGTTTTTTGACAAAATTCAAAATGGCGGAAAAATTTCCATACCGGAAATGAAATCGGAGATATACGTTTTGTTCAACACGTTTCCAGCTTTCCAATGATATAAGACACTTGAGTCTACGACATACGGTCTAGGAGTTATGAGCAGTTTCGCGCTTTTGGTTGTTATAGCGCCACCTATGGGCCAATCGGGGTCATAATCTCTGAACCTCTCCTCGATTTTTGTACTACCATCTGGCAAAGTTTCAAGTCTCCAGCCCTTACGGTTTGGGCTGCACGATGCGTTTTACGGCAGAAGAATAATAATAATAATTAAAGCTGCAAGCAGCATTTATCGGGGTTCAAGCAGTTAAGGCCTTTAAGGCATTTAAGCACAAAAGCATCAAAAGTTATTAAGATTTATTTAGCAAGCATGTAACCACTGACATAATAGATGGAAAAGACCATTTACAGCCAATACAGGCAATTTGCCATGGGATATATATGGTTTTAAAGCTTTTTAACAGTTATAGCGCCACCTATGGTCCGATCTCCATAAAATTGTTTACTGTGACCTCAAATTGAACCCATACACATGTGTACTGAGTTTGGTGAAGATATCTCATTTACTTCTTGAGTTATAGCCATTTGAGTAAAATAGGCTCCTCCCACAACGATTTGCCACATTCTAGAATTATTTAATATGATTCTAGCATGATTTACTATCATATACCATGTTCCAGAATGATTTATTAGGATTCTAGCATGATTAACCTTGATACACCTCATTTCAGTATTATTTACTATGATTTACAATGTTTCTAGCATGATTAACCACATTACTAGCAATTATGTGAAGTGTCAGTGCAAATGAGGTGATGAACACTGACAAAATATTATTGTGTTATAATAGTTAGTTATATACGTGATTTTTTTGTGTGTGTCCAAGTATGAATGCAAAAGCACATGTAAAATATTTCATTATTAAGTAGAATGGCCAGCAGAGGGCACTAGAAGACCACTTATTGGCTCACTTTCACTTTAAACCAGTTTTCTGCACTAAAGCAAACCAGTTTTTCCATGTTAACTCAATGCATGCTTACACACACACACACACACACACACACACACACACACACACACACACACACACACACACACACACACACACACACAGCATAGTTAACCATGATTTACCATGATATACCACGTTCTAGTATTATTTACCAGGAGATAAACGACAATCTAGTATTATTTACTTTGATTTACCATGTTTCTAGCCTGATTTATCACATTACTAGCAATTATTTGAAGTGTCAGTGCAAATAAAGTGATTAACACTGACAAAATATGATTGTGTTATAATAGTTATTGCTAAATAAGTGATTTTTTTAGTGTGTATTCAAGTATGAATGCAAGCACATGTTGAAATATTTCATTAATAAGTAGAATGGCCTGCAGAGGGCAGTAGAAGACCACTTATTGGCTCACTTTCACTTTAAACCAGTTTTCTGCACTAAAGCAAACCAGTTTATCCATGTTAACTCAATGCATGCTTACACACACACACACACACACACACACACACACACACACACACACACACACACACACACACACACACACACACACAGCATAGTTAACCATGATTTACCACATTACTAGCAATTATTTGAAGTGTCAGTGCAAATAAAGTGATTAACACTGACAAAATATGATTGTGTTATAATAGTTATTGCTATATAAGTGATTTTTAGTGTGTATTCAAGTATAAATGCAAGCACATGTGGAAAAATTTAATTAATAAGTAGAATGGCCAGCAGAGGGCAGTAGAAGACCACTTATTGGCTCACTTTCACTTTAAACCTCATGATTTTGACCAGTTTTCTGCACTAAAGCAAACCAGTGTTTCCATGTTAACTCAATAATGCATACTTGCTACATATGCTACACACAATAATGCTACACACACACACACACACACACACACACACACACACACACACACACACACAAAAATGTTTCAGTGATATTGGTGTCACATTCACCTTCATCACATTCACCTTCTGTCTTCATCACATTCACCATCTGTCGTCATCACCTGCACCTGCTCCTCATCACCCTCCTCATCATCACCTGCTCCTCATCATCATAACCGTCACCTGTTGTCCTTGTCTTGATCTGTGTATTTAAGTTCCCCTCTCATCCATTATCATTGTCGGTTATTGTTTGTGCACTAGCACTCTGTTATGTTTGTTTTCATGTTGGAAAATAAAACCTTTGTTATATTTGTACCACACACACACACACACACACACACACACACACCATCATTTATCATGATTTACCATGGCTGATACCAATACCAATATGAGAAAATGACTATTTTAAACAGCAGGGGGCAGTAAAATACCACTTATTGGCTTAACATGCCATTAATTCATATCATTTTCACCTTTTTAACTGTTATAGAGGCAAATTTTGTCCGATCTGTCTGAAAATTTTCATGCTTGTTCAGGGTGATATTTCACACGTTCTGACTTGTTTTTAAGAAGGTCTGAGCATTGATTAAAGAGATATAGGCTTTCGGGGACACTTGGTAAAGGCCAGATTTTGAAGTGAACCTATTATAGCTATCCAAATGAAGTAGTTCAACTTTTTCTGACAATTATTGATCTAGTGAGTCCAGAGAATTGTATTGCACTAGTTTTGAACATTATGATATGAAAATTATATGATCAGAGATGGAAAAGACCATTTACAGCCAATACAGGCAGTTTACCATAGGAAATATATGATTTTAAAGCTTTTTAACAGTTATAGCGCCACCTATCGTCCGATCTCCATAGAATTTTTCATGCTTGTTAATGATGTTATGTCACATATGCTGACCAATTTTTATGAAGTTCGGAGTTTTTATTTAGGATTTATAGGCTTTTTAATGTATTTTGACACGCCCATTTTATAAATTACCCTATTACAGCCATCCAAATGCAAAAGTTCAACTTTTTTTTGATAATTATTGATCTACAGAGTCCAGAGAATTGTCCTAGACTGGTCTGGTTCCGATCGGGCAAAAAACCTAGGACTAGTTCGCAAAAGTAGGTTTTTAACATATTAATGAATAATTAATGAACAGTTTGATTGACAGCAATGGTTCTTGAGGCAAAGTTGTTCAGGATGAGGAGATCTATCAAATGATATGCATATTGTGTGGATATTTGTAACACCACGTGATTACAGAGCCGTAAAACTCGTTAGCGCCAACTAGTGGCCGATTTCTTTGAAAATTCTTACAGACCTTTAGGGCCATGAGCCGAACATGCCCATTGAGTTTCGTTCCGATCGGCCTCCGTTAACCTTGTCTAATAGGTGCTCAAACTTCGTTGGCCGATGGCGGCCATGTTTTTTGAGATACGCCAATGTCCTCATACACATACATGGCACCTTGGACCAAGACACTGCATACCAATTTTCAAGTCAATCGGACTAACGGTCAGGTGGTTATAGCCTGTTTTATGTTTTTTTCATTTTATAGCGCCACCATGAGGCCAATCGTCGCGATTTTTTTACTGTGACCCCAGAGTAAGCTCATACACAAGTGTACCAAGTTTGGTGAAGATACCTCATTTACATCGGGAGTTATAGCCATTTTAGTAAAATAGGCCCCTCCCACAATGTACGTTTTGGCGCCCCTTAGCGACCGTGAATCGAAATTTCCACTTTTTTTCGATAATTATTGATATTCAGTCTCCAGAGAACATTTCTGCACTAGTTTGGTTCCAATCGGGCAAAAAACCAGGGACTAGTTCGCAAAAGTAGATTTTTGACAAAATTCAAAATGGCGGAAAATCTATCATGGCGGAAATGAAATCGGAGATATACGTTTTGTTCGTCAGGCGTCCAGCTTTCCAATGATATAAGACACTTGAGTCTACGACATACGGTCTAGGAGTTATGAGCAGTTTCGCGCTTTTGGTTGTTATAGCGCCACCTATGGGCCAATCGGGGTCATAATCTCTGAACCTTTCCTCGATTTTTGTACTACCATCTGTCAAAGTTTCAAAGTTCCAGCTCTTACGGTTTGGGCTGCACGATGCGTTTTAGGGCGGAATAATAATAATAATAATTAAAGCTGCAAGCAGCATTTATCGGGGTTCAAGCAGTTAAGGCCTTTAAGGCATTTAAGCACAAAAGCATCAAAAGTTATTAAGATTTATTTAGCAAGCATGTAACCACTGACATAATAGATGGAAAAGACCATTTACAGCCAATACAGGCAATTTGCCATGGGATATATATGGTTTTAAAGCTTTTTAACAGTTATAGCGCCACCTATGGTCCGATCTCCATAAAATTGTTTACTGTGACCTCAAATTGAACCCATACACATGTGTACTGAGTTTGGTGAAGATATCTCATTTACTTCTTGAGTTATAGCCATTTGAGTAAAATAGGCTCCTCCCACAACGATTTGCCACATTCTAGAATTATTTAATATGATTCTAGCATGATTTACTAACATATACCATGTTCCAGAATGATTTATTAGGATTCTAGCATGATTTACCTTGATACACCTCATTTCAGTATTATTTACTATGATTTACAATGTTTCTAGCATGATTAACCACATTACTAGCAATTATGTGAAGTGTCAGTGCAAATGAGGTGATGAACACTGACAAAATATTATTGTGTTATAATAGTTAGTTATATACGTGGTTTTTAGTGTGTGTCCAAGTATGAATGCAAAAGCACATGTAAAATATTTCATTATTAAGTAGAATGGCCAGCAGAGGGCACTAGAAGACCACTTATTGGCTCACTTTCACTTTAAACCAGTTTTCTGCACTAAAGCAAACCAGTTTTTCCATGTTAACTCAATGCATGCTTACACACACACACACACACACACACACACACACACACAGCATAGTTAATCATGATTTACCATGATATACCACGTTCTAGTATTATTTACCAGGAGATAAACGACAATCTAGTATTATTTACTTTGATTTACCATGTTTCTAGCCTGATTTATCACATTACTAGCAATTATTTGAAGTGTCAGTGCAAATAAAGTGATTAACACTGACAAAATATGATTGTGTTATAATAGTTATTGCTATATAAGTGATTTTTAGTGTGTATTCAAGTATAAATGCAAGCACATGTGGAAAAATTTAATTAATAAGTAGAATGGCCAGCAGAGGGCAGTAGAAGACCACTTATTGGCTCACTTTCACTTTAAACCTCATGATTTTGACCAGTTTTCTGCACTAAAGCAAACCAGTGTTTCCATGTTAACTCAATAATGCATACTTGCTACATATGCTACACACAATAATGCTACACACACACACACACACACACACACACACACACACACACAAATGTTTCAGTGATATTGGTGTCACATTCACCTTCATCACATTCACCTTCTGTCTTCATCACATTCACCATCTGTCGTCATCACCTGCACCTGCTCCTCATCACCCTCCTCATCATCACCTGCTCCTCATCATCATAACCGTCACCTGTTGTCCTTGTCTTGATCTGTGTATTTAAGTTCCCCTCTCATCCATTATCATTGTCGGTTATTGTTTGTGCACTAGCACTCTGTTATGTTTGTTTTCATGTTGGAAAATAAAACCTTTGTTATATTTGTACCACACACACACACACACACACACACACACACACACACACCATCATTTATCATGATTTACCATGGCTGATACCAATACCAATATGAGAAAATGACTATTTTAAACAGCAGGGGGCAGTAAAATACCACTTATTGGCTTAACATGCCATTAATTCATATCATTTTCACCTTTTTAACTGTTATAGAGGCAAATTTTGTCGGATCTGTCTGAAAATTTTCATGCTTGTTCAGGGTGATATTTCACACGTTCTGACTTGTTTTTAAGAAGGTCTGAGCATTGATTAAAGAGATATAGGCTTTCGGGGACACTTGGTAAAGGCCAGATTTTGAAGTGAACCTATTATAGCTATCCAAATGAAGTAGTTCAACTTTTTCTGACAATTATTGATCTAGTGAGTCCAGAGAATTGTATTGCACTAGTTTTGAACATTATGATATGAAAATTATATGATCAGAGATGGAAAAGACCATTTACAGCCAATACAGGCAGTTTACCATAGGAAACATATGATTTTAAAGCTTTTTAACAGTTATAGCGCCACCTATCGTCCGATCTCCATAGAATTTTTCATGCTTGTTAATGATGTTATGTCACATATGCTGACCAATTTTTGTGAAGTTCTGAGTTTTTATTTAGGATTTATAGGCTTTTTAATGTATTTTGACACGCCCATTTTATAAATGACCCTATTACAGCCATCCAAATGCAAAAGTTCAACTTTTTTTTGATAATTATTGATCTAGAGAGTCCAGAGAATTGTCCTAGACTCGTTTGGTTCCGATCGGGCAAAAAACCAGGGACTAGTTCGCAAAAGTAGGTTTTTAACATATTCGTGAATAATTAATAAACTGTTTGATTGACAGCAATGGTTCTAGAGGCAAAGTTGTTCAGCATAAGCAGATCTATCAAATGATATGCATTTTGTGATGATAAGTGTAACACCACGTGATTACAGAGCCATAAAACTCATTAGCGCCAACTAGTGGCCGATTTCTTTCAAAATTCTTACAGACCTCTAGGGCCATGAGCCGAACATGCCCATTGAGTTTCGTTCCGATCGGCCTCCGTTAACCTTGTCTAATAGGTGCTCAAACTTCATTGGCCGATGGCGGCCATGTTTTTTGAGATACGCCAATGTCCTCATACACATACATGGCACCTTGGACCAAGACACTGCATACCAATTTTCAAGTCAATCGGACTAACGGTCAGGTGGTTATAGCCTGTTTTATGTTTTTTTCATTTTATAGCGCCACCATGAGGCCAATCGTCGCGATTTTTTTACTGTGACCCCAGATTGAACTCATACACATGTGTACCAAGTTTGGTGAAGATACCTCATTTACATCGGGAGTTATAGCCATTTTAGTAAAATAGGCCCCTCCCACAACGTACGTTTTGGCGCCCCTTAGCGACCGTGAATCGAAATTTCCACTTTTTTTCGATAATTATTGATATTCAGACTCCAGAGAACATTTCTGCACTGGTTTGGTTCCAATCGGGCAAAAAACCAGGGACTAGTTCGCAAAAGTAGGTTTTTGACAAAATTCAAAATGGCGGAAAATCTATCATGGCGGAAATGAAATCGGAGATATACGTTTTGTTCGTCAGGCATCCAGCTTTCCAATGATATAAGACACTTGAGTCTACAACATACGGTCTAGGAGTTATGAACAGTTTCGCGCTTTTGGTTGCTATAGCGCCACCTATGGGCCAATCGGGGTCATAATCTCTGAACCTTTCCTCGATTTTTGTACTACCATCTGTCAAAGTTTCAAAGTTCCAGCTCTTACGGTTTGGGCTGCACGATGCGTTTTACGGCGGAATAATAATAATAATAATAATTAAAGCTGCAAGCAGCATTTATCGGGGTTCAAGCAATTAAGGCCTTTAAGGGTTTTTAAGCACAAAAGCATCAAAAGTTATCAGGTTTTATTTAGCAAGCATGTAACCACTGACATAATAGATGGAAAAGACCATTTACAGCCAATACAGGCAATGTACCATAGGAAATATAAGGTTTTAAAGCTTTTTAACAGTTATAGCGCCACCTATGGTCCGATCTCCATAAAATTTGGCATGCTTGTTAATGATGTTATGTCACATATGCTCACCAATTTTTGTGAAGTTCTGAGTTTTCATTTAGGATTTATAGGATTTTTAATGTATTTTGCCACGCCCATTTTATAAATGACCATATTACAGCCATCCAAATGCAAAAGTTCAACTTTTTTTCGATAATTATTGATCTAGAGAGTCCAGAGAATTGTCCTAGACTGGTCTGGTTCCGATCGGGCGAAAAACCTAGGACTAGTTCGCAAAAGTAGGTTTTTAACATGTTCGCGAATATTTAATGAACGGTTTGATTGACAGCAATGGTTCTTGAGGCAAAGTTGTTCAGCATGAGCAGATCTATCAAATGATATGCATATTGTGTGGATGAGTGTAACATCACGTGATTACAGAGCCATAAAACTCGTTAGCGCCAACTAGTGGCCGATTTCTTTCAAAATTCTTACAGACCTCTAGGGCCATGAGATGAACATGCCCATCGAGTTTCGTTCCGATCGGCCTCCGTTAACCTTGTCTAATAGGTGCTCAACTTCATTGGCCAATGGCGGCCATGTTTTTTGAGATACGCCAATTTCCTCATAGACATATATGGCACCTTGGGCCAAGACACTGCATACCAATTTTCAAGTCAATCGGACTAACGGTCAGGTGGTTATAGGCCTTTTCATGTTTTTTCCATGTTATAGCGCCACCTATTGTTCAATCGTCGCGATTTTTTTACTGTGACCCCAGACTAAACCCATACACATGTGTACCGAGTTTGGTTAAGCTATCTCATTTACTTTTTGAGTTATAGCCATTTTAGTAAAATAGGCTCCTCCCACAATGTTTATTTTATGCCCCCTAGCGACCATGAATCGAAATTTCGAATTTTTTTTGATAATTATTGATCGTCAGACTCCATAGAACATTTCTGCACTGGTTTGGTTCCGATCGGACAAAAAACCTAGGACTAATTAGCAAAAGTAGTTTTTTGACAAAATTCAAAATGGCGGAAAAATTTCCATACCGGAAATGAAATCGGAGATATACGTTTTGTTCATCACGTTTCCAGCTTTCCAATGATATAAGACACTTAAGTCTACGACATACGGTCTAGGAGTTATGAGCAGTTTCGCGCTTTTGGTTGTTATAGCGCCACCTATGGGCCAATCGGGGTCATAATCTCTGAACCTCTCCTCGATTTTTGTACTACCATCTGGCAAAGTTTCAAGTCTCCAGCCCTTACGGTTTGGGCTGCACGATGCGTTTTACGGCAGAAGAATAATAATAATAATTAAAGCTGCAAGCAGCATTTATCGGGGTTCAAGCAGTTAAGGCCTTTAAGGCATTTAAGCACAAAAGCATCAAAAGTCATTAAGATTTATTTAGCAAGCATGTAACCACTGACATAATAGATGGAAAATACCATTTACAGCCAATACAGGCAAATTGCCATGGGATATATATGGTTTTAAAGCTTTTTAACAGTTATAGCGCCACCTATGGTCCGATCTCCATAAAATTGTTTATTGTGACCTCAAATTGAACCCATACACATGTGTACTGATTTTGGTGAAGATATCTCATTTACTTCTTGAGTTATAGCCATTTGAGTAAAATAGGCTCCTCCCACAACGATTTGCCACATTCAAGAATTATTTAATATGATTCTAGCATGATTTACTATCATATACCATGTTCCAGAATGATTTATTAGGATTCTAGCATGATTTACCTTGATACACCTCATTTCAGTATTATTTACTATGATTTACAATGTTTCTAGCATGATTAACCACATTACTAGCAATTATGTGAAGTGTCAGTGCAAATGAGGTGATGAACAATGACAAAATATTATTGTGTTATAATAGTTAGTTATATACGTGATTTTTAGTGTGTGTCCAAGTATGAATGCAAAAGCACATGTAAAATATTTCATTATTAAGTAGAATGGCCAGCAGAGGGCACTAGAAGACCACTTATTGGCTCACTTTCACTTTAAACCAGTTTTCTGCACTAAAGCAAACCAGTTTTTCCATGTTAACTCAATGCATGCTTACACACACACACACACACACACACACACACACACACACACACACACACACACACACACACACACAGCCATGTTTATGTGATTTGTGAGGACATTCCATAGGCATAATGGTTTTTATACTGTACAAACTGTATATTCTATCCCCTTACACTGCCCCTATCCCTAAACCTACCCATCACAGGAAACATTCTGCATTTTTACATTTAATAAAAAACACTGCTTAGTATGTTTTTAAAGCCATTTGAAAAATGAGGACACCCAAACTGTCCTCATAAATCACCTATTTTCCCGAGTGTCCTCATTTGCAGGTGTGTTATCATAAAAATGTCCTCAGTTGTCATGAAAACAAGTACACACACACACACACACACACATACACACACAGCATAGTTAACCATGATTTACCATGATATACCACGTTCTAGTATTATTTACCAGGAGATAAACGACAATCTAGTATTATTTACTTTTATTTACCATGTTTCTAGCCTGATTTATCACATTACGAGCAATTATTTGAAGTGTCAGTGCAAATAAAGTGATTAACACTGACAAAATATGATTGTGTTATAATAGTTATTGCTATATAAGTGATTTTTTTAGTGTGTATTCAAGTATGAATGCAAGCACATGTTGAAATATTTCATTAATAAGTAGAATGGCCAGCAGAGGGCAGTAGAAGACCACTTATTGGCTCACTTTCACTTTAAACCAGTTTTCTGCACTAAAGCAAACCAGTTTATCCATGTTAACTCAATGCATGCTTACACACACACACACACACACACACACACACACACACACACACACACACACACACACACACACACACAGCATAGTTAACCATGATTTACCATGATTTACCACATTACTAGCAATTATTTGAAGTGTCAGTGCAAATAAAGTGATTAACACTGACAAAATATGATTGTGTTATAATAGTTATTGCTATATAAGTGATTTTTAGTGTGTATTCAAGTATAAATGCAAGCACATGTGGAAAAATTTAATTAATAAGTAGAATGGCCAGCAGAGGGCAGTAGAAGACCACTTATTGGCTCACTTTCACTTTAAACCTCATGATTTTGACCAGTTTTCTGCACTAAAGCAAACCAGTGTTTCCATGTTAACTCAATAATGCATACTTGCTACATATGCTACACACAATAATGCTACACACACACACACACACACACACACACACACACACACACACAAACAAATGTTTCAGTGATATTGGTGTCACATTCACCTTCATCACATTCACCTTCTGTCTTCATCACATTCACCATCTGTCGTCATCACCTGCACCTGCTCCTCATCACCCTCCTCATCATCACCTGCTCCTCATCATCATAACCGTCACCTGTTGTCCTTGTCTTGATCTGTGTATTTAAGTTCCCCTCTCATCCATTATCATTGTCGGTTATTGTTTGTGCACTAGCACTCTGTTATGTTTGTTTTCATGTTGGAAAATAAAACCTTTGTTATATTTGTACCACACACACACACACACACACACACACACACACACACACACACACACACACACACACACACACACCATCATTTATCATGATTTACCATGGCTGATACCAATACCAATATGAGAAAATGACTATTTTAAACAGCAGGGGGCAGTAAAATACCACTTATTGGCTTAACATGCCATTAATTCATATCATTTTCACCTTTTTAACTGTTATAGAGGCAAATTTTGTCGGATCTGTCTGAAAATTTTCATGCTTGTTCAGGGTGATATTTCACACGTTCTGACTTGTTTTTAAGAAGGTCTGAGCATTGATTAAAGAGATATAGGCTTTCGGGGACACTTGGTAAAGGCCAGATTTTGAAGTGAACCTATTATAGCTATCCAAATGAAGTAGTTCAACTTTTTCTGACAATTATTGATCTAGTGAGTCCAGAGAATTGTATTGCACTAGTTTTGAACATTATGATATGAAAATTATATGATCAGAGATGGAAAAGACCATTTACAGCCAATACAGGCAGTTTACCATAGGAAACATATGATTTTAAAGCTTTTTAACAGTTATAGCGCCACCTATCGTCCGATCTCCATAGAATTTTTCATGCTTGTTAATGATGTTATGTCACATATGCTGACCAATTTTTGTGAAGTTCTGAGTTTTTATTTAGGATTTATAGGCTTTTTAATGTATTTTGACACGCCCATTTTATAAATGACCCTATTACAGCCATCCAAATGCAAAAGTTCAACTTTTTTTTGATAATTATTGATCTAGAGAGTCCAGAGAATTGTCCTAGACTCGTTTGGTTCCGATCGGGCAAAAAACCAGGGACTAGTTCGCAAAAGTAGGTTTTTAACATATTCGTGAATAATTAATAAACTGTTTGATTGACAGCAATGGTTCTAGAGGCAAAGTTGTTCAGCATAAGCAGATCTATCAAATGATATGCATTTTGTGATGATAAGTGTAACACCACGTGATTACAGAGCCATAAAACTCATTAGCGCCAACTAGTGGCCGATTTCTTTCAAAATTCTTACAGACCTCTAGGGCCATGAGCCGAACATGCCCATTGAGTTTCGTTCCGATCGGCCTCCGTTAACCTTGTCTAATAGGTGCTCAAACTTCATTGGCCGATGGCGGCCATGTTTTTTGAGATACGCCAATGTCCTCATACACATACATGGCACCTTGGACCAAGACACTGCATACCAATTTTCAAGTCAATCGGACTAACGGTCAGGTGGTTATAGCCTGTTTTATGTTTTTTTCATTTTATAGCGCCACCATGAGGCCAATCGTCGCGATTTTTTTACTGTGACCCCAGATTGAACTCATACACATGTGTACCAAGTTTGGTGAAGATACCTCATTTACATCGGGAGTTATAGCCATTTTAGTAAAATAGGCCCCTCCCACAACGTACGTTTTGGCGCCCCTTAGCGACCGTGAATCGAAACTTCCACTTTTTTTCGATAATTATTGATATTCAGACTCCAGAGAACATTTCTGCACTGGTTTGGTTCCAATCGGGCAAAAAACCAGGGACTAGTTCGCAAAAGTAGGTTTTTGACAAAATTCAAAATGGCGGAAAATCTATCATGGCGGAAATGAAATCGGAGATATACGTTTTGTTCGTCAGGCATCCAGCTTTCCAATGATATAAGACACTTGAGTCTACAACATACGGTCTAGGAGTTATGAACAGTTTCGCGCTTTTGGTTGCTATAGCGCCACCTATGGGCCAATCGGGGTCATAATCTCTGAACCTTTCCTCGATTTTTGTACTACCATCTGTCAAAGTTTCAAAGTTCCAGCTCTTACGGTTTGGGCTGCACGATGCGTTTTACGGCGGAATAATAATAATAATAATAATAATTAAAGCTGCAAGCAGCATTTATCGGGGTTCAAGCAGTTAAGGCCTTTTAGGCATTTAAGCACAAAAGCATCAAAAGTTATTAAGATTTATTTAGCAAGCATGTAACCACTGACATAATAGATGGAAAAGACCATTTACAGCCAATACAGGCAATTTGCCATGGGATATATATGGTTTTAAAGCTTTTTAACAGTTATAGCGCCACCTATGGTCCGATCTCCATAAAATTGTTTACTGTGACCTCAAATTGAACCCATACACATGTGTACTGAGTTTGGTGAAGATATCTCATTTACTTCTTGAGTTATAGCCATTTGAGTAAAATAGGCTCCTCCCACAACGATTTGCCACATTCTAGAATTATTTAATATGATTCTAGCATGATTTACTATCATATACCATGTTCCAGAATGATTTATTAGGATTCTAGCATGATTTACCTTGATACACCTCATTTCAGTATTATTTACTATGATTTACAATGTTTCTAGCATGATTAACCACATTACTAGCAATTATGTGAAGTGTCAGTGCAAATGAGGTGATGAACACTGACAAAATATTATTGTGTTATAATAGTTAGTTATATACGTGATTTTTAGTGTGTGTCCAAGTATGAATGCAAAAGCACATGTAAAATATTTCATTATTAAGTAGAATGGCCAGCAGAGGGCACTAGAAGACCACTTATTGGCTCACTTTCACTTTAAACCAGTTTTCTGCACTAAAGCAAACCAGTTTTTCCATGTTAACTCAATGCATGCTTACACACACACACACACACACACACACACACACACACACACACACACACACACACACACACACACACAGCATAGTTAACCATGATTTACCATGATATACCACGTTCTAGTATTATTTACCAGGAGATAAACGACAATCTAGTATTATTTACTTTGATTTACCATGTTTCTAGCCTGATTTATCACATTACTAGCAATTATTTGAAGTGTCAGTGCAAATAAAGTGATTAACACTGACAAAATATGATTGTGTTATAATAGTTATTGCTATATAAGTGATTTTTTTAGTGTGTATTCAAGTATGAATGCAAGCACATGTTGAATTATTTCATTAATAAGTAGAATGGCCAGCAGAGGGCAGTAGAAGACCACTTATTGGCTCACTTTCACTTTAAACCAGTTTTCTGCACTAAAGCAAACCAGTTTATCCATGTTAACTCAATGCATGCTTACACACACACACACACACACACACACACACACACACACACACACACACACACACACACACACACACACACACACACACACACACACACACACACACAGCATAGTTAACCATGATTTACCATGATTTACCACATTACTAGCAATTATTTGAAGTGTCAGTGCAAATAAAGTGATTAACACTGACAAAATATGATTGTGTTATAATAGTTATTGCTATATAAGTGATTTTTAGTGTGTATTCAAGTATAAATGCAAGCACATGTGGAAAAATTTAATTAATAAGTAGAATGGCCAGCAGAGGGCAGTAGAAGACCACTTATTGGCTCACTTTCACTTTAAACCTCATGATTTTGACCAGTTTTCTGCACTAAAGCAAACCAGTGTTTCCATGTTAACTCAATAATGCATACTTGCTACATATGCTACACACAATAATGCTACACACACACACACACACACACACACACACACACACACACAAATGTTTCAGTGATATTGGTGTCACATTCACCTTCATCACATTCACCTTCTGTCTTCATCACATTCACCATCTGTCGTCATCACCTGCACCTGCTCCTCATCACCCTCATCATCATCACCTGCTCCTCATCATCATAACCGTCACCTGTTGTCCTTGTCTTGATCTGTGTATTTAAGTTCCCCTCTCACCCATTATCATTGTCGGTTATTGTTTGTGCACTAGCACTCTGTTATGTTTGTTTTCATGTTGGAAAATAAAACCTTTGTTATATTTGTACACACACACACACACACACACACACACACACACACACACACACACACACACACACACACACACACACTTACCATAGTTTATCATGATTTACCATGGCTGATACCAATACCAATATGACAAAATGACTATTTTAAACAGCAGGGGGCAGTAAAATACCACTTATTGGCTTAACATGCCATTAATTCATATCATTTTCACCTTTTTAACTGTTATAGAGGCAAATTTTGTCCGATCTGTCTGAAAATTTTCATGCTTGTTCAGGGTGATATTTCACACGTTCTGACTTGTTTTTAAGAAGGTCTGAGCATTGATTAAAGAGATATAGGCTTTCGGGGACACTTGGTAAAGGCCAGATTTTGAAGTGAACCTATTATAGCTATCCAAATGAAGTAGTTCAACTTTTTCTGACAATTATTGATCTAGTGAGTCCAGAGAATTGTATTGCACTAGTTTTGAACATTATGATATGAAAATTATATGATCAGAGATGGAAAAGACCATTTACAGCCAATACAGGCAGTTTACCATAGGAAATATATGATTTTAAAGCTTTTTAACAGTTATAGCACCACCTATCGTCCGATCTCCATAGAATTTTTCATGCTTGTTAATGATGTTATGTCACATATGCTGACCGATTTTTGTGAAGTTCTGAGTTTTTATTTAGGATTTATAGGCTTTTTAAGGTATTTTGACACGCCCATTTTATAAATGACCCTATTACAGCCATCCAAATGCAAAAGTTCAACTTTTTTTTGATAATTATTGATCTAGAGAGTCCAGAGAATTGTTCTAGACTCGTTTGGTTCCGATCGGGCAAAAAACCAGGGACTAGTTCGCAAAAGAAGGTTTTTAACATATTCGTGAATAATTAATAAACTGTTTGATTGACAGCAATGGTTCTAGAGGCAAAGTTGTTCAGCATAAGCAGATCTATCAAATGATATGCATTTTGTGATGATAAGTGTAACACCACGTGATTACAGAGCCATAAAACTCATTAGCGCCAACTAGTGGCCGATTTCTTTCAAAATTCTTACAGACCTCTAGGGCCATGAGCCGAACATGCCCATTGAGTTTCGTTCCGATCGGCCTCCGTTAACCTTGTCTAATAGGTGCTCAAACTTCATTGGCCGATGGCGGCCATGTTTTTTGAGATACGCCAATGTCCTCATACACATACATGGCACCTTGGACCAAGACACTGCATACCAATTTTCAAGTCAATCGGACTAACGGTCAGGTGGTTATAGCCTGTTTTATGTTTTTTTCATATTATAGCGCCACCATGAGGCCAATCACCGCGATTTTTTTACTGTGACCTCAACTTGAGCTCTTACATATGTGTACCGAGTTTGGTGAAAATATCTCATTTTGTTCACGAGTTATAGCCATTTTCGTATAATTAGCTCCGCCTCCTGCGAACGTTTTGATACCCCTTAGCAACCGTGGATCGAAATTTTACATTTTTTTCGATAATTATTGATCTTCAGACTCCTGTGAATATTTCTGCACTGGTTTGGTTCCGATCGGGCGAAAAACCAGGGACTAGTTCGCAAAAGTAGGTTTTGGACATAATCCAAAATGGCGGGAAAATTTGCATACCGGAAATGAAATCCTTGAGGCCTTTTTTGTTCGGCTTGACCCAAGGATTCCAAAGATATAAGACACTTGAGTCTGTGACAAAGGGTTGATGAGATTTAAGCAAAAATATGCCATTTTTTTGTTTTTTGCACTGTAGCGCCACCTATTGGCCAATCTAGCTCATATTCTCTGAACCTCTCCTCGATTTTTGTACTACCTTCTGGCCAAGTTTCAAGTCTCTAGCACTTACGGTTTAGGCTGCACGATGCGTTTTACGGCAGAATAATAATAATAATAATAAAAATCAGCACAATTACAATAGGGTTTCAGCATTTCATGCTTGAACCCCTAATAATAAAAATCAGCACAATTACAATAGGGTTTCAGCACTTCGTGCTTGAACCCCTAAAAATCAGTACAATTACAATAGGGTTTCAGCACTTCGTGCTTGAACCCCTAATAAGAAGAGACGTTTTGGACAGTTATAGCGCCACCTATTGTCCGATCTTCACGAAACTTGGCATGCTTCTTCACCATGTTCTGACACATATGCTCATCGATTTTTGTGAAGTTTGGGGTTTTCCCTTAGGTTGTATAGGCTTTTGAGTGTTTTTATGTCCCACCCCTTTCCTAAATGACCCTGTTACAGCCAGGCCAATGCAAAAGTTCAACTTTTTTTCAATAATTATTGATCTAGAGAGTCCAGAGAATTGTCCTAGACTGGTCTGGTTCCGATTGGGTCAAAAACCAGGGACTAGTTGGCCAAAGTAGGTTTTGGACAAATTTGCCCATAACAATTTTTTTTTTTGCTCGTAGGGGAATTTGGAGATAGCCATTTTGTCCGTCTGGAGCCAGGGATCACAGTGATGCTAAAATTGAGATTCTAGGACAAACTGTCTAGGAGTTATGAGCAATTTAGTAAATGTGGTCATTATAGCTCCACCTATGGGCCAATCTGGGCCATACTTTGATAGGTTCTCCCCAAATTGAGGACTACCATCTGGCAAAGTTTCAAGGTTCCAGGTCTTACGGTTTGGGCTGCACGATGCGTTTTAGCGGAGAAGAAAAATAATAATAAAAATCAGTACAATTACAATAGGGTTTCAGCACTTCGTGCTTGAACCCCTAATTAAAGCTGCAAGCAGCATTTATCGGGGTTCAAGCAGTTAAGGCCTTTAAGCACAAAAGCATCAAAAGTGATTAAGTTTTATTTAGCAAGCATGTAACTACTGACATAATAGATGGAAAAGACCATTTACAGGAAATACCATAGGAAATATATGGTTTTAAAGCTTTTTAGCAGTTATAGCGCCACCTATGGTCCGATCTCCATAAAAATTGGCATGCTTGTTAATGATGTTATGTCACATATGCTCACCAATTTTTGTGAAGTTCTGAGTTTTCATTTAGGATTTATAGGCTTTTTAGTGTTTTTTTGCCACGCCCCTTTTCTAAATGACCCTATTACAGCCATCTACATGCAAAAGTTCAACTTTTTTTTGATAATTATTGATCTAGAGTGTCCAGAGAATTGTCCTAGACTGGTCTGGTTTCGATCGGGCGAAAAACCTAGGACTAGTTTGCAAAAGTAGGTTTTTAACATAATTACGAATATTTAATAAACGGTTTAATTGACAGCATTAGTTCTTGAGGCAAAGTTGTTCAGCATGAGCAGATCTATCAGTTGATATGCATTTTGTGACGATAAGTTGAACACCACGTGATTACAGAGCCATAAAACTCGTTAGCGCCAACTAGTGGCCGATTTCTTTCAAAACTCTTACAGACCTCTAGGGCCATGAGTCGAACATGCCCATCGAGTTTCGTTCCGATCGGCCTCCGTTAACCTTGTCTAATAGGTGCTCAAATTTCATTGGTCGATGGCGGCCATGTTTTTCGAGATACGCCAATGTCCTCATAGACATACATGGCACCTTGGACCAAGACACTGCATACCAATTTTCAAGTCAATCGGACTAACGGTCACGTGGTCATAGCCGTTTTCGTGTTTTTTTCATGTTATAGCGCCACCTAGTGATCAATCGTCGCGATTTTTTTACTGTGACCCCAGATTGAACTCATACACATGTGCACCAAGTTTGGTGAAGATATCTAATTTCATTCTCGAGTTATAGCCATTTTAGTAAAATAGGCTCCTCCCACAACATTAATTTATCACCCCCTGGCGATCAGGAATCGAAATTTCGACTTTTTTTCGATAATTATTGATATTCAGACTCCAGAGAACATTTCTGCACTGTTTTGGATCCAATTGGACAAAAAACCTAGGACTAGTTCGCAAAAGTAGGTTTTTAACTAAATTCAAAATGGCGGACAATTTGCATACAGGAAATGAAATCGGAGATATAATTTTTGACCTTCAGGTTTCCACCTTTCCAGTGATATAAGACACTTGAGTCTACGTCATACGGTCTAGGAGTTATGAGCAGTTTCGCGCTTTTGGTTGCTATAGCGCCACCTATGGGCCAATTGGGGTCATATTCTCTGAACCTCTCCTCGATTTTTGTACTACCATCTGGCAAAGTTTCAAAGCTCCAGCTCTTACGGTTTGGGCTGCACGATGAGTTTTACGGCAGAAGAAAAATAATAATAATAATTAAAGCTGCAAGCAGCATTTATCGGGGTTCAAGCAGTTAAGGTCTTTAAGCACAAAAGCATCAAAAGTGATTAAGTTTTATTTAGCAAGCATGTAACTACTGACATAATAGATGGAAAAGACCATTTACAGGAAATACCATAGGAAATATATGGTTTTAAAGCTTTTTAGCCGTTATAGCGCCACCTATGGTCCGATCTCCATAAAAATTGGCATGCTTGTTAATGATGTTATGTCACATATGCTCACCAATTTTTGTGAAGTTCTGAGTTTTCATTTAGGATTTATAGGCTTTTTAGTGTTTTTTTGCCACGCCCCTTTTCTAAATGACCCTATTACAGCCATCTACATGCAAAAGTTCAACTTTTTTTTGATAATTATTGATCTAGAGTGTCCAGAGAATTGTCCTAGACTGGTCTGGTTTCGATCGGGCAAAAAACCTAGGACTAGTTTGCAAAAGTAGGTTTTTAACATAATTACGAATATTTAATAAACGGTTTAATTGACAGCATTAGTTCTTGAGGCAAAGTTGTTCAGCATGAGCAGATCTATCAGATGATATGCATTTTGTGACGATAAGTGTAACACCACGTGATTACAGAGCCATAAAACTCGTTAGCGCCAACTAGTGGCCGATTTCTTTCAAAACTCTTACAGACCTCTAGGGCCATGAGTCGAACATGCCCATCGAGTTTCGTTCCGATCGGCCTCCGTTAACCTTGTCTAATAGGTGCTCAAATTTCATTGGTTGATGGCGGCCATGTTTTTTGAGATACGCCAATGTCCTCATAGACATACATGGCACCTTGGACCAAGACACTGCATACCAATTTTCAAGTCAATCGGACTAACGGTCACGTGGTCATAGCCGTTTTCATGTTTTTTTCATGTTATAGCGCCACCTAGTGATCAATCGTCGCGATTTTTTTACTGTGACCCCAGATTGAACTCATACACATGTGCACCAAGTTTGGTGAAGATTTCTAATTTCATTCTCGAGTTATAGCCATTTTAGTAAAATAGGCTCCTCCCACAACATTAATTTATCACCCCCTGGCGATCAGGAATCGAAATTTCAACTTTTTTTCGATAATTATTGATATTCAGACTCCAGAGAACATTTCTGCACTGTTTTGGATCCAATTGGACAAAAAACCTAGGACTAGTTCGCAAAAGTAGGTTTTTAACTAAATTCAAAATGGCGGACAATTTGCATACAGGAAATGAAATCGGAGATATACGTTTTGACCTTCAGGTTTCCAGCTTTCCAGTGATATAAGACACTTGAGTCTACGTCATACGGTCTAGGAGTTATGAGCAGTTTCGCGCTTTTGGTTGCTATAGCGCCACCTATGGGCCAATTGGGGTCATATTCTCTGAACCTCTCCTCGATTTTTGTACTACCATCTGGCAAAGTTTCAAAGCTCCAGCTCTTACGGTTTGGGCTGCACGATGAGTTTTACGGCAGAAGAAAAATAATAATAATAATAATAATAATAATAATAAAAATCAGTACAATTACAATAGGGTTTCAGCACTTCGTGCTTGAACCCCTAATAATAATAATAATAATAATAATAATAATAAAAATCAGTACAATTACAATAGGGTTTCAGCACTTCGTGCTTGAACCCCTAAAAATCAGCACAATTACAATAGGGTTTCAGCACTTCGTGCTTGAACCCCTAATAATAAAAATCCTTACAATTACAATAGGGTTTCAGCACTTCGTGCTTGAACCCCTAATAAAAATCAGCACAATTACAATAGGGTTTCAGCACTTCGTGCTTGAACCCCTAATAATAAAAATCAGCACAATTACAATAGGGTTTCAGCACTTCGTGCTTGAACCCCTAATTAAAGCTGCAAGCAGCATTTAGCGGGGTTCAAGCATTTAGGGTCTTTAAGCACATAAGGCAGTTTAGTGAGTTGTCTGAGTTTTTGTTTAGGATTTACAGGCTTTTGAGTGTTTTTTGCCATACCCATTTTCTAAATGATCCTGTTATGGCTACCCAATGGGTAAAGTTAAAGTTTTTTATATAATTAATAATCTAGAGCTTCCAGAGAATTGTACTGCACTGGTATATTTCCGATCGGGCGAAAAACCTAGGACTAGTTTGCAAAAGTAGGTTTTTAACATAATCGCAAGTATTTAATGAACAAATTGATTGACAGCAGTAGTTCTTGAGGCAAAGTTGTTCAGTATGAGGAGATCTATCAAATGATATGCATCACGTGATTACATAGCCGTAAAACCTGTTAGCGTCAACTAGTGGCTGATTTTTCAAAATTCTTACAGACCTCTAGGGCCACGAGTCGAACATGCCCACCGAGTTTCGTTCTGATCGGCCTCCGTTAAGAGTAAACTAAGAGCTTTGAATTAAAATGGTGAGTTTATCCTGTTGTAAACATCAACCATGCCTGTTGACAGTTCTCTTTTGTGGGAAGGGAATGAAAAGTTCTCAAATCCGCAGCACAGCCTCAGACATAACATTTATATCCATGATCTGCCATTTTCACTATTGTCCTTGCTTGCTTCTTCAAAATACCTGCTGATCTTCTGATGATTCGGCTGTGCAGGTCCACATTAACACTGCCTGGCCTAGAACATGGACTGGAAAATGCAAATTTGGGGGGTATAAATATTAATGATCCTGACTCCAACGTCACAGTCGGTGTTATGGTGGGATTCACTCATTTTTCAGCGGTCTTTTGCAAACAAGAGATTTACACATGAAGGAGGAAACAATGGTGTTTGAGGCTCACGGTATGTCAGTTCCATGTCCAGAACTCTTATCATTCAACTATGCCAAGATAAATACAGTTTTCAATTGTATGGCACCTTTAAAATAGATGATTAGTAATATAATGCTTACTTGGAGTCTGAAATGGCTTTAATAAAAGAAGAAAAATATTCTTAGATTTCTGTTCATTCTTATCATGTACAAATAAAGTAGCACAATAAGATTACATTTATTTGAATGCATTAGTGAGTGTGTGATTGTGCTGTGTGTGCAGCGTGTCAATACTAAAAGTGAAGGTGTAGTTGATATCTTTGGTGATAATATCTGTAGTAATCATAAAAAAACAATTAAGAAATAAAGAATTAAAATTACAAATAATATTCTATTAAGATATGAGTTACAATAACATGATTTGCAATAGTAATAATATCAATAATATATGCACAATACACACAGATTAGACTATCAGGTCTGTGTTTTACAAAAAACATTAGTATTGCAGCCAATGTGAGTCTGTGGGATTTATAAACAGACAAAATATGATTTGAAATGTTATTTTAATGATTTTATTATGTTTAAACAATATTTCAAATGGAAAAAAAATGAAAAATAATATTTTAGTGAGCAGAATGAACCAATGAGTGTTCTTCTTCTGGTGGTTAAAATGTAAATGAAAACAATAATACTTAAACAATAATACTTAATACACTAACCATGCTTGAACACACACATGCACACACATTTTGTTGTAGATGTAGATATTTAAAATAAAAGATAGGTAACAAAATGATAATTGCAAATCTCCTCTGTATAACACCATTTTCAGATTTCAAATTAATCACTGAGAGGCAGAATTGTTCAAACTGAGAGCTCAGTAAAAATGAAGTGATAAACTTTGACAAAACATGACTGTGTTATAATAGGTGATTTTCATGCAAGTAATTTTATATAGTCCAAAAACTAATGCAAAAGCACAGATGAAAATATTTTATTAAGTAGAATGTCCTGCAGAGGGCAGTAGAAGACCACTAATTGACTCACTTTCATTTGAAAGACTTTTTTTATCCACCAGTAAAACAAAGCAGTTTCTCCATGTTCTTTCCATTAAGCATGCTTACACACACAGACACACACACAAACACAAACACATCCACACACACACACACACAAAGACAAATATGTTTTCAATGTTTTTAGGATGTGATATTGTGAAAATATCTTCATCTCCTCATCTTGAACAACTTTGCCTCAAGAATCACTAATGTCAATCAAACCGTTCATAATCATAATAAAAAATAAAATGTATAAAAAATATCATAATAAAAAAAAAACATCATAATAAAAAAGATTGCTTCTTAAAGCATTTGTTTATTTCCCAATACTGAAGCGAATTAAAAGATCATGCGTAATCCTGCTGCTCCCTCTAGTGGACAACAGTGGTATTATAGCTTACATTTTACAGTTGAAGTGTTTGAATGAATGAATGGGAATTTGTTTTTTTACTTATATCTCAGGAACCAAAAGGCGAAAAATTCTGAAACTCAGAGCATAGATAGTGCTTGAGGAGCCCTGTTGAATGAGACCATCAACGTGTTTTTGGGCGATTGGGGCTGGGAGTTATGATTGTTATAAGGCATATCTGTTCGGGCTATTATCTCTGGAATGCCCAGGGCAAATAACACCACATTTGAATCGAAGCTAGCCAAGGACGCGCCCTTTCCAACGAGCTCTCACACAATGTTCGGGGTGGTCTGGGTCGGGAGTAATGGCCGTTCAAAATCGGGGGTCCCGCGGATTCGCGATGCGCGGGGGGCGCGCTCCCGAGGCCCGCGACGACACGTTTCGATCAAGAGCCCGGAGAGGTCCTCACCATCAAAATTTGAGCGCGCAACGACTTTCCGTTTTCGAGTTATGAATGAATTTGTATTCGGGGGCGTGGCTTAAATGCCGTTACTTTCGTTTCATTTCATTCATTTACTTTCGTCCATTTCCATATCTCAGTGTAACACAATTGTCAATAGTAATACTCAATAGATGAGTTTTGACAAAATGTGATTGTAAATGTTAAAATAATGATTTTATAAAGTCTAAATATGAATTTTATAACAATATTAGGGAGTAGTATGATGAAATGACAGCAGGGGGCAGTAAAATACCACTTATTGGCTTAATATGTCATTATATTCATATAAAATCACCTTTTGAAGAAGTTAAACTTTTTTTCTGATAATTATTGATCTAGAGAGTTCAGAGAATTGTGCTGCACTGGTTTTGAACATTATGATATGAACATTATATGATGATAGAAGACACCATTTACAGCAAATACAGGCAATTTACCATAGGAAATATATGGTTTTAAAGCGTTTTAACAGTTATAGCGCCAACTATGGTCCGATCTCCATAAAATTTTGCATGCTTATTAATGATGGTATGTCACATATGCTCACCAATTTTTGTGAAGTTCTGAGTTTTTGTTTTGGATTTATAGGCTTTTGATTGCATTTTGCCACGCCCATTTTATAAATGACCCTATTACAGCAATCCAAATGCAAAAGTTCAACGTTTTTTTGATAATTATTGATCTAGAGAGTCCAGAGAATTGTCCTAGACTGGTCTGGTTCCGATCGGGCGAAAAACCTAGGACTAGTTTGCAAAAGTAGGTTTTTAACATATTCATGAATATTTAATGAACTGTTTGATTGACAGCAATAGTTCTAGAGGCAAAGTTGTTCAGCATGAGCAGATCTATCATATGATATGCATTTTGTGACAATAAGTGTAACACCACGTGATTACAGAGCCATAAAACTCGTTAGCGCCAACTAGTGGCCGATTTCTTTCAAAATTCTTACAGACCTCTAGGGGCTTGAGCCGAACATGCCCACTGAGTTTCGTTCCGATCGGCCTCCGTTAACCTTGTCTAATAGGTGCTCAAACTTCATTGGCCGATAGCGACCATGTTTTTTGAGATACACCAATGTCCTCATAGACATACATGGCACCTTGGACCAAGACACTGCATACCAATTTTCAAGTCAATCGGACTAAAGGTCAGGTGGTTATAGCCTGTTTTATGTTTTTTTCATATTATAGCGCCACCATGAGGCCAATCACCGCGATTTTTTTACTGTGACCTCAACTTGAGCTCATACATATGTGTACCGAGTTTGGTGAAAATATCTCATTTCGTTCACGAGTTATAGCCATTTTTGTATAATTAGCTCCGCCTCCTGCGAACGTGTTGGCGCCCCTTAGCAACCGTGGATCGAATTTTTTACTTTTTTTCGATAATTATTGATATTCAGACTCCTGTGAACATTTCTGCACTGGTTTGGTTCCGATCGGGCCAAAAACCAGGGACTAGTTCGCAAAAGTAGGTTTTGGACAAAATCCGACATAGCAGAAAATTTTCCCTGCCTACATCCAAATCGGAGATAGCCATTTTGTCCGCCTTGAGCCAAGGATTCCAACGATATAAGACACTTGATCCTGGGACAAACGGTCTAAGGGTTATGAGCGATTTAGTACTTTTGGTTGCTGTAGCGCCACCTATGGGCCAATTGGGGTCATACTCTGATAGGTTGTCCCCAAATTGAGGCCTACCATCTGGCCAGGTTTCACGTCTCTAGGCCTTACGGTTTGTCCTGCACGATGCGTTTTACGAATCCTTACAATTACAATAGGGTTTCAGCATTTCATGCTTGAACCCCTAATTAAAGCTGCAAGCAGCATTTATCGGGGTTCAAGCAGTTAAGGCCTTTAAGACCTTTAAGCACAAAAGCATCAAAAGTTATTAAGTTTTATTTAGCAAGCATTTAACCACTGACATATATGACTCCAACGTCACAGTCAGTGTTATGGTGGGATTCACTCATTTTTCAGCGGTCTTTTGCAAACAGGAGATTTACACATGAAGGAGAAAACAATGGTGTTTGAGGCTCACGGTATGTCAGTTCCATGTCCAGAACTCTTATCATTCAACTATGCCAAGATAAATACAGTTTTCAATTGTATGGCACCTTTAAAATAGATGATTAGTAATGTAATGCTTACTTGCAGTCTGAAATGGCTTTAACAAAAGAAGAAAAATATTCTTAGATTTCTGTTCATTCTAATCATGTACAAATAAAGTAGCACAGTAAGATTACATTTATTTGAATGCATTAGTGAGTGTGTGATTGTGCTGTGTGTGCAGCTTATCAATACTAAAAGTGAAGGTGTAGTTGATATCTTTGGTGATAATATCTGTAATCATAAAAAACAAAAACAATTAAGAAATAAAGAATTAAAATTACAAATAATATTCTATTAAGATATGAGTTACAATAACATGATTTGTAATAGTAATAATATCAATAATATATGCACAATACACACAGTTTAGACTATCAGGTCTGTGTTTTACAAAAACATTAGTATTGCAGCCAATGTGAGTCTGTGGGATTTATAAACAGACAAAATATGATTTGAAATGTTATTTTAATGATTTTATTAAGTTTAAACAATATTTCAAATGGGAAAAAAAATGAAAAATAATATTTTAGTGGGTAGAATGAACCAATGAGTGTTCTTCTTCTGGTGGTTAAAATGTAAATGAAAACAATAATACTTAAACAATAATACTTAATACACTAACCATGCTTGAACACACACATGCACACATTTTGTTGTAGATGTAGATATTTAAAATAAAAGATAGGTAACAAAATGATAATTGCAAATCTCCTCTGTATAACACCATTTTCAGATTTCAAATTAATCACTGAGAGGCAGAATTGTTCAAACTGAGAGCTCAGTACAAATGAAGTGATAAACTTTGACAAAACATGATTGTGTTATAATAGGTGATTTTCATGCAAGTAATTTTATATAGTCCAAAACTTAATGCAAAAGCACAGATGAAAATATTTTATTAAGTAGAATGTCCTGCAGAGGGCAGTAGAAGACCACTAATTGACTTACTTTCATTTGAAAGACTTTTTTATCCACCAGTAAAACAAAGCAGTTTCTCCATGTTCTTTCCATTAAGCATGCTTACACACACAGACACACACACAGACACAAACACATCCACACACACAAAGACAAATGTTTTCAATGTTTTTAGGATGTGATATTGTGAAAATATCTTCATCTCCTCATCCTGAACAACTTTGACTCAAGAATTACTAATGTCAATCAAACCGTTCATAATCATAATAAAAAAAAATATATATATATATATATATATATATATATATATACAAATATCATAATAAAATAAAAAAAAACATCATAAAAAAAGATTGCTTCTTAAAGCATTTGTTTATTTCCCAATACTGAAAGCGAATTAAAAGATCATGCGTAATCCTGCTGCTCCCTCTAGTGGACAACAGTGGAATTACAGTCTCCATCTTACAGTTGAAGTGTTTGAATGAATGAATGGGAATTTGGTTTTTCACTTATATCTCGGGAACCAGAAGGCGAAAAATTCTGAAACTCAGAGCATAGATAGTGCTTGAGGAGTCCTGTTGAATGAGACCATCGCAGTGTTTTTGGGCGATTGGGCCCGGGAGTTATGAGGCATATTATTTTGGGGCTTTTATCTCTGGAATGCCCAGGGCAAATTACACCACATTTGAATCGATGCTAGCCAAGGACGCGCCCTTTCCAACGAGCTCTCACACAAGGTTCGGGGTGGTCTGGGTCGGGAGTTACGGGCGTTCAAAGTCGGGGTCCCGCGGACTAACGATCCGCGGGGGGGGGGGGGGGGGGGGCGCTCCCGAGGCCCGCGACCATACGTTTCGATCAAGAGCCCGGAGACGTCCTTACCATCAAAATTTGAGCGCGCAGCGACTTTCCGTTTTCGAGTTATGAGTGAATTTGTACTGGGGGGGCGTGGCCTAAATGGCGGCCTCCGTTTTTACTTTCGTTTCTGGATTCCATTCATTAATGTGACACAATTGTCAATAGTAATACTTCAATAGATGAGTTTTGACAAAATGTGATTGTAAATGTTAAAATAATGATTTTATAAAGTCTAAATATGAATTATATAGCAATATTAGGGAGTAGTATGATGAAATGACAGCAGGGGGCAGTACAATACCACTTATTGGCTTAATATGCCATGTTATATATTTTTTTACATTTTTAACTGTTATAGAGGCAAATTTTGTCCGATCTGTCTGAAATTTTTCATACTTCTTAAGAGTCACATGTTCTGACTTGTTTTTATTAAAGAGATATAGGCTTTTGGAGACACTTGGTCAAGGCTACATATTGAAGTGACACTATTATAGCCATCCAAATGAAGAAGTTATACTTTTTCTGATAATTATTGATCTAGAGAGTCCAGAGAATTGCACTGCACTGGTTTTGAACATTATTATATGAACATTATATGATTATATGAAAATACCATTTACAGCCAATACGGGCAATTTACCATATAATATATGATTTTAAAGCGTTTTAACAGTTATAGCGCCACCTATTGTCCGATCTCCATGAAATGTTGCATGCTTGTTAAGGATGTTATGTCACATATGCTCACCAATTTTTGTGAAGTTCTGAGTTTTTATTTAGGATTTATAGACTTTTTAGTGTATTTTGCCACGCCCATTTTATAAATGACCCTATTACAGCCATTCAAATGCAAAAGTTCAACTTTTTTTCGATAATTATTGATCTAGAGAGTCCAAAGAATTGTCCTAGACTGGTTTGGTTCCGATCGGGCGAAAAACCAGGGACTAGTTCGCAAAAGTAGGTTTTTAACATGTTCGCGAATATTTAATGAACGGTTTGATTGACAGCAATGGTTCTAGAGGCAAAGTTGTTCAGCATAAGCAGATCTATCAAATGATATGCATTTTGTGATGATAAGTGTAACACCACGTGATTACAGAGCCATAAAACTCATTAGCGCCAACTAGTGGCCGATTTCTTTCAAAATTCTTACAGACCTCTAGGGCCATGAGCCGAACATGCCCATTGAGTTTCGTTCCGATCGGCCTCCGTTAACCTTGTCTAATAGGTGATCAAACTTCATTGGCCGATGGCGGCCATGTTTTTTGAGATACGCCAATGTCCTCATACACATACATGGCACCTTGGACCAAGACACTGCATACCAATTTTCAAGTCAATCGGACTAACGGTCAGGTGGTTATAGCCTGTTTTATGTTTTTTTCATTTTATAGCGCCACCATGAGGCCAATCGTCGCGATTTTTTTACTGTGACCCCAGATTGAACTCATACACATGTGTACCAAGTTTGGTGAAGATACCTCATTTACATCGGGAGTTATAGCCATTTTAGTAAAATAGGCCCCTCCCACAACGTACGTTTTGGCGCCCCTTAGCGACCGTGAATCGAAATTTCCACTTTTTTTCGATAATTATTGATATTCAGACTCCAGAGAACATTTCTGCACTAGTTTGGTTCCAATCGGGCAAAAAACCAGGGACTAGTTCGCAAAAGTAGGTTTTTGACAAAATTCAAAATGGCGGAAAATCTATCATGGCGGAAATGAAATCGGAGATATACGTTTTGACCTTCAGGTTTCCAGCTTTCTAATGATATAAGACACTTGAGTCTACGACATACGGTCTAGGAGTTATGAACAGTTTCGCGCTTTTGGTTGCTATAGCGCCACCTATGGGCCAATCGGGGTCATAATCTCTGAACCTTTCCTCGATTTTTGTACTACCATCTGTCAAAGTTTCAAAGTTCCAGCTCTTACGGTTTGGGCTGCACGATGCGTTTTACGGCGGAATAATAATAATAATTAAAGCTGCAAGCAGCATTTATCGGGGTTCAAGCAGTTAAGGCCTTTAAGGCATTTAAGCACAAAAGCATCAAAAGTTATTAAGATTTATTTAGCAAGCATGTAACAACTGACATAATAGATGGAAAAGACCATTTACAGCCAATACAGGCAATTTGCCATGGGATATATATGGTTTTAAAGCTTTTTAACAGTTATAGCGCCACCTATGGTCCGATCTCCATAAAAAAGTTTACTGTGACCTCAAATTGAACCCATACACATGTGTACTGAGTTTGGTGAAGATATCTCATTTACTTCTTGAGTTATAGCCATTTGAGTAAAATAGGCTCCTCCCACAACGATTTGCCACATTCTAGAATTATTTAATATGATTCTAGCATGATTTACTATCATATACCATGTTCCAGAATGATTTATTAGGATTCTAGCATGATTTACCTTGATACACCTCATTTCAGTATTATTTACTATGATTTACAATGTTTCTAGCATGATTAACCACATTACTAGCAATTATGTGAAGTGTCAGTGCAAATGAGGTGATGAACACTGACAAAATATTATTGTGTTATAATAGTTAGTTATATACGTGATTTTTAGTGTGTGTCCAAGTATGAATGCAAAAGCACATGTAAAATATTTCATTATTAAGTAGAATGGCTAGCAGAGGGCACTAGAAGACCACTTATTGGCTCACTTTCACTTTAAACCAGTTTTCTGCACTAAAGCAAACCAGTTTTTCCATGTTAACTCAATGCATGCTTACACACACACACACACACACACACACACACACACACACACACACACACACACACACACACACACACACACATACACACAGCATAGTTAACCATGATTTACCATGATATACCACGTTCTAGTATTATTTACCAGGAGATAAACGACAATCTAGTATTATTTACTTTGATTTACCATGTTTCTAGCCTGATTTATCACATTACTAGCAATTATTTGAAGTGTCAGTGCAAATAAAGTGATTAACACTGACAAAATATGATTGTGTTATAATAGTTATTGCTATATAAGTGATTTTTTTAGTGTGTATTCAAGTATGAATGCAAGCACATGTTGAAATATTTCATTAATAAGTAGAATGGCCAGCAGAGGGCAGTAGAAGACCACTTATTGGCTCACTTTTACTTTAAACCAGTTTTCTGCACTAAAGCAAACCAGTTTATCCATGTTAACTCAATGCATGCTTACACACACACACACACACACACACACACACACACACACACACACACACACACACACACACACACACACACAGCATAGTTAACCATGATTTACCATGATTTACCACATTACTAGCAATTATTTGAAGTGTCAGTGCAAATAAAGTGATTAACACTGACAAAATATGATTGTGTTATAATAGTTATTGCTATATAAGTGATTTTTAGTGTGTATTCAAGTATAAATGCAAGCACATGTGGAAAAATTTAATTAATAAGTAGAATGGCCAGCAGAGGGCAGTAGAAGACCACTTATTGGCTCACTTTCACTTTAAACCTCATGATTTTGACCAGTTTTCTGCACTAAAGCAAACCAGTGTTTCCATGTTAACTCAATAATGCATACTTGCTACATATGCTACACACAATAATGCTACACACACACACACACACACACACACACAAATGTTTCAGTGATATTGGTGTCACATTCACCTTCATCACATTCACCTTCTGTCTTCATCACATTCACCATCTGTCGTCATCACCTGCACCTGCTCCTCATCACCCTCCTCATCATCACCTGCTCCTCATCATCATAACCGTCACCTGTTGTCCTTGTCTTGATCTGTGTATTTAAGTTCCCCTCTCATCCATTATCATTGTCGGTTATTGTTTGTGCACTAGCACTCTGTTTTGTTTGTTTTCATGTTGGAAAATAAAACCTTTGTTATATTTGTACCACACACACACACACACACACACACACACATACACACACCACACCATCATTTATCATGATTTACCATGGCTGATACCAATACCAATATGAGAAAATGACTATTTTAAACAGCAGGGGGCAGTAAAATACCACTTATTGGCTTAACATGCCATTAATTCATATCATTTTCACCTTTTTAACTGTTATAGAGGCAAATTTTGTCCGATCTGTCTGAAAATTTTCATGCTTGTTCAGGGTGATATTTCACACGTTCTGACTTGTTTTTAAGAAGGTCTGAGCATTGATTAAAGAGATATAGGCTTTCGGGGACACTTGGTAAAGGCCAGATTTTGAAGTGAACCTATTATAGCTATCCAAATGAAGTAGTTCAACTTTTTCTGACAATTATTGATCTAGTGAGTCCAGAGAATTGTATTGCACTAGTTTTGAACATTATGATATGAAAATTATATGATCAGAGATGGAAAAGACCATTTACAGCCAATACAGGCAGTTTACCATAGGAAATATATGATTTTAAAGCTTTTTAACAGTTATAGCGCCACCTATCGTCCGATCTCCATAGAATTTTTCATGCTTGTTAATGATGTTATGTCACATATGCTGACCAATTTTTGTGAAGTTCTGAGTTTTTATTTAGGATTTATAGGCTTTTTAATGTATTTTGACACGCCCATTTTATAAATTACCCTATTACAGCCATCCAAATGCAAAAGTTCAACTTTTTTTTGATAATTATTGATCTAGAGAGTCCAGAGAATTGTCCTAGACTGGTCTGGTTCCGATCGGGCAAAAAACCTAGGACTAGTTCGCAAAAGTAGGTTTTTAACATATTAATGAATAATTAATGAACAGTTTGATTGACAGCAATGGTTCTTGAGGCAAAGTTGTTCAGGATGAGGAGATCTATCAAATGATATGCATATTGTGTGGATATTTGTAACACCACGTGATTACAGAGCCGTAAAACTCGTTAGCGCCAACTAGTGGCCGATTTCTTTCAAAATTCTTACAGACCTTTAGGGCCATGAGCCGAACATGCCCATTGAGTTTCGTTCCGATCGGCCTCCGTTAACCTTGTCTAATAGGTGCTCAAACTTCGTTGGCCGATGGCGGCCATGTTTTTTGAGATACGCCAATGTCCTCATACACATAAATGGCACCTTGGACCAAGACACTGCATACCAATTTTCAAGTCAATCGGACTAACGGTCAGGTGGTTATAGCCTGTTTTATGTTTTTTTCATTTTATAGCGCCACCATGAGGCCAATCGTCGCGATTTTTTTACTGTGACCCCAGAGTAAGCTCATACACATGTGTACCAAGTTTGGTGAAGATACCTCATTTACATCGGGAGTTATAGCCATTTTAGTAAAATAGGCCCCTCCCACAACGTACGTTTTGGCGCCCCTTAGCGACCGTGAATCGAAATTTCCACTTTTTTTCGATAATTATTGATATTCAGTCTCCAGAGAACATTTCTGCACTAGTTTGGTTCCAATCGGGCAAAAAACCAGGGACTAGTTCGCAAAAGTAGATTTTTGACAAAATTCAAAATGTCGGAAAATCTATCATGGCGGAAATGAAATCGGAGATATACGTTTTGTTCGTCAGGCGTCCAGCTTTCCAATGATATAAGACACTTGAGTCTACGACATACGGTCTAGGAGTTATGAGCAGTTTCGCGCTTTTGGTTGTTATAGCGCCACCTATGGGCCAATCGGGGTCATAATCTCTGAACCTTTCCTCGATTTTTGTACTACCATCTGTCAAAGTTTCAAAGTTCCAGCTCTTACGGTTTGGGCTGCACGATGCGTTTTACGGCGGAATAATAATAATAATAATAATAAAAATCAGCACAATTACAATAGGGTTTCAGCACTTCGTGCTTGAACCCCTAATAATAATTAAAGCTGCAAGCAGCATTTATCGGGGTTCAAGCAGTTAAGGCCTTTAAGGCATTTAAGCACAAAAGCATCAAAAGTCATTAAGATTTATTTAGCAAGCATGTAACCACTGACATAATAGATGGAAAAGACCATTTACAGCCAATACAGGCAAATTGCCATGGGATATATATGGTTTTAAAGCTTTTTAACAGTTATAGCGCCACCTATGGTCCGATCTCCATAAAATTGTTTATTGTGACCTCAAATTGAACCCATACACATGTGTACTGATTTTGGTGAAGATATCTCATTTACTTCTTGAGTTATAGCCATTTGAGTAAAATAGGCTCCTCCCACAACGATTTGCCACATCCAAGAATTATTTAATATGATTCTAGCATGATTTACTATCATATACCATGTTCCAGAATGATTTATTAGGATTCTAGCATGATTTACCTTGATACACCTCATTTCAGTATTATTTACTATGATTTACAATGTTTCTAGCATGATTAACCACATTACTAGCAATTATGTGAAGTGTCAGTGCAAATGAGGTGATGAACACTGACAAAATATTATTGTGTTATAATAGTTAGTTATATACGTGATTTTTAGTGTGTGTCCAAGTATGAATGCAAAAGCACATGTAAAATATTTCATTATTAAGTAGAATGGCCAGCAGAGGGCACTAGAAGACCACTTATTGGCTCACTTTCACTTTAAACCAGTTTTCTGCACTAAAGCAAACCAGTTTTTCCATGTTAACTCAATGCATGCTTACACACACACACACACACACACACACACACACACACACACACACACACACACACACACACACATAGCATAGTTAACCATGATTTACCATGATATACCACGTTCTAGTATTATTTACCAGGAGATAAACGACAATCTAGTATTATTTACTTTGATTTACCATGTTTCTAGCCTGATTTATCACATTACTAGCAATTATTTGAAGTGTTAGTGCAAATAAAGTGATTAACACTGACAAAATATGATTGTGTTATAATAGTTATTGCTATATAAGTGATTTTTTTAGTGTGTATTCAAGTATGAATGCAAGCACATGTTGAAATATTTCATTAATAAGTAGAATGGCCAGCAGAGGGCAGTAGAAGACCACTTATTGGCTCACTTTCACTTTAAACCAGTTTTCTGCACTAAAGCAAACCAGTTTATCCATGTTAACTCAATGCATGCTTACACACACACACACACACACACACACACACACAGCATAGTTAACCATGATTTACCATGATTTACCACATTACTAGCAATTATTTGAAGTGTCAGTGCAAATAAAGTGATTAACACTGACAAAATATGATTGTGTTATAATAGTTATTGCTATATAAGTGATTTTTAGTGTGTATTCAAGTATAAATGCAAGCACATGTGGAAAAATTTAATTAATAAGTACAATGGCCAGCAGAGGGCAGTAGAAGACCACTTATTGGCTCACTTTCACTTTAAACCTCATGATTTTGACCAGTTTTCTGTACTAAAGCAAACCAGTTTTCTGTACTAAAGCAAACCAGTGTTTCCATGTTAACTCAATAATGCATACTTGCTACATATGCTACACACAATAATGCTACACACACACACACACACACACACACACACACACACACACACACACACACACACAATGTTTCAGTGATATTGGTGTCACATTCACCTTCATCACATTCACCTTCTGTCTTCATCACATTCACCATCTGTCGTCATCACCTGCACCTGCTCCTCATCACCCTCCTCATCATCACCTGCTCCTCATCATCATAACCGTCACCTGTTGTCCTTGTCTTGATCTGTGTATTTAAGTTCCCCTCTCATCCATTATCATTGTCGGTTATTGTTTGTGCACTAGCACTCTGTTATGTTTGTTTTCATGTTGGAAAATAAAACCTTTGTTATATTTGTACCACACACACACACACACACACACACACACACACACACACACACACACACACACACACACACACACCATCATTTATCATGATTTACCATGGCTGATACCAATACCAATATGAGAAAATGACTATTTTAAACAGCAGGGGGCAGTAAAATACCACTTATTGGCTTAACATGCCATTAATTCATATCATTTTCACCTTTTCAACTGTTATAGAGGCAAATTTTGTCCGATCTGTCTGAAAATTTTCATGCTTGTTCAGGGTGATATTTCACACGTTCTGACTTGTTTTTAAGAAGGTTTGAACATTCATTAAAGAGATATAGGCTTTTGGGGACACTTGGTAATGGCCACATATTGAAGTGACACTATTATAGCCATCCAAATGAAGAAGTCATACTTTTTCTGATAATTATTGATCTAGAGAGTCCAGAGAATTGCACTGCACTGGTTTTGAAAGTTATTATATGAACATTATGATTATAGATGGAAAAGACCATTCACAGGCAATACAGGCAATTTACCATAGGAAATATATGGTTTTAAAGCTTTTTAACAGTTATAGCGCCACCTTTGGTCCGATCTCCATAAAAATTTCCATGCTTCTTTAGCATGGTACGACACATATGCTCACCAATTATCGTGATGTTCTGAGTTTTTGTTTAGAATTTATAGGCTTTTGATTGCATTTTGCCACGTCCATTTTCTTTATGACACAATTATACCCATGCGAAAAATGCAAAAGTTCAACTTTTTTTGATAATTATTGATCTAGAGAGTCCAGAGAATTGTCCTAGACTCGTTTGGTTCCGATCGGGCAAAAAACCAGGGACTAGTTCGCAAAAGTAGGTTTTTAACATATTCGTGAATAATTAATAAACTGTTTGATTGACAGCAATGGTTCTAGAGGCAAAGTTGTTCAGCATAAGCAGATCTATCAAATGATATGCATTTTGTGATGATAAGTGTAACACCACGTGATTACAGAGCCATAAAACTCATTAGCGCCAACTAGTGGCCGATTTCTTTCAAAATTCTTACAGACCTCTAGGGCCATGAGCCGAACATGCCCATTGAGTTTCGTTCCGATCGGCCTCCGTTAACCTTGTCTAATAGGTGCTCAAACTTCATTGGCCGATGGCGGCCATGTTTTTTGAGATACGCCAATGTCCTCATACACATACATGGCACCTTGGACCAAGACACTGCATACCAATTTTCAAGTCAATCGGACTAACGGTCAGGTGGTTATAGCCTGTTTTATGTTTTTTTCATTTTATAGCGCCACCATGAGGCCAATCGTCGCGATTTTTTTACTGTGACCCCAGATTGAACTCATACACATGTGTACCAAGTTTGGTGAAGATACCTCATTTACATCGGGAGTTATAGCCATTTTAGTAAAATAGGCCCCTCCCACAACGTACGTTTTGGCGCCCCTTAGCGACCGTGAATCGAAATTTCCACTTTTTTTCGATAATTATTGATATTCAGACTCCAGAGAACATTTCTGCACTGGTTTGGTTCCAATCGGGCAAAAAACCAGGGACTAGTTCGCAAAAGTAGGTTTTTGACAAAATTCAAAATGGCGGAAAATCTATCATGGCGGAAATGAAATCGGAGATATACGTTTTGTTCGTCAGGCATCCAGCTTTCCAATGATATAAGACACTTGAGTCTACAACATACGGTCTAGGAGTTATGAACAGTTTCGCGCTTTTGGTTGCTATAGCGCCACCTATGGGCCAATCGGGGTCATAATCTCTGAACCTTTCCTCGATTTTTGTACTACCATCTGTCAAAGTTTCAAAGTTCCAGCTCTTACGGTTTGGGCTGCACGATGCGTTTTACGGCGGAATAATAATAATAATAATAATAATTAAAGCTGCAAGCAGCATTTATCGGGGTTCAAGCAATTAAGGCCTTTAAGGCCTTTAAGCATAAAAGCATCAAAAGTTATTAAGATTTATTTAGCAAGCATGTAACTACTGACATAATAGATGAAAAAGACCATTTACCATAGGAAATATATGGTTTTAAAGCTATTTAACAGTTATAGCGCCACCTTTGGTCCGATCTCCATAAAATTTGGCATGCTTGTTAATGATGTTATTTCACATATGTTCACCAATTTTTGTGAAGTTCTGAGTTTTTATTTATGATTTATAGGCTTTTTTATTTATTTTGCCCCGCCCATTTTATAAATGACCCTATTACAGCCATCCAAATGCAAAAGTTCAACTTTTTTTTGATAATTATTGATCTAGAGAGTCCAGAGAATTGTCCTAGACTGGTCTGGTTCCGATCGGGCGAAAAACCAGGGACTAGTTCGCAAAAGTAGGTTTTTAACATATTCATGAATATTTAATGAACTGTTTGATTGACAGCAATGGTTTTTGAGGCAAAGTTGTTCAGGATGAGGAGGTCTATCAAATGATAATGCATTTTGTGACGAAATTTGTTACACCACGTGATTACAGAGCCTTAAAACTCGTTAGCGCCAACTAGTGGCCGATTTCTTTCAAAATTCTTACAGACCTCTAGGGGCTTGAGCCAAACATGCCCACCGAGTTTCGTTCTGATCGGACTTCGTTAACCTTGTCTAATAGGTGCTCAAACTTCATTGGCCGATGGCGGCCATGTTTTTCGAGATACACCAATGTCCTCATAGACATACATGGCACCTTGGACCAAGACACTGCATACCAATTTTCAAGTCAATCGGACAAACGGTCAGGTGGTTATAGCCTGTTTTATGTTTTTTTCATGTTATAGCGCCACCTAGTTTTCAATCGTCGCGATTTTTTTACTGTGACCCCAGATTGAACTATTACACATGTGTACCGAGTTTGGTGAAGATACCTCATTTATTTCTCGAGTTATAGCCGTTTTAGTAAAATAGGCTCCTCCCACAACGTACGTTTTGGCGCCCCCTAGCGACCGTGAATTGAAATTTCAACTTTTTTTCGATAATTATTGATATTCAGGCTCCAGAGAACATTTCTGCACTGGTTTGGTTCCAATCGGACGAAAAACCTAGGACTAGTTCGTAAAAGTAGGTTTTTGACAAAATTCAAAATGGCGGAAAATTTTCCCAGGCGGAAATGAAATCGGAGATATACATTTTGACCGTCTTGAGCCAAGGATTACAGGGATATAAGACACTTGATTCTATGACAAACCGTCTAGGAGTTATGGCTGATTTCATACTTTTGCTTGCTATAGCGCCACCTATTGGCCAATCGGGGTCATACTTTGATAGGTTCTCCCCAAATTGAGGACTACCATTTGGCTGAGTTTCAAGTCTCCAGCATTTACGGTTTGGGCTGCACGATGCGTTTTAGGGGAAAATAATAATAATAATTAAAGCTGCAAGCAGCATTTATCGGGGTTCAAGCAGTTAAGGCCTTTAAGGCATTTAAGCACAAAAGCATCAAAAGTTATTAAGATTTATTTAGCAAGCATGTAACCACTGACATAATAGATGGAAAAGACCATTTACAGCCAATACAGGCAATTTGCCATGGGATATATATGGTTTTAAAGCTTTTTAACAGTTATAGCGCCACCTATGGTCCGATCTCCATAAAATTGTTTACTGTGACCTCAAATTGAACCCATACACATGTGTACTGAGTTTGGTGAAGATATCTCATTTACTTCTTGAGTTATAGCCATTTGAGTAAAATAGGCTCCTCCCACAACGATTTGCCACATTCTAGAATTATTTAATATGATTCTAGCATGATTTACTATCATATACCATGTTCCAGAATGATTTATTAGGATTCTAGCATGATTTACCTTGATACACCTCATTTCAGTATTATTTACTATGATTTACAATGTTTCTAGCATGATTAACCACATTACTAGCAATTATGTGAAGTGTCAGTGCAAATGAGGTGATGAACACTGACAAAATATTATTGTGTTATAATAGTTAGTTATATACGTGATTTTTAGTGTGTGTCCAAGTATGAATGCAAAAGCACATGTAAAATATTTCATTATTAAGTAGAATGGCCAGCAGAGGGCACTAGAAGACCACTTATTGGCTCACTTTCACTTTAAACCAGTTTTCTGCACTAAAGCAAACCAGTTTTTCCATGTTAACTCAATGCATGCTTACACACACACACACACACACACACACACACACACACACAGCATAGTTAACCATGATTTACCATGATATACCACGTTCTAGTATTATTTACCAGGAGATAAACGACAATCTAGTATTATTTACTTTGATTTACCATGTTTCTAGCCTGATTTATCACATTACTAGCAATTATTTGAAGTGTCAGTGCAAATAAAGTGATTAACACTGACAAAATATGATTGTGTTATAATAGTTATTGCTATATAAGTGATTTTTTTAGTGTGTATTCAAGTATGAATGCAAGCACATGTTGAAATATTTCATTAATAAGTAGAATGGCCAGCAGAGGGCAGTAGAAGACCACTTATTGGCTCACTTTCACTTTAAACCAGTTTTCTGCACTAAAGCAAACCAGTTTATCCATGTTAACTCAATGCATGCTTACACACACACACACACACACACACACACACACACACACACACAGCATAGTTAACCATGATTTACCATGATTTACCACATTACTAGCAATTATTTGAAGTGTCAGTGCAAATAAAGTGATTAACACTGACAAAATATGATTGTGTTATAATAGTTATTGCTATATAAGTGATTTTTAGTGTGTATTCAAGTATAAATGCAAGCACATGTGGAAAATTTTAATTAATAAGTAGAATGGCCAGCAGAGGGCAGTAGAAGACCACTTATTGGCTCACTTTCACTTTAAACCTCATGATTTTGACCAGTTTTCTGCACTAAAGCAAACCAGTGTTTCCATGTTAACTCAATAATGCATACTTGCTACATATGCTACACACAATAATGCTACACACACACACACACACACACAAATGTTTCAGTGATATTGGTGTCACATTCACCTTCATCACATTCACCTTCTGTCTTCATCACATTCACCATCTGTCGTCATCACCTGCACCTGCTCCTCATCACCCTCCTCATCATCACCTGCTCCTCATCATCATAACCGTCACCTGTTGTCCTTGTCTTGATCTGTGTATTTAAGTTCCCCTCTCATCCATTATCATTGTCGGTTATTGTTTGTGCACTAGCACTCTGTTATGTTTGTTTTCATGTTGGAAAATAAAACCTTTGTTATATTTGTACCACACACACACACACACACACACACACACACACACACACACACACACACCATCATTTATCATGATTTACCATGGCTGATACCAATACCAATATGAGAAAATGACTATTTTAAACAGCAGGGGGCAGTAAAATACCACTTATTGGCTTAACATGCCATTAATTCATATCATTTTCACCTTTTTAACTGTTATAGAGGCAAATTTTGTCCGATCCGTCTGAAAATTTTCATGCTTGTTCAGGGTGATATTTCACACGTTCTGACTTGTTTTTAAGAAGGTCTGAGCATTGATTAAAGAGATATAGGCTTTCGGGGACACTTGGTAAAGGCCAGATTTTGAAGTGAACCTATTATAGCTATCCAAATGAAGTAGTTCAACTTTTTCTGACAATTATTGATCTAGTGAGTCCAGAGAATTGTATTGCACTAGTTTTGAACATTATGATATGAAAATTATATGATCAGAGATGGAAAAGACCATTTACAGCCAATACAGGCAGTTTACCATAGGAAATATATGATTTTAAAGCTTTTTAACAGTTATAGCGCCACCTATCGTCCGATCTCCATAGAATTTTTCATGCTTGTTAATGATGTTATGTCACATATGCTGACCAATTTTTGTGAAGTTCTGAGTTTTTATTTAGGATTTATAGGCTTTTTAATGTATTTTGACACGCCCATTTTATAAATTACCCTATTACAGCCATCCAAATGCAAAAGTTCAACTTTTTTTCGATAATTATTGATCTAGAGAGTCCAGAGAATTGTCCTAGACTGGTCTGGTTCCGATCGGGCAAAAAACCTAGGACTAGTTCGCAAAAGTAGGTTTTTAACATATTAATGAATAATTAATGAACAGTTTGATTGACAGCAATGGTTCTTGAGGCAAAGTTGTTCAGGATGAGGAGATCTATCAAATGATATGCATATTGTGTGGATATTTGTAACACCACGTGATTACAGAGCCGTAAAACTCGTTAGCGCCAACTAGTGGCCGATTTCTTTCAAAATTCTTACAGACCTTTAGGGCCATGAGCCGAACATGCCCATTGAGTTTCGTTCCGATCAGCCTCCGTTAACCTTGTCTAATAGGTGCTCAAACTTCGTTGGCCGATGGCGGCCATGTTTTTTGAGATACGCCAATGTCCTCATACACATACATGGCACCTTGGACCAAGACATTGCATACCAATTTTCAAGTCAATCGGACTAACGGTCAGGTGGTTATAGCCTGTTTTATGTTTTTATCATTTTATAGCGCCACCATGAGGCCAATCGTCGCGATTTTTTTACTGTGACCCCAGAGTAAGCTCATACACATGTGTTCCAAGTTTGGTGAAGATACCTCATTTACGTCGGGAGTTATAGCCATTTTAGTAAAATAGGCCCCTCCCACAACGTACGTTTTGGCGCCCCTTAGCGACCGTGAATCGAAATTTCCACTTTTTTTCGATAATTATTGATATTCAGTCTCCAGAGAACATTTCTGCACTAGTTTGGTTCCAATCGGGCAAAAAACCAGGGACTAGTTCGCAAAAGTAGATTTTTGACAAAATTCAAAATGGCGGAAAATCTATCATGGCGGAAATGAAATCGGAGATATACGTTTTGTTCGTCAGGCGTCCAGCTTTCCAATGATATAAGACACTTGAGTCTACGACATACGGTCTAGGAGTTATGAGCAGTTTCGCGCTTTTGGTTGTTATAGCGCCACCTATGGGCCAATCGGGGTCATAATCTCTGAACCTTTCCTCGATTTTTGTACTACCATCTGTCAAAGTTTCAAAGTTCCAGCTCTTACGGTTTGGGCTGCACGATGCGTTTTACGGCGGAATAATAATAATAATAATAATTAAAGCTGCAAGCAGCATTTATCGGGGTTCAAGCAGTTAAGGCCTTTAAGGCCTTTAAGCACACAAGCATTAAAAGACATTAAGTTTTATTTAGCAGGCATTTAACAATTGACATAATAGACGGAAAAGACCATTTACAGCCAATACAGGCAGTTTACCATGGGAAATATATGGTTTTAAAGCTTTTTAACAGTTATAGCGCCACCTTTGGTCCGATCTCCATAAAATTTGGCATGCTTGTTAATGATGTTATGTCACATATGCTCACCAATTTTTGTGAAGTTCTGAGTTTTCATTTATGATTTATAGGCATTTTAGTGTATTTTGCCACGCCCCTTTTGTAAATTACCCTGTTACAGCCAGGCAAATGCAAAAGTTCAACTTTTTTTCGATAATTATTTATCTAGAGAGTCCAGAGAATTGTCCTAGACTGGTCTGGTTCCGATCGGGCGAAAAACCAGGGACTAGTTCGCAAAAGTAGGTTTTTAACATATTCATGAATATTTAATGAACGGTTTGATTGACAGCAATGGTTCTTGAGGCAAAGTTGTTCAGGATGAGGAGATCTATCAAATGATATGCATTTTGTGACAATAAGTGTAACACCACGTGATTACAGAGCCATAAAACTCGTTAGCGCCAACTAGTGTCCGATTTCTTTCAAAATTCTTACAGACCTCTAGGGCCATGAGTCGAACATGCCCATCGAGTTTCGTTCCGATCGGCCTCCGTTAACCTTGTCTAATAGGTGCTCAAATCTCATTGGCCAATGGCGGCCATGTTTTTCGAGATACGCCAATATCCTTTTAGACACACATGGCCCCTTGGGCCAAGACACTGCGTACCAAATTTCAAGTCAATCGGACTAACGGTCAGGCGTCTATATGTTTTTTTTGTTTTATAGCGCCACCATGTGGCCAATCGACGCAATTTTTTTACTGTGACCTCAGATTGACCTCCTACACATGTGTACCAAGTTTGGTGAAGTTTACTAAATTACTTCTTGAGTTATAGCCGTTTTAGTAAAATAGGCTCCTCCCACAACGTTAATTTTGCACCCCCTAGCGACCGTGAATCGAAATTTCAACATTTTTTCGATAATTATTGATCTTCAGACACCAGAGAACAATTCTGCACTGGTTTGGTTCCGATCGGGCGAAAAACCAGGGACTAGTTCGCAAAAGTAGGTTTTCAACAAAATTCAAAATGGCGGAAAATCTATCATGGCGGAAATAAAATCGGAGATATACGTTTTTTTCGTCAGGCGTCCAGCTTTCCAATGGTATAAGACACTTGAGTCTATGACTTACGGTCTAGGAGTTATGAGCAGTTTCGCGCTTTTGGTTGCTATAGCGCCACCTATGGGCCAATCGGGGTCATAATTTGATAACCTCTCCTCGATTTTTGTACTACCATCTGGCAAAGTTTCAAAGCTCCAGCTCTTACGGTTTGGGCTGCACGATGCGTTTTACGGCAGAAGAAAAATAATAATAATAATAATAATAAAAATCAGTACAATTACAATAGGGTTTCAGCACTTCGTGCTTGAACCCCTAATAATAATAATAATAATAAAAATCAGCACAATTACAATAGGGTTTCAGCACTTCGTGCTTGAACCCCTAATTAAAGCTGCAAGCAGCATTTATCGGGGTTCAAGCAATTAAGGCCTTTAAGGCCTTTAAGCATAAAAGCATCAAAAGTTATTAAGATTTATTTAGCAAGCATGTAACTACTGACATAATAGATGAAAAAGACCATTTATCCTAGGAAATATATGGTTTTAAAGCTTTTTAACAGTTATAGCGCCACCTTTGGTCCGATCTCCATAAAATTTGGCATGCTTGTTAATGATGTTATTTCACATATGTTCACCAATTTTTGTGAAGTTCTGAGTTTTTATTTATGATTTATAGGTTTTTTTTATTTATTTTGCCCCGCCCATTTTATAAATGACCCTATTACAGCCATCCAAATGCAAAAGTTCAACTTTTTTTTGATAATTATTGATCTAGAGAGTCCAGAGAATTGTCCTAGACTGGTCTGGTTCCGATCGGGCGAAAAACCAGGGACTAGTTCGCAAAAGTAGGTTTCTAACATAATTACGAATATTTAATGAACGGTTTGATTGACAGCAATAGTTCTTGAGGCAAAGTTGTTCAGCATGAGCAGATCTATCAAATGATATGCATTTTGTGACAATAAGTGTAACACCACGTGATTACAGAGCCATTAAACTCGTTAGCGCCAACTAGTGGCCGATTTCTTTCAAAATTCTTACAGACCTCTAGGGGCTTGAGCCGAACATGCCCACTGAGTTTCGTTCTGATTGGCCTCCGTTAACCTTGTCTAATAGGTGCTCAAACTTCATTGGCCGATGGCGGCCATGTTTTTCGAGATACACCAATGTCCTCATAGACATACATGGCACCTTGGACCAAGACACTGCATACCAATTTTCAAGTCAATTGGACAAACGGTCAGGTGGTTATAGCCTGTTTTATGTTTTTTTAATGTTATAGCGCCACCATGTGGCTAATCACCGCGATTTCTTTACTGTGACCTTAGAATGACCTCTTACACATGTGTACCAAGTTTGGTGAAGATAACTCATTTACTTCTGGAGTTATAGCCATTTTAGTAAAACTAGCTCCGCCTCCTTCGAACGTTTTGGCACCCCTTAGCGACCGTGAATCAAAATTTAAACTTTTTTTTAATAATTCTTGATATTCAGACTCCAGAGAACATTTCTGCACTTGTTTGGTTCAGATCGGACAAAAAACCTAGGACTAGTTCGCAAAAGTAGGTTTTGGACAAAATCCAAAATGGCGGAAAATTTGCATACCGGAAAGGAAATCCTTGAGGCCTTTTTTGTTCGGCTTGAGCCAAGGATTCCAATGATATAAGACACTTGAGTCTGTGACAAAGGGTTGGTGAGATTTAAGCAAAAATATGCCATTTTTTTGGTTTTTGCACTGTAGCGCCACCTATTGGCCAATCTGGCTCATATTTTGATAACCTCTCCTCGATTTTTGTACTACCATATGGCAAAGTTTCAAGTCTCTAGCACTTACGGTTTGGGCTGCACGATGCGTTTTACGGCAGAAGAAAAATAATAATAATAATTAAAGCTGCAAGCAGCATTTAGCGGGGTTCAAGCATTTAGGGTCTTTAAGCACATAAGGCAGTTTAGTGATTTGTCTGAGTTTTTGTTTAGGATTTACAGGCTTTTGAGTGTTTTTTGCCATACCCATTTTCTAAATGATCCCGTTATGGCTACCCAATGGGTAAAGTTAAAGTTTTTTATATAATTAATAATCTAGAGCTTCCAGAGAATTGTACTGCACTGGTATATTTCCGATCGGGCGAAAAACCTAGGACTAGTTCGCAAAAGTAGGTTTTTAACATAATCGCAAGTATTTAATGAACAAATTGATTGACAGCAGTAGTTCTTGAGGCAAAGTTGTTCAGTATGAGGAGATCTATCAAATGATATGCATCACGTGATTACATAGCCGTAAAACCTGTTAGCGTCAACTAGTGGCTGATTTTTCAAAATTCTTAGACCTCTAGGGCCACGAGTCGAACATGCCCACCTAGTTTCGTTCTGATCGGCCTCCGTTAAGAGCAAACTAACAGCTTTGAATTAAAATGGTGAGGTATCCTGTTGTAAACATCAACCATGCCTGTTGACAGTTCTCTTTTGTGGGAAGGGAATGAAAAGTTCTCAAATCCGCAGCACAGCCTCAGACATAACATTTATATCCATGATCTGCCATTTTCACTATTGTCCTTGCTTGCTTCTTCACAATACCTGCAGATCTTCTGATGATTCGGCTGTGCAGGTCCACATTAACACTGCCTGGCCTAGAACATGGACTGGAAAATGCAAATTTGGGGGGTATAAATATTAATGATCCTGACTCCAACGTCACAGTCGGTGTTATGGTGGGATTCACTCATTTTTCAGCGGTCTTTTGCAAACAGGAGATTTACACATGAAGGAGGAAACAATGGTGTTTGAGGCTCACGGTATGTCAGTTCCATGTCCAGAACTCTTATCATTCAACTATGCCAAGATAAATACAGTTTTCAATTGTATGGCACCTTTAAAATAGATGATTAGTAATATAATGCTTACTTGGAGTCTGAAATGGCTTTAACAAAAGAAGAAAAATATTCTTAGATTTCTGTTCATTCTAATCATGTACAAATAAAGTAGCACAGTAAGATTACATTTATTTGAATGCATTAGTGAGTGTGTGATTGTGCTGTGTGTGCAGCGTGTCAATACTAAAAGTGAAGGTGTAGTTGATATCTTTGGTGATAATATCTGTAGTAATCATAAAAAAACAATTAAGAAATAAAGAATTAAAATTACAAATAATATTCTATTAAGATATGAGTTACAATAACATGATTTGCAATAGTAATAATATCAATAATATATGCACAACACACAGAGATTAGACTATCAGGTCTGTGTTTTACAAAAAACATTAGTATTGCAGCCAATGTGAGTCTGTGGGATTTATAAACAGACAAAATATGATTTGAAATGTTATTTTAATGATTTTATTAAGTTTAAACAATATTTCAAATGGAAAAAAAATGAAAAATAATATTTTAGTGAGCAGAATGAACCAATGAGTGTTCTTCTTCTGGTGGTTAAAATGTAAATGAAAACAATAATACTTAAACAATAATACTTAATACACTAACCATGCTTGAACACACACATGCACACACATTTTGTTGTAGATGTAGATATTTAAAATAAAAGATAGGTAACAAAATGATAATTGCAAATCTCCTCTGTATAACACCATTTTCAGATTTCAAATTAATCACTGAGAGGCAGAATTGTTCAAACTGAGAGCTCAGTAAAAATGAAGTGATAAACTTTGACAAAACATGACTGTGTTATAATAGGTGATTTTCATGCAAGTAATTTTATATAGTCCAAAAACTAATGCAAAAGCACAGATGAAAATATTTTATTAAGTAGAATGTCCTGCAGAGGGCAGTAGAAGACCACTAATTGACTCACTTTCATTTGAAAGACTTTTTTTATCCACCAGTAAAACAAAGCAGTTTCTCCATGTTCTTTCCATTAAGCATGCTTACACACACAGACACACACACAAACACAAACACATCCACACACACACACACAAAGACAAATATGTTTTCAATGTTTTTAGGATGTGATATTGTGAAAATATCTTCATCTCCTCATCTTGAACAACTTTGCCTCAAGAATCACTAATGTCAATCAAACCGTTCATAATCATAATAAAAAATAAAATATATACAAATATCATAATAATAAAAAAAAAAACATCATAATAAAAAAGATTGCTTCTTAAAGCATTTGTTTATTTCCCAATACTGAAGCGAATTAAAAGATCATGCGTAATCCTGCTGCTCCCTCTAGTGGACAACAGTGGTATTATAGCTTACATTTTACAGTTGAAGTGTTTGAATGAATGAATGGGAATTTGTTTTTTTACTTATATCTCAGGAACCAAAAGGCGAAAAATTCTGAAACTCAGAGCATAGATAGTGCTTGAGGAGCCCTGTTGAATGAGACCATCAAGGTGTTTTTGGGCGATTGGGGCTGGGAGTTATGACTGTTATAAGGCATATCTGTTCGGGCTATTATCTCTGGAATGCCCAGGGCAAATAACACCACATTTGAATCGAAGCTAGCCAAGGACGCGCCCTTTCCAACGAGCTCTCACACAATGTTCGGGGTGGTCTGGGTCGGGAGTAATGGCCGTTCAAAATCGGGGGTCCCGCGGATTCGCGATGCGCGGGGGGCGCGCTCCCGAGGCCCGCGACGACACGTTTCGATCAAGAGCCCGGAGAGGTCCTCACCATCAAAATTTGAGCGCGCAACGACTTTCCGTTTTCGAGTTATGAATGAATTTGTATTCGGGGGCGTGGCTTAAATGCCGTTACTTTCGTTTCATTTCATTCATTTACTTTCGTCCATTTCCATATCTCAGTGTAACACAATTGTCAATAGTAATACTCAATAGATGAGTTTTGACAAAATGTGATTGTAAATGTTAAAATAATGATTTTATAAAGTCTAAATATGAATTTTATAACAATATTAGGGAGTAGTATGATGAAATGACAGCAGGGGGCAGTAAAATACCACTTATTGGCTTAATATGTCATTATATTCATATAAAATCACCTTTTGAAGAAGTTAAACTTTTTTTCTGATAATTATTGATCTAGAGAGTTCAGAGAATTGTGCTGCACTGGTTTTGAACATTATGATATGAACATTATATGATGATAGAAGACACCATTTACAGCAAATACAGGCAATTTACCATAGGAAATATATGGTTTTAAAGCGTTTTAACAGTTATAGCGACAACTATGGTCCGATCTCCATAAAATTTTCCATGCTTCTTTAGCAGGTTATGACACATATGCTCATCAATTTTTGTGAAGTTCTGAGTTTTCGTTTAGGATTTATAGTTATAACTATATAGTTATAGTTTAGCAGTTTTCTGCACTAAAGCAAACCAGTTTTTCCATGTTAACTCAATCATGCATGCTTACACACACACACACACACAGACACGAAGACAAATGTTGTTGTTGTTTTTTCAATGCTATTGGGATATGTCATAATGAAAATATATTTGAATGGTCTATAAACATTTCACAAAGTCTTTGTTAGCTATTAATCAGAAGATTCAGAATTTATTCAGAAACCTAAGACTACACAAACACATTATGTTGTAGATACAGACATTTGAAATTGATAAAACTGTCAATACTAATACTTTAACGGACGGATTTTGACTAAATGTAATTGTAAATGTTAAAATAGTGATTTTATAAATTTTAAACAGCAGGGGGCAGTAAAATACAACTTATTGGCTTAATATGCCATTATATTCATATAATTTTCACCTTTTTAACTGTTATAGAGGCAAATTTTGTCCGATCGGTCTGAAAATTTTCATGCGTGTTCAGAGTGATATTTCACTGGCTTTTTAAGAAGGTCTGAGTCATTCATTAAAGAGATATAGGCTTTCGGGGACACTTGGTAAAGGCTACATTTTGAAGTGAACCTATTATATCTATCCAAATGAAGTAGTTCAACTTTTTCTGACAATTATTGACCTAGTGAGTCCAGAGAATTGTATTGCACTAGTTTTGAACATTATGATATGAGAACTATATGATCAGAGATGGAAAAGACCATTTACAGCCAATACAGGCAGTTTACCATAGGAAATATATGGTTTTAAAGCTTTTTAACAGTTATAGCGCCACCTTTGGTCCAATCTCCATAAAATGTTGCATGCTTGTTAATGATGTCATGTCACATATGCTCACCAACTTTTGTGAAGTTCTGAGTTTTCATTTAGGATTTATAGGCTTTTTAGTGTATTTTGCCACGCCCATTTTATAAATGACCCTATTACAGCCATCCAAATGCAAAAGTTCAACTTTTTTTTGATAATTATTGATCTAGAGAGTCCAGAGAATTGTCCTAGACTGGTCTGGTTCCGATCGGGCGAAAAACCAGGGACTAGTTCGCAAAAGTAGGTTTTTAACATATTCATGAATATTTAATGAACGGTTTGATTGACAGCAATGGTTCTTGAGGCAAAGTTGTTCAGGATGAGCAGATCTATCAAATGATATGCATTTTGTGACGATAAGTGTAACACCACGTGATTACAGAGCCATAAAACTCGTTAGCGCCAACTAGTGGCCGATTTCTTTCAAAATTCTTACAGACCTTCAGGGCCATGAGTCGAACATGCCCATCGAGTTTCGTTCCGATCGGCCTCCGTTAACCTTGTCTAATAGGTGCTCAAACTTCATTGGCTGATGGCGGCCATGTTTTTTGAGATACACTAATGTCCTCATAGATATACATGGCACCTTGGACCAAGACACTGCATACCAATTTTCAAGTCAATCGGACTAACGGTCAGGTGGTTATAGCCCATTTTATGTTTTTTTCATGTTATAGCGCCACCATATGGCCAATCGCCGCGATTTTTTTACTGTGACCTCAGATTGACCTCTTACACATGTGTACCGAGTTTGGTGAAGATATCTAATTTACTTCTGGAGTTATAGCCATTTTAGTAAAATAGGCTCCGCCTTCTTCAAACGTTTTGGCGCCCCTTAGCGACCGTGAATCGAAATTTCAACTTTTTTTCGATAATTATTGATATTCAGACTACTGTGAACATTTCTGCACTGGTTTGGTTCCGATCGGGCGAAAAACCAGGGACTAGTTCGCAAAAGTAGGTTTTGGACAAAATCCAAAATGGCGGAAAAATTTGCATACCGGAAATAAAATACCTCCTATATTTCTTGTTCGGCTTGAGCCAAGGATTCCAATGATGTATGACACTTGAAGCTGAGACAAATGGTTATTGAGATATGAGCAAAATAGTGATTTTTTTTAGTTTTTTGCGCTATAGCGCCACCTATTGGCCAATCGGGCTCATACTTTGATAACCTCTCCTCGATTTTTGTACTACCTTGTGGCCAAGTTTCAAGTCTCTAGCTCTTACGGTTTGGGCTGCACGATGCGTTTTAGCGGAGAAGAATAATAATAATAATAATTAAAGCTGCAAGCAGCATTTATCGGGGTTCAAGCAATTAAGGCCTTTAAGGCCTTTAAGCATAAAAGCATCAAAAGTTATTAAGATTTATTTAGCAAGCATGTAACTACTGACATAATAGATGAAAAAGACCATTTACCATAGGAATTATATGGTTTTAAAGCTTTTTAACAGTTATAGCGCCACCTTTGGTCCGATCTCCATAAAATTTGGCATGCTTGTTAATGATGTTATTTCACATATGTTCACCAATTTTTGTGAAGTTCTGAGTTTTTATTTATGATTTATAGGCTTTTTTATTTATTTTGCCCCGCCCATTTTATAAATGACCCTATTACAGCCATCCAAATGCAAAAGTTCAACTTTTTTTTGATAATTATTGATCTAGAGAGTCCAGAGAATTGTCCTAGACTGGTCTGGTTCCGATCGGGCGAAAAACCAGGGACTAGTTCGCAAAAGTAGGTTTTTAACATATTCATGAATATTTAATGAACTGTTTGATTGACAGCAATGGTTCTTGAGGCAAAGTTGTTCAGGATGAGGAGGTCTATCAAATGATAATGCATTTTGTGACGAAATTTGTTACACCACGTGATTACAGAGCCTTAAAACTCGTTAGCGCCAACTAGTGGCTGATTTCTTTCAAAATTCTTACAGACCTCTAGGGGCTTGAGCCAAACATGCCCACCGAGTTTCGTTCTGATCGGACTTCGTTAACCTTGTCTAATAGGTGCTCAAACTTCATTGGCCGATGGCGGCCATGTTTTTCGAGATACACCAATGTCCTCATAGACATACATGGCACCTTGGACCAAGACACTGCATACCAATTTTCAAGTCAATTGGACTAACGGTCAGGTGGTTATAGCCTGTTTTATGTTTGGAACATGTTTTGTTCCTCGCGGAGTACCTCTGGAATGCTTCTGCGGAGGTTTATTGTTTTATCCGCAGCAATAAAGTTTGTCGGCGTCCAAATGGATCGCGCTCTGGATCACTAACAGGTCTTTTGTATGTGCTTCTTGCATTTTTTTTACTGTTTTACTCAAGATAACTTAAAAGGAGCGAGCAAAGATGATCATAACCAATGTCCCTCGCATGTGAAGATCGATATTTAAAAGTAAAAAAAAAAAATCTTCACACTAACGTTTAGATATTTAAATAGAATAAAACGCCAATAACAAAGTGAGATAGGTAGGTTAGCTGATTACCTTAAAATTCCATAGATATCGGCGTCAGTTCATACGGCTGTTAACACTTTCTATGACAAGCGGATGCGATGAGACCAGGTTTCCGGTTTCGTCATGCGACGTTCGACATATACCCTATTCTATCCATTTTGACGCCTTTTCATTCATAGCGGTTACCAAGCAACACGTTAGCACCAGCTGCAACTTGATGACACAAGCATACTGCGGTTCGGATACAAATAATATGTGAACAAAAGTTCATCGGGGGCAGGGGGGGGAGCAATCGAACTCGGGTTAGGAACAGGCAATCGAACCAAGTGTGAAAGCGCCCTTAGTCTAGTTTTAGTCAATGAAAATTGTATTTTAGTCTCTTTTTAGAAATGCAATTCTATTTAACCCAGTCAATATAGTGTATCACTATGGAAAAATAGCGAAAATAGTGAACAGAAAAGTAACACTCGTCTCATTCGTGGAGGTTGAAAAACAAGTTCTTTCTGACATCCAAGATTTACTGTATTAATTTAAATGCAAAAGAAAAGGCATGAGAGTCAGTTATTTTTGTCAATTTTAAGTTTTAATTTAAAATATTTGTCATTTTAATATAACTATATGGCTAAATATTTTACCACTTGCTAATAAATCTAGATAGAAGTAGTGCATTGAATACATTGTTTAAATTGTGCTTAAATGTGAATTACGACCATTAAAGAGTATGTGTGTACAAAGAGAATCGTAATGCTGACAAAACTTTTTTTAAATAAAAGTATTTGATAACTTCTGGATTTGAAATAAAAATAGTGAGTATGTGTTTGTGGTTCAGCCGTGGATCAGTTACGCACTGCAAACGCAGCATATGTGAAAGCACTATAGCGAGTGCTGCTCCTGCACCGCATATGCACTGCACACGGAGTATGGGCCCTATCTTGCACCCAGCGCAATTGACTTTGACACCGACGCATGTATCATTCCTATTTTGCACCCGCGCACAGCAGACTTTTCCCTCCACAGACGCACGTCGGTTAACTAAGAAATACACTTGCGCTCCCGGGGGCGGTTCAGCGCAAAGAGGCGGCGTGTTCCGGCGCAAACGTTCCCTCATGTTATTTTGCACGTTTAGAAAACAATTCCGCCACTAACTGAAAAAATCTAGTTTAAAGTCAGTGGCGCGTTGCACATGTTATTCTTATGCTATTTTAAGGGCGCATGCTTGGCCATAATCAATGTAGCGTGTGCACAACGCGCATACACTTTTGATTCTCTCACACAGAAGCAGCCGTTTTCATTTTTGCAAATCATACATTACGATAGATAGATAGATAGATAGATAGATAGATAGATAGATAATTATAAAAGCATACTTCTAGTTTACACATTTACCCAAATTATCATACGCCTGTTTAACCGAAGTTAATTTGGGTGTGTTTCTCCATCCCCAATGTCACTTCTCTGTGTTTTACGGCCCTGACGAGAACGTCGGTCTCCTCGGCTGTGAACCGCTCCTGGCGCGCGTCTGGCAAATCCACCGTTATAATAGGAATCCGCTATAGAATAAGCGTGTCTGCTCTTAAAGGGAATGTGAGATGACGCTCTGATTGGTTTATTTCACGTTACGCCCAAACCACACCTATGAATAATGAAGTTACTTCAGACCAACCCATTTTAGATTTGCGTTGAGCGCAAGAGTCATTTATCCCGCCGGTATAATAGCAACAGCGCCCAAGACCCGGCCACAAAGTTACTTGCGTTTCGCGCTTGATACTTGCGTTTCAGATCGTTAAAATCGGACCCTATGTGTGAAACGGGCGTCAGACTTAACTTTGTTTGTTGTCGTTTACGTTAACTCACCGCAGCTGCATCTTCTAAATAATGCCGCTAGTGGGGCTTGAGGAAGTGACGTCGTCTGCGCAGTGCGCCCTGATGCAGCCCCTGAAGTGAGACACGGGAAACAGAAATACTGCAAAATAATAATAATAATAATAATGTGACTAAACAAGACGAAATAGCGTCATAACATTTCATCTCGTTTTGGTCAACGAAAATGAAGAGACATTTTAACATAGTTTTTATTTTGTAAACCACATTTAGTCTCGTTTTTATTCGTCAACAATATTGCATTATACATTTAATTATAGTTATTGTCACATGACCAGCATTTACGTTGCGTCTCGTTTTCGTCACGTGGTTCGTTGACGACAATATTTAGTTATAATTTTTGTTGACGAAAGAAATACTAGTAATCCGATATCGGATCTGACTCAAAAGACAATGTGATTCATCATTCCTTCCAATTAACCACCTTATCTTTGTATAGTAAAATAGTATGTTCAACAACATGAATAACGACGTAGCTGACCAGAGTTCGTGAATCAAATGATTCAGTTTAAAGAGTTGTTCAGACTTCTCTCGATCAGTTCAAGTCTCTCCATTTCAGATGTAAAAAAAATAATATTTATTTCACAAATTAAAAGTCCTGTGAGTCCGAAAAACAAAAGAAAATTGTAATTATCCTACCAGTTGATGGTTTCAAATTATGGTTCAAAGTGGAAACCGGTCCATGGGCACTGGTCAGCTAGCCATTTGTGCATATTTAATTGTATTCAATAGGCAGGCGATTCACCTCCACAGGATTATTTATGGCACAAAACAGGATACACTTGCCGATCACGTTCACATAGGAAAAAAAACAGAGAACAAGAAAACGCAGCCTTGGAAAACACAAGGCAAACGTACAATAATTAATTTCTGATTCAACATTTCAGTAACAAATCATATACATGCGCAGTTCAAATGACACATTAATCGAACTTTTCGACAGTTATTTAACACAGACACTCATTAATCACTCAATGGGTCTCATTCATGAAACATTCGTAAATATACGAGTAAATATGTGAGTGATTTAAAGTGGTAAAGGCGACATTCCCGAAAATTCTTCTCCTGATTCAGAAATACTTCGTAAACGTCAGATGTGATAGTGAAATGTGTGTGTGTGTGTTAATGAATTCCAATCAGTTGTAAATGGGACGCGTGTGCACGCTCATTCTCTAAATTACCATAAATCCCACCCATTAAAACCGACTGAAAACTATAGGCTATATGGGCATCATATTATGACACCAAACGAAGGATTTCAACTTGTCTTCTCAAAAACGAATTAAGAAGAGAAATTTCTCAGATGCAGAAATTGAAGTTTATTATCAGAAGTTCATTCAAAACGCCACATTTTGTTTTCAAGCGTACACAGTGGCGTATCAGGCCTAAAAAAAAGGAAGCTTGGCAGCATAGATGCAGTTAATGGAGTTTCATCTGTTAATCGAACAGTCCCAGAAGTGAAAAGAAAATGGTTTGACATGAAGCTTGACTGCATTATTTGTGACTTGCGGACTTGTAAAAGAATAAACAGCTTGAATAAAAAAATAAAATAAAAAAAACTTGTGGACTTTTGTTCCGTTTGCAGATGGCTCTCGTAATTACTGGCTGTCGTAATAAAAGTAAAAAGAAAAACCGTATGTAATTACTATATATAATATTTGGTAACACTTTACAATACGGGTGCACTAATAACCATTAATTCATGCTTAACTAATGCACAGATAATCATGTGTTAATTTGTGACTCATGAAGAACTAAACCATTAATTAATGATTACTGCATCATGAAGATTCTAAATGATTAATATAAAGTAATATATGAATTGTTATTAATTAAATGTGTCATAATGTATTAATTCATTAATAACTTATTTTATTAACTAAAAGTCTAAATCAATGCGTTAATTACCACAATTGGTCAAGGCAATGTACTTCAACTTCCAGTTGTCTGCTTTAATTAATCATTAACTAATGATTTGCAAATGTATCATTATGTTATGACTTTACTTGTTGAGGCACATGACTATTAACTAATTGTTAAGTAATATGCCATTTTGGTTTGGACATCCACACTAAGCCATGGATTTCAATTTCCAACCATGTACAACCAAGATTTCACTGAGTCCGATGAACTTTGTTGTTCATGGCACAGGACTATGTCAGGTTAACATACACTGAGCACATGCGGTTGAGCTCTGCTATTTCATAACACTGTCTAGACTGGACAAAGACAATAGAACGTCCATTATAGTCAGTGATACTACACTGGATGCGTCGAGACACTACACGACAAAACCCAGTCAGTAAACCGATGCCACACTCTATTACTGACGTACTCTGAGCTCTTGTGCTAGTTCTGTTATGAAGGACAAATGGACTTGTGATGGTCTGTCATGTCCAGGTGTAGACAGCTGGTCTCGTCCAGTTTAAACACAGTGTAACAGCTTCAGGAGTTCAGATTCTGGTGTGCTGATATTTGTGTGTAGCCCAACTTACCCATCCTTCACACACATTCACCAACATTACATTCACTGCATGTGCAAACTGTCAAAACCCATAAATGGCATATTACTTAACAATTAGTTAATAGTCATGTGCCTCAACAAGTAAAGTCATAACATAATGATGCATTTGCAAATCATTAGTTAATGATTAATTAAAGCAGACAACTGGAAGTTGAAGTACATTGCTTTGACCAACTGTGGTAATTAACGCATTCATTTACACTTTTAGTTAATAAAATAAGTTATTAATTAATTAATACATAGACACATTTAATTAATAACAATTCATATATTACTTAATCTATTAATCATTTAGAATATTTATTAGTTGCTGATGCAGTAATCATTAATTAATGGTTTAGTTCTACATGAGTCATACATTAACACATGATTATCTGTGCATTAGTTAAATATGAATTAATGCAGATTAGTGCACCCGTATTGTAAAGTGTTACCTAATATTTTTTCAAAATGCTGTGTAAATATGTACCCGATTAAGGTGAATTAAAATGCAGCCTTATTAATGAGCAAAACGTTCGGATGTTAAGCGCACTATTTACGCGTGGCTGGGAGCAGGTGTAGATTTCTTTCGTACCAACTAACGTTTGGAAAATACGAACATTTTAATGAATCCGAAAATTTACGTTAGAACCACTTTACACACGATTTACACAAAAATTCGTTCTGCTCGTGTTTCATGAATAAGACCCATTGTCTCAACTCATGACACAATGCTCATTGTTATACGTGATAGCTTTAGCCTACGGCTAATTAGTTCAGCTCGCGCTGTGCGGCCTACACTCAGCTCATATCAAATCATTTCTGAAATTGACATATCTTTCATAAGATAACATATGATAAAAAAATGTCACTCACCAAAACGAGATTGCATCACATATTCAATTAAAAAAAGACTATTCAATAAAGATTACCGCTCTGGGATCCACTAAATCTTTAGCTGCTACTCCGATTTCCACTTCACCTCTCTCTGACGACAACACTCCAGGCTGAAGCATCCAAAGTTTACAAGTGCACACAATCACAGTTCTCGATAGATTATGATTATCATTTAGTGCAAGGAGTTTCTGGAGAAATGCTCCGTGTCTCATTTGATCTGTTCTCATCTGATTCTCTGTTTATGCTGACAGTGGCAGCGCCTGCGCGACCTGTGGGCGGGCCTTATGAATATGCCGCTTCTGTTGGCTCTCAGAGGTGTCAGTCACAGCAGCACAATCAGTGATTGGATGAATCGTGTGTTATTGCCCAGTGGTGTAATCGAGTGCATCAAGTAAAGGAAAAAAAAAAAGAACTGATTGAAAAATATAATTTGTCCAGAACAGAGCGACACGACTCAATTTAAACTGTTATAGAAGAGATAATATACTAAGAATGCACTGGTCTCTCAAGGATTGTCTCTCTGCTTTATTTTATAAGAAATATCTCTGTGTCTAAAGTTCCTAATGTCCTGTACTCTCAACTTTTGTATAATAGTACTAGTCATAATTTTTACACCAGGCATGAATAAAAGGGATGTTTTTTTTATTTCCTGTTTCGTAAACCACTGGAAAAGAACGGACTGTAATGTATAGAGGAATGAAAATATGGAATCATTTAGCCTACCATTGATATCACCCATTTTTACAAGAAAAATTTGTTTAAAAAAAAATATTTAAAGGAACATTTTTACAAGAAAAATTAGTTTTAAAAAAATATTTAAAGGAACATTTAATGGCACAATATATAGTAAATTGTTGATTTCGATATTTGGAATGAATTTTGGGTTAGTGTGTTTCATTGACTTGACTTTTTATTGTTGTTGATTAAATGTAGTTTTGTATTTTTTACTTGTTGGGACCCCAGGAAGAGTAGACACTGCCTAGGTAGTGGCTAATGGGGATCCAAATAAACTAATAAACTTATATCATTGATGGAAAATACCATTTACAGCCAATACAGGCAATTTACTTAGGAACGTTTTTTTGACAGTTATAGCACCACCACGTCTTGCCTGATCTCCACCACTTTTATTAGGTGTCCTTGAAAGGTGCCCATACATGTCAAGTCAAGTCAAGTCAAGTTTATTTGTATAGCGCTTCTCACAATACAGATTGCATCAAAGCAGCTTCACAGCATCAAATCAAAACAATACAACAAAGCTTGTTTCAAGAGGAATTCACTGATTGATAAAACCAAATCAAACATCCCCAAAATATCCCCAACTGAGCAAGCCAAAGGCAACAGTGGCAAGGAACCGAAAAACTCCATCAAGTGACCTAATGGTATCCTAAAACTCCATCAGGTGACCTAATGGAGAAAAAAACCTTGGGAGAACCCAGGCTCAGTCGGGGGCCAGTTCTCCTCTGGCATTTATGAGCTAGAGGCCGGATTGTAGTTTGAACTGTGGGATTATATGAATGCCTGGCCAAAGAGATGCGACTTTAATCTAGTTTTAAACTGGGAGAGCGAGTCTGAGCAACGAACAGTATCAGGAAGACTATTCCAGAGTTTTGGAATGTCTGTCAAATTTGTTGTAAATATAATTTTTTTTATTGAAGTTTAGACACTTCTATTTATGAGAGCATAAAAATGATCCATGGGTGATAATGATTGGATTTTTTTTTTAGTTTTTTTTGTTCCTATCATAATTTTGACATTTTGGCATTATTGTTTAGCTATTTACCTATGTTTTCAAATTTCCTTAGTTTTTTTGTTGTTGTCTCGATCGGACTAACGGCTTTGAAGATAACCACAATTTTTTAAAGCTCTAAATGACACTTACAAAAACCATAAGGCGAAACCTGGCATGTTTGGTATTGTTGGAATCGGCAAGGATTCAGGAGTCTTAGGAGGTCACTCCTGTGAAAAAACACTGGCTTGAAACTTCTAAGGCTCCTTCAAGGCATTGTGCCAATGACGTATACTGAGTTTTGAGATACACCAATGTTCTCATAGACTATCATGGCACCCTGGACAAAGACACTGCGTGCCAATTTTCAGTAGACTAACGGTTGGGTGCGCTTATAGCTATTTTCATGATTTTTTTCACTGTTATAGCACCACCATGTGGCCAATTGTCACGATTTTTTTCATGTCAACTCAGATTGAGCTTATGAACATGTGTCCCAAGTTTAGCGAAAATATCTCTTTCCGCTCACAAGTTATAACCATTTTATAGCGCCACCAAGTGGCCAATTGTCATGATTTTTTTTCACGTGACCTCAGAATGAGCTCATGAACATGTGTCCCAAGTTTTGCGAAAATATCTCTTTCCGTTCACAAGTTATAACCGTTTTATAGTGCCACCTAGTGGCCAATGGTTGCGATTTTTTTTCAAGTGATCTCAGACTGAGCTCAGGAAGACGTATCCCAAGTTTAGCAAAAAAATCTCTTTCCGTTCACAATTTATAACCGTTTTAGTAAAAGTGGCCCTGGTGCCATCAAATATTTTGGTTCCCCTTATCGATTGTTAATTGAAATTTTGAATTTTTTGGATGATTATTGATTGTCAGACTCCAGACAATATTCTTGCAGTGGTTTGGTTCTGATCGGACCAAAAACCTAGAAGAAGTTCGCAAAAATAGGTTTTTCAAAAAAATGCAATTTACTCGAAATTGGCGCCTGAAGGGCGAGCAAATCCGAGGCATGCACCTGGTCCGCCTCGAGCCAAGGAATCCAACGATATAAGACACTTGAGCCTACGCCTCACGGTTGATGAGTTATGAGCCGTTTCGTACTTTTGACCGCTGTAGCGCCCCCGTCAGGCCGATCGGGGCGGGCCTTGGTGACGCTGTAGGCGGTGTGAGTACTATCAGCCCCCAAAGTTTCAAGTCTCTACGACTTACGGTTTGGTCTGCCCGATCAGTTTTATGTCTGAATGTTGCATCATGGGAAAATTAACAATAACAATAGGGTTTCAGCACTTCGTGCTTGAACCCCTAATAAGTGGCTAAAAAAGGGCCACAAAAAGGCCTCTAAAAAACAAACTATAGGGTCTAGGCACTTGCCGCTTGCGCTGCTGCGTTCCAAAAACTTTATCAAGCCTTTTAACGTGTGCCTCGGAGAGGAAAAAGTATGTTTTTTGCCCTTTTAGCTCATTTATCATGGAAATGTGGTGAATTTTTTTTTTACCTTTTAAACTGTGACACCTCCACTGATGGCCCGATCTCCATAAAAGTTTGCACGCTTCTTTAGAATAATATGGCGCATGTGCTCAGCTAATTTGGTGAAGTGCTGCTCTTTTTTCCCCCATTTTTCAGTCATTTAAATGTCATTTTGCATAGGATAATACAGAGGCCTTCTCACCTTTATGACAGTTAAAGCGCCCCACCAATGGCCCGACGTCCGTGAAAGTTTCCAAGCTTCTTTAGGATCACGTGACGCATGCGCATGCCCGATTTTGTGAGGTTGTATGCAAATCAGACAGCAAGATGGCCGCTTTCAGCCATTTCATGGGATTTGCCATAGAAATGCATCATTTTGACACCCTTTTAACAGTTATAGCGCCACCAAGTGGCCAGTCGCCACGTCCTTTTTCACGCGACCACAGAATGAGCTCGTACATACGCGTGCTGAGTTTGGTGCAAAAATCGCGTTCCGTTCACGAGTTATAGCCAATTAAGCAAAATGGGCTCCTCCCACTTCAAACGTTTTGGCGGCCCTTAGGGACCGTGAGCCCAAATTTTCACTTTTTTTTGATAATTATTGACATTCGGACTCCAGAGAATCTTGCTGCACTGGTTTGGTTCCGGTCGGGCCAAAAACCTAGGACTAGTTCGCGAAAGTAGGTTTTGTGAAAAACCCCAAATACCCGAAAATTTTCCCAGGGTGACGAGCAAATCCGAGGCATGCACCTGGTCCGCCTCGAGCCAAGGAATCCAACGATATAAGACACTTGAGCCTACGCCTCACGGTTGATGAGTTATGAGCCGTTTCGTACTTTTGACCGCTGTAGCGCCCCCGTCAGACCGATCGGGGCGGGCCTTGGTGACGCTGTAGGCGGTGTGAGTACTATCAGCCCCCAAAGTTTCAAGTCTCTACGACTTACGGTTTGGTCTGCCCGATCAGTTTTATGTCTGAATGTTGCATCATGGGAAAATTAACAATAACAATAGGGTTTCAGCACTTCGTGCTTGAACCCCTAATAATAAAAATCAGCACAATTACAATAGGGTTTCAGCACTTCGTGCTTGAACCCCTAATAATAAAAATCAGCACAATTACAATAGGGTTTCAGCACTTCGTGCTTGAACCCCTAATAATAAAAATCAGCACAATTACAATAGGGTTTCAGCACTTCGTGCTTGAACCCCTAATAATAAAAATCCTTACAATTACAATAGGGTTTCAGCACTTCGTGCTTGAACCCCTAAAAATCAGTACAATTACAATAGGGTTTCAGCACTTCGTGCTTGAACCCCTAATAAGAACAGACGTTTTGGACAGTTATAGCGCCACCTATGGTCCGATCTTCACGAAACTTGGCATGCTTCTTCACCATGTTCTGACACGTCTGCTCATCGATTTTTGTGAAGTTTGGGGTTTTCCCTTAGGTTGTATAGGCTTTTGAGTGTTTTTATGTCCCACCCCTTTCCTAAATGACCCTGTTACAGCCAGGCCAATGCAAAAGTTCAACTTTTTTTCAATAGTTATTGATCTAGAGAGTCCAGAGAATTGTCCTAGACTGGTCTGGTTCCGATTGGGTCAAAAACCAGGGACTAGTTGGCCAAAGTAGGTTTTGGACAAATTTGCCCATATAAATTTTTTTTTTGCTCGTAGGGGAATTTGGAGATAGCCATTTTGTCCGTCTGGAGCCAGGGATCACAGTGATGCTAAAATTGAGATTCTAGGACAAACTGTCTAGGAGTTATGAGCAATTTAGTAAATGTGGTCATTATAGCGCCACCTATGGGCCAATCTGGGTCATACTTTGATAGGTTCTCCCCAAATTGAGGACTACCATTTGGCCAAGTTTCAAGGTTCCAGCTCTTACGGTTTGGGCTGCAGGATGCGTTTTAGGGGAAAATAATAATAATAATAATAATAATAATAAAAATCAGTACAATTACAATAGGGTTTCAGCACTTCGTGCTTGAACCCCTAATAAAAATCCTTACAATTACAATAGGGTTTCAGCACTTCGTGCTTGAACCCCTAATAAAAATCAGCACAATTACAATAGGGTTTCAGCACTTCGTGCTTGAACCCCTAATAATAATAATAATTAAAGCTGCAAGCAGCATTTAGCGGGGTTCAAGCATTTAGGGTCTTTAAGCACATAAGGCAGTTTAGTGAGTTGTCTGAGTTTTTGTTTAGGATTTACAGGCTTTTGAGTGTTTTTTGCCATACCCATTTTCTAAATGATCCTGTTATGGCTACCCAATGGGTAAAGTTAAAGTTTTTTATATAATTAATAATCTAGAGCTTCCAGAGAATTGTACTGCACTGGTATATTTCCGATCGGGCGAAAAACCTAGGACTAGTTCGCAAAAGTAGGTTTTTAACATAATCGCAAGTATTTAATGAACAAATTGATTGACAGCAGTAGTTCTTGAGGCAAAGTTGTTCAGTATGAGGAGATCTATCAAATGATATGCATCACGTGATTACATAGCCGTAAAACCTGTTAGCGTCAACTAGTGGCTGATTTTTCAAAATTCTTACAGACCTCTAGGGCCACGAAGTCGAACATGCCCACCGAGTTTCGTTCTGATCGGCCTCCGTTAAGAGCAAACTAACAGCTTTGAATTAAAATGGTGAGGTATCCTGTTGTAAACATCAACCATGCCTGTTGACAGTTCTCTTTTGTGGGAAGGGAATGAAAAGTTCTCAAATCCGCAGCACAGCCTCAGACATAACATTTATATCCATGATCTGCCATTTTCACTATTGTACTTGCTTGCTTCTTCACAATACCTGCAGATCTTCTGATGATTTGGCTGTGCAGGTCCACATTAACACTGCCTGGCCTAGAACATGGACTGGAAAATGCAAATTTGGGGGGTATAAATATTAATGATCCTGACTCCAACGTCACAGTCGGTGTTATGGTGGGATTCACTCATTTTTCAGCGGTCTTTTGCAAACAGGAGATTTACACAAGAAGGAGGAAACAATGGTGTTTGAGGCTCACGGTATGTCAGTTCCATGTCCAGAACTCTTATCATTCAACTATGCCAAGATAAATACAGTTTTCAATTGTATGGCACCTTTAAAATAGATGATTAGTAATATAATGCTTACTTGGAGTCTGAAATGGCTTTAACAAAAGAAGAAAAATATTCTTAGATTTCTGTTCATTCTAATCATGTACAAATAAAGTAGCACAGTAAGATTACATTTATTTGAATGCATTAGTGAGTGTGTGATTGTGCTGTGTGTGCAGCGTGTCAATACTAAAAGTGAAGGTGTAGTTGATATCTTTGGTGATAATATCTGTAGTAATCATAAAAAAACAATTAAGAAATAAAGAATTAAAATTACAAATAATATTCTATTAAGATATGAGTTACAATAACATGATTTGCAATAGTAATAATATCAATAATATATGCACAATACACACAGATTAGACTATCAGGTCTGTGTTTTACAAAAACATTAGTATTGCAGCCAATGTGAGTCTGTGGGATTTATAAACAGACAAAATATGATTTGAAATGTTATTTTAATGATTTTATTAAGTTTAAATAATATTTCAAATGGAAAAAAAATGAAATATAATATTTTAGTGAGCAGAATGAACCAATGAGTGTTCTTCATCTGGTGGTTAAAATGTAAATGAAAACAATAATACTTAAACAATAATACTTAATACACTAACCATGCTTGAACACACACATGCACACACATTTTGTTGTAGATGGAGATATTTAAAATAAAAGATAGGTAACAAAATGATAATTGCAAATCTCCTCTGTATAACACCATTTTCAGATTTCAAATTAATCACTGAGAGGCAGAATTGTTCAAACTGAGAGCTCAGTACAAATGAAGTGATAAACTTTGACAAAACATGACTGTGTTATAATAGGGGATTTTCATGCAAGTAATTTTATATAGTCCAAAAACTAATGCAAAAGCACAGATGAAAATATTTTATTAAGTAGAATGTCCTGCAGAGGGCAGTAGAAGACCACTAATTGACTCACTTTCATTTGAAAGACTTTTTTATCCACCAGTAAAACAAAGCAGTTTCTCCATGTTCTTTCCATTAAGCATGCTTACACACACAGACACACACACAAACACAAACACATCCATCCACACACACACACACACACACACACACAAAGACAAATATGTTTTCAATGTTTTTATGATGTGATATTGTGAAAATATCTTCATCTCCTCATCTTGAATAACTTTGCCTCAAGAATCACTAATGTCAATCAAACCGTTCATAATCATAATAAAAAAATAAAATATATACAAATATCATAATAAAACAAAAAACATCATAATAAAAAAGATTGCTTCTTAAAGCATTTGTTTATTTCCCAATACTGAAAGCGAATTAAAAGATCATGCGTAATCCTGCTGCTCCCTCTAGTGGACAACAGTGGTATTATAGCTTTTTTCACAGTTGAAGTGTTTGAATGAATGAATGGGAATTTGTTTTTTTACTTATATCTCAGGAACCAAAAGGCGAAAAATTCTGAAACTCAGAGCATAGATAGTGCTTGAGGAGCCCTGTTGAATGAGACCATCAAGGTGTTTTTGGGCGATTGGGGCTGGGAGTTATGACTGTTATAAGGCATATCTGTTCGGGCTATTATCTCTGGAATGCCCAGGGCAAATAACACCACATTTGAATCGAAGCTAGCCAAGGACGCGCCCTTTCCAACGAGCTCTCACACAATGTTCGGGGTGGTCTGGGTCGGGAGTAATGGCCGTTCAAAATCGGGGGTCCCGCGGGCTGGCGATGCGCGGGGGGCGCGCTCCCGAGGCCCGCGACGACACGTTTCGATCAAGAGCCCCGAGAGGTCCTCACCATCAAAATTTGAGCGCGCAACGACTTTCCGTTTTCGAGTTATGAATGAATTTGTATTTGGGGGCGTGGCTTAAATGCCGTTATACTTTCGTTTCATTTCATTCATTTACTTTCGTCCATTTCCATATCTCAGTGTAACACAATTGTCAATAGTAATACTCAATAGATGAGTTTTGACAAAATGTGATTGTAAATGTTAAAATAATGATTTTATAGTCTAAATATGAATTTTATAACAATATTAGGGAGTAGTATGAGGAAATGACAGCAGGGGGCAGTAAAATACCACTTATTGGCTTAATATGCCATGTTATATATTTTTTTACCTTTTTAACTGTTATAGAGGCAAATTTTGTCCGATCTGTCTGAAATTTTTCATGCTTCTTAAGAGTCACATGTTCTGACTTGTTTTTATTAAAGAGATATAGGCTTTTGGAGACACTTGGTCAAGGCTACATATTGAAGTGACACTATTATAGCCATCCAAATGAAGAAGTTATACTTTTTCTGATAATTATTGATCTAGAGAGTCCAGAGAATTGCACTGCACTGGTTTTGAACATTATTATATGAACATTATATGATTATAGATGGAAATGACCATTTACAGCCAATACAGGCAATTTAACATATAATATATGGTTTTAAAGTGTTTTAACAGTTATAGCGCCACCTATTGTCCGATCTCCATGAAATGTTGCATGCTTGTTAAGGATTTTATGTCAGATATGCTCACCAATTTTTGTGAAGTTCTGAGTTTTTATTTAGGATTTATAGGCTTTTTAGTGTATTTTGCCACGCCCCTTTTCTAAATGACCCTATTACAGAGACCCAAATGCAAAAGTTCAACTTTTTTTCGATAATTATTGATCTAGAGAGTCCAGAGAATTGTCTTAGACTGGTCTGGTTCGGATCGGGCGAAAAACCAGGGACTAGTTCGCAAAAGTAGGTTTTTAACATATTCATGAATATTTAATAAACGGTTTGATTGACAGCAATGGTTCTAGAGGCAAAGTTGTTCACCATGAGGAGATCTATCAAATGATATGCATATTGTGTGGATGAATGTAACACCACGTGATTACAGAGCCATAAAACTCGATAGCGCCAACTAGTGTCCGATTTCTTTCAAAATTCTTACAGACCTCTAGGGCCATGACTTGAACATGCCCATCAGGTTTCGTTCCGATCGGCCTCTGTTAACCTTGTCTAATAGGTGCTCAACTTCATTGGCCGATGGCGGCCATGTTTTTCGAGATACGCCAATGTCCTCATAAATATACATGGCACCTTGGACCAAGACACTGCATACCAATTTTCAAGTCAATCGGTCTAACAGTCAGGTGGTTATAGCCCTTTCCATGTTTTTTTCATATTATAGCGCCACCTAGTGTTCAATCGTCGCGATTTTTTTACTGTGACCCCAGATTGAACTCATACACATGTGTACCGAGTTTGGTGAAAATATCTAATTTCGTTCACGAGTTATAACCATTTTAGTAAACTGGCTCCGCCTACTTCGGACGTTTTGGCTCCCCTTAGCAACCGTGAATCGAAATTTCAACTTTTTTTCTATAATTATTGATATTCAGACTCCAGAGAACATTTCTGCACTGATTTGGTTCCGATTGGCCAAAAAAACCCTCTACTAGTTCACAAAAGTAGGTTTTGGACAAAATCCAAAATGGCGGAAAAATTTGCATACCGGAAATGAAATTGGAGATATACATTTTGTCCGCCCTGAGCCAAGGATTACAGTGATATAAGACACTTGAGTCTGTGACAAATGGTTAAGGAGATTTAAGCAAAAACATGAATTTTTTTTGTTTTTTGCGCTGTAGCGCCACCTATGGGCCAATCGGGGTCATACTCTCTGAACCTCTCCTCGATTTTTGTACTACCTTCTGGCCAAGTTTCAAGTCTCTAGCACTTACGGTTTGGGCTGCACGATGCGTTTTACGAATCCTTACAATTACAATAGGGTTTCAGCATTTCATGCTTGAACCCCTAATAAGAATGAAGGCTTTTTGCCAGTTATAGCGCCACCTATGGTTCGATCTCCATGAAACTCTGCATGCTTCCTCACCATGTTCGGACACATATGCTCATCAATTTTGGTGAAGTTCTGAGTTTTCATTTGGGATTTATAGGCTTTTTAGTGTATTTTGCCACGCCCCTTTTCTAAATGACCCTGTTACAGCCACCCAAATGCCAAAGTTCAACTTTTTTTCGATAATTATTGATCTAGAGAGTCCAGAGAATTGTCCTAGACTGGTTTGGTTCCGATCGGGCGAAAAACCAGGGACTAGTTCGCAAAAGTAGGTTTTGGACAAAATTCGACATAGCAGAAAATTTCCCCTGCCTACATCCAAATCGGAGATTGCCATTTTGTCCGCCTTGAGCCAAGGATTCCAACGATATAAGACACTTGATCCTGGGACAAACGGTCTAAGAGTTATGAGCGATTTTGAACTTTTGGTTGCTGTAGCGCCACCTATGGGCCAATCGGGGTCATACTCTGATAGGTTGTCCCCAAATTGAGGCCTACCATCTGGCCAGGTTTCAAGTCTCTAGGCCTTACGGTTTGTCCTGCACGATGCGTTTTACGAATCCTTACAATTACAATAGGGTTTCAGCATTTCATGCTTGAACCCCTAATAAGAATGAAGGCTTTTTGCCAGTTATAGCGCCACCTATGGTCCGATCTCCATGAAACTCTGCATGCTTCCTCACCATGTTCGGACACATATGCTCATCAATTTTGGTGAAGTTCTGAGTTTTCATTTGGGATTTATAGGCTTTTTAGTGTATTTTGCCACGCCCCTTTTCTAAATGACCCTGTTACAGCCACCCAAATGCCAAAGTTCAACTTTTTTTCGATAATTATTGATCTAGAGAGTCCAGAGAATTGTCCTAGACTGGTTTGGTTCCGATCGGGCGAAAAACCAGGGACTAGTTCGCAAAAGTAGGTTTTGGACAAAATTCGACATAGCAGAAAATTTCCCCTGCCTACATCCAAATCGGAGATGGCCATTTTGTCCGCCTTGAGCCAAGGATTCCAACGATATAAGACACTTGATCCTGGGACAAACGGTCTAAGAGTTATGAGCGATTTTGAACTTTTGGTTGCTGTAGCGCCACCTATGGGCCAATCGGGGTCATACTCTGATAGGTTGTCCCCAAATTGAGGCCTACCATCTGGCCAGGTTTCAAGTCTCTAGGCCTTACGGTTTGTCCTGCACGATGCGTTTTACGAATCCTTACAATTACAATAGGGTTTCAGCATTTCATGCTTGAACCCCTAATAAGAATGAAGGCTTTTTGCCAGTTATAGCGCCACCTATGGTCCGATCTCCATGAAACTCTGCATGCTTCCTCACCATGTTCGGACACATATGCTCATCAATTTTGGTGAAGTTCTGAGTTTTCATTTGGGATTTATAGGCTTTTTAGTGTATTTTGCCACGCCCCTTTTCTAAATGACCCTGTTACAGCCACCCAAATGCCAAAGTTCAACTTTTTTTCGATAATTATTGATCTAGAGAGTCCAGAGAATTGTCCTAGACTGGTTTGGTTCCGATCGGGCGAAAAACCAGGGACTAGTTCGCAAAAGTAGGTTTTGGACAAAATTCGACATAGCAGAAAATTTTCCCTGCCTACATCCAAATCGGAGATGGCCATTTTGTCCGCCTTGAGCCAAGGATTCCAACGATATAAGACACTTGATCCTGGGACAAACGGTCTAAGAGTTATGAGCGATTTTGAACTTTTGGTTGCTGTAGCGCCACCTATGGGCCAATCGGGGTCATACTCTGATAGGTTGTCCCCAAATTGAGGCCTACCATCTGGCCAGGTTTCAAGTCTCTAGGCCTTACGGTTTGTCCTGCACGATGCGTTTTACGAATCCTTACAATTACAATAGGGTTTCAGCATTTCATGCTTGAACCCCTAATAAGAATGAAGGCTTTTTGCCAGTTATAGCGCCACCTATGGTCCGATCTCCATGAAACTCTGCATGCTTCCTCACCATGTTCGGACACATATGCTCATCAATTTTGGTGAAGTTCTGAGTTTTCATTTGGGATTTATAGGCTTTTTAGTGTATTTTGCCACGCCCCTTTTCTAAATGACCCTGTTACAGCCACCCAAATGCCAAAGTTCAACTTTTTTTCGATAATTATTGATCTAGAGAGTCCAGAGAATTGTCCTAGACTGGTTTGGTTCCGATCGGGCGAAAAACCAGGGACTAGTTCGCAAAAGTAGGTTTTGGACAAAATTCGACATAGCAGAAAATTTTCCCTGCCTACATCCAAATCGGAGATGGCCATTTTGTCCGCCTTGAGCCAAGGATTCCAACGATATAAGACACTTGATCCTGGGACAAACGGTCTAAGAGTTATGAGCGATTTTGAACTTTTGGTTGCTGTAGCGCCACCTATGGGCCAATCGGGGTCATACTCTGATAGGTTGTCCCCAAATTGAGGCCTACCATCTGGCCAGGTTTCAAGTCTCTAGGCCTTACGGTTTGTCCTGCACGATGCGTTTTACGAATCCTTACAATTACAATAGGGTTTCAGCATTTCATGCTTGAACCCCTAATAAGAATGAAGGCTTTTTGCCAGTTATAGCGCCACCTATGGTCCGATCTCCATGAAACTCTGCATGCTTCCTCACCATGTTCGGACACATATGCTCATCAATTTTGGTGAAGTTCTGAGTTTTCATTTGGGATTTATAGGCTTTTTAGTGTATTTTGCCACGCCCCTTTTCTAAATGACCCTGTTACAGCCACCCAAATGCCAAAGTTCAACTTTTTTTCGATAATTATTGATCTAGAGAGTCCAGAGAATTGTCCTAGACTGGTTTGGTTCCGATCGGGCGAAAAACCAGGGACTAGTTCGCAAAAGTAGGTTTTGGACAAAATTCGACATAGCAGACAATTTTCCCTGCCTACATCCAAATCGGAGATGGCCATTTTGTCCGCCTTGAGCCAAGGATTCCAACGATATAAGACACTTGATCCTGGGACAAACGGTCTAAGAGTTATGAGCGATTTTGAACTTTTGGTTGCTGTAGCGCCACCTATGGGCCAATCGGGGTCATACTCTGATAGGTTGTCCCCAAATTGAGGCCTACCATCTGGCCAGGTTTCAAGTCTCTAGGCCTTACGGTTTGTCCTGCACGATGCGTTTTACGAATCCTTACAATTACAATAGGGTTTCAGCATTTCATGCTTGAACCCCTAATAAGAATGAAGGCTTTTTGCCAGTTATAGCGCCACCTATGGTCCGATCTCCATGAAACTCTGCATGCTTCCTCACCATGTTCGGACACATATGCTCATCAATTTTGGTGAAGTTCTGAGTTTTCATTTGGGATTTATAGGCTTTTTAGTGTATTTTGCCACGCCCCTTTTCTAAATGACCCTGTTACAGCCACCCAAATGCCAAAGTTCAACTTTTTTTCGATAATTATTGATCTAGAGAGTCCAGAGAATTGTCCTAGACTGGTTTGGTTCCGATCGGGCGAAAAACCAGGGACTAGTTCGCAAAAGTAGGTTTTGGACAAAATTCGACATAGCAGAAAATTTTCCCTGCCTACATCCAAATCGGAGATGGCCATTTTGTCCGCCTTGAGCCAAGGATTCCAACGATATAAGACACTTGATCCTGGGACAAACGGTCTAAGAGTTATGAGCGATTTTGAACTTTTGGTTGCTGTAGCGCCACCTATGGGCCAATCGGGGTCATACTCTGATAGGTTGTCCCCAAATTGAGGCCTACCATCTGGCCAGGTTTCAAGTCTCTAGGCCTTACGGTTTGTCCTGCACGATGCGTTTTACGAATCCTTACAATTACAATAGGGTTTCAGCATTTCATGCTTGAACCCCTAATAAGAATGAAGGCTTTTTGCCAGTTATAGCGCCACCTATGGTCCGATCTCCATGAAACTCTGCATGCTTCCTCACCATGTTCGGACACATATGCTCATCAATTTTGGTGAAGTTCTGAGTTTTCATTTGGGATTTATAGGCTTTTTAGTGTATTTTGCCACGCCCCTTTTCTAAATGACCCTGTTACAGCCACCCAAATGCCAAAGTTCAACTTTTTTTCGATAATTATTGATCTAGAGAGTCCAGAGAATTGTCCTAGACTGGTTTGGTTCCGATCGGGCGAAAAACCAGGGACTAGTTCGCAAAAGTAGGTTTTGGACAAAATTCGACATAGCAGACAATTTTCCCTGCCTACATCCAAATCGGAGATGGCCATTTTGTCCGCCTTGAGCCAAGGATTCCAACGATATAAGACACTTGATCCTGGGACAAACGGTCTAAGAGTTATGAGCGATTTTGAACTTTTGGTTGCTGTAGCGCCACCTATGGGCCAATCGGGGTCATACTCTGATAGGTTGTCCCCAAATTGAGGCCTACCATCTGGCCAGGTTTCAAGTCTCTAGGCCTTACGGTTTGTCCTGCACGATGCGTTTTACGAATCCTTACAATTACAATAGGGTTTCAGCATTTCATGCTTGAACCCCTAATAAGAATGAAGGCTTTTTGCCAGTTATAGCGCCACCTATGGTCCGATCTCCATGAAACTCTGCATGCTTCCTCACCATGTTCGGACACATATGCTCATCAATTTTGGTGAAGTTCTGAGTTTTCATTTGGGATTTATAGGCTTTTTAGTGTATTTTGCCACGCCCCTTTTCTAAATGACCCTGTTACAGCCACCCAAATGCCAAAGTTCAACTTTTTTTCGATAATTATTGATCTAGAGAGTCCAGAGAATTGTCCTAGACTGGTTTGGTTCCGATCGGGCGAAAAACCAGGGACTAGTTCGCAAAAGTAGGTTTTGGACAAAATTCGACATAGCAGAAAATTTTCCCTGCCTACATCCAAATCGGAGATGGCCATTTTGTCCGCCTTGAGCCAAGGATTCCAACGATATAAGACACTTGATCCTGGGACAAACGGTCTAAGAGTTATGAGCGATTTTGAACTTTTGGTTGCTGTAGCGCCACCTATGGGCCAATCGGGGTCATACTCTGATAGGTTGTCCCCAAATTGAGGCCTACCATCTGGCCAGGTTTCAAGTCTCTAGGCCTTACGGTTTGTCCTGCACGATGCGTTTTACGAATCCTTACAATTACAATAGGGTTTCAGCATTTCATGCTTGAACCCCTAATAAGAATGAAGGCTTTTTGCCAGTTATAGCGCCACCTATGGTCCGATCTCCATGAAACTCTGCATGCTTCCTCACCATGTTCGGACACATATGCTCATCAATTTTGGTGAAGTTCTGAGTTTTCATTTGGGATTTATAGGCTTTTTAGTGTATTTTGCCACGCCCCTTTTCTAAATGACCCTGTTACAGCCACCCAAATGCCAAAGTTCAACTTTTTTTCGATAATTATTGATCTAGAGAGTCCAGAGAATTGTCCTAGACTGGTTTGGTTCCGATCGGGCGAAAAACCAGGGACTAGTTCGCAAAAGTAGGTTTTGGACAAAATTCGACATAGCAGAAAATTTTCCCTGCCTACATCCAAATCGGAGATAGCCATTTTGTCCGCCTTGAGCCAAGGATTCCAACGATATAAGACACTTGATCCTGGGACAAACGGTCTAAGAGTTATGAGCGATTTTGAACTTTTGGTTGCTGTAGCGCCACCTATGGGCCAATCGGGGTCATACTCTGATAGGTTGTCCCCAAATTGAGGCCTACCATCTGGCCAGGTTTCAAGTCTCTAGGCCTTACGGTTTGTCCTGCACGATGCGTTTTACGAATCCTTACAATTACAATAGGGTTTCAGCATTTCATGCTTGAACCCCTAATAAGAATGAAGGCTTTTTGCCAGTTATAGCGCCACCTATGGTCCGATCTCCATGAAACTCTGCATGCTTCCTCACCATGTTCGGACACATATGCTCATCAATTTTGGTGAAGTTCTGAGTTTTCATTTGGGATTTATAGGCTTTTTAGTGTATTTTGCCACGCCCCTTTTCTAAATGACCCTGTTACAGCCACCCAAATGCCAAAGTTCAACTTTTTTTCGATAATTATTGATCTAGAGAGTCCAGAGAATTGTCCTAGACTGGTTTGGTTCCGATCGGGCGAAAAACCAGGGACTAGTTCGCAAAAGTAGGTTTTGGACAAAATTCGACATAGCAGAAAATTTTCCCTGCCTACATCCAAATCGGAGATGGCCATTTTGTCCGCCTTGAGCCAAGGATTCCAACGATATAAGACACTTGATCCTGGGACAAACGGTCTAAGAGTTATGAGCGATTTTGAACTTTTGGTTGCTGTAGCGCCACCTATGGGCCAATCGGGGTCATACTCTGATAGGTTGTCCCCAAATTGAGGCCTACCATCTGGCCAGGTTTCAAGTCTCTAGGCCTTACGGTTTGTCCTGCACGATGCGTTTTACGAATCCTTACAATTACAATAGGGTTTCAGCATTTCATGCTTGAACCCCTAATAAGAATGAAGGCTTTTTGCCAGTTATAGCGCCACCTATGGTCCGATCTCCATGAAACTCTGCATGCTTCCTCACCATGTTCGGACACATATGCTCATCAATTTTGGTGAAGTTCTGAGTTTTCATTTGGGATTTATAGGCTTTTTAGTGTATTTTGCCACGCCCCTTTTCTAAATGACCCTGTTACAGCCACCCAAATGCCAAAGTTCAACTTTTTTTCGATAATTATTGATCTAGAGAGTCCAGAGAATTGTCCTAGACTGGTTTGGTTCCGATCGGGCGAAAAACCAGGGACTAGTTCGCAAAAGTAGGTTTTGGACAAAATTCGACATAGCAGACAATTTTCCCTGCCTACATCCAAATCGGAGATGGCCATTTTGTCCGCCTTGAGCCAAGGATTCCAACGATATAAGACACTTGATCCTGGGACAAACGGTCTAAGAGTTATGAGCGATTTTGAACTTTTGGTTGCTGTAGCGCCACCTATGGGCCAATCGGGGTCATACTCTGATAGGTTGTCCCCAAATTGAGGCCTACCATCTGGCCAGGTTTCAAGTCTCTAGGCCTTACGGTTTGTCCTGCACGATGCGTTTTACGAATCCTTACAATTACAATAGGGTTTCAGCATTTCATGCTTGAACCCCTAATAAGAATGAAGGCTTTTTGCCAGTTATAGCGCCACCTATGGTCCGATCTCCATGAAACTCTGCATGCTTCCTCACCATGTTCGGACACATATGCTCATCAATTTTGGTGAAGTTCTGAGTTTTCATTTGGGATTTATAGGCTTTTTAGTGTATTTTGCCACGCCCCTTTTCTAAATGACCCTGTTACAGCCACCCAAATGCCAAAGTTCAACTTTTTTTCGATAATTATTGATCTAGAGAGTCCAGAGAATTGTCCTAGACTGGTTTGGTTCCGATCGGGCGAAAAACCAGGGACTAGTTCGCAAAAGTAGGTTTTGGACAAAATTCGACATAGCAGACAATTTTCCCTGCCTACATCCAAATCGGAGATAGCCATTTTGTCCGCCTTGAGCCAAGGATTCCAACGATATAAGACACTTGATCCTGGGACAAACGGTCTAAGAGTTATGAGCGATTTTGAACTTTTGGTTGCTGTAGCGCCACCTATGGGCCAATCGGGGTCATACTCTGATAGGTTGTCCCCAAATTGAGGCCTACCATCTGGCCAGGTTTCAAGTCTCTAGGCCTTACGGTTTGTCCTGCACGATGCGTTTTACGAATCCTTACAATTACAATAGGGTTTCAGCATTTCATGCTTGAACCCCTAATAAGAATGAAGGCTTTTTGCCAGTTATAGCGCCACCTATGGTCCGATCTCCATGAAACTCTGCATGCTTCCTCACCATGTTCGGACACATATGCTCATCAATTTTGGTGAAGTTCTGAGTTTTCATTTGGGATTTATAGGCTTTTTAGTGTATTTTGCCACGCCCCTTTTCTAAATGACCCTGTTACAGCCACCCAAATGCCAAAGTTCAACTTTTTTTCGATAATTATTGATCTAGAGAGTCCAGAGAATTGTCCTAGACTGGTTTGGTTCCGATCGGGCGAAAAACCAGGGACTAGTTCGCAAAAGTAGGTTTTGGACAAAATTCGACATAGCAGAAAATTTTCCCTGCCTACATCCAAATCGGAGATAGCCATTTTGTCCGCCTTGAGCCAAGGATTCCAACGATATAAGACACTTGATCCTGGGACAAACGGTCTAAGAGTTATGAGCGATTTTGAACTTTTGGTTGCTGTAGCGCCACCTATGGGCCAATCGGGGTCATACTCTGATAGGTTGTCCCCAAATTGAGGCCTACCATCTGGCCAGGTTTCAAGTCTCTAGGCCTTACGGTTTGTCCTGCACGATGCGTTTTACGAATCCTTACAATTACAATAGGGTTTCAGCATTTCATGCTTGAACCCCTAATAAGAATGAAGGCTTTTTGCCAGTTATAGCGCCACCTATGGTCCGATCTCCATGAAACTCTGCATGCTTCCTCACCATGTTCGGACACATATGCTCATCAATTTTGGTGAAGTTCTGAGTTTTCATTTGGGATTTATAGGCTTTTTAGTGTATTTTGCCACGCCCCTTTTCTAAATGACCCTGTTACAGCCACCCAAATGCCAAAGTTCAACTTTTTTTCGATAATTATTGATCTAGAGAGTCCAGAGAATTGTCCTAGACTGGTTTGGTTCCGATCGGGCGAAAAACCAGGGACTAGTTCGCAAAAGTAGGTTTTGGACAAAATTCGACATAGCAGACAATTTTCCCTGCCTACATCCAAATCGGAGATAGCCATTTTGTCCGCCTTGAGCCAAGGATTCCAACGATATAAGACACTTGATCCTGGGACAAACGGTCTAAGAGTTATGAGCGATTTTGAACTTTTGGTTGCTGTAGCGCCACCTATGGGCCAATCGGGGTCATACTCTGATAGGTTGTCCCCAAATTGAGGCCTACCATCTGGCCAGGTTTCAAGTCTCTAGGCCTTACGGTTTGTCCTGCACGATGCGTTTTACGAATCCTTACAATTACAATAGGGTTTCAGCATTTCATGCTTGAACCCCTAATAAGAATGAAGGCTTTTTGCCAGTTATAGCGCCACCTATGGTCCGATCTCCATGAAACTCTGCATGCTTCCTCACCATGTTCGGACACATATGCTCATCAATTTTGGTGAAGTTCTGAGTTTTCATTTGGGATTTATAGGCTTTTTAGTGTATTTTGCCACGCCCCTTTTCTAAATGACCCTGTTACAGCCACCCAAATGCCAAAGTTCAACTTTTTTTCGATAATTATTGATCTAGAGAGTCCAGAGAATTGTCCTAGACTGGTTTGGTTCCGATCGGGCGAAAAACCAGGGACTAGTTCGCAAAAGTAGGTTTTGGACAAAATTCGACATAGCAGAAAATTTTCCCTGCCTACATCCAAATCGGAGATGGCCATTTTGTCCGCCTTGAGCCAAGGATTCCAACGATATAAGACACTTGATCCTGGGACAAACGGTCTAAGAGTTATGAGCGATTTTGAACTTTTGGTTGCTGTAGCGCCACCTATGGGCCAATCGGGGTCATACTCTGATAGGTTGTCCCCAAATTGAGGCCTACCATCTGGCCAGGTTTCAAGTCTCTAGGCCTTACGGTTTGTCCTGCACGATGCGTTTTACGAATCCTTACAATTACAATAGGGTTTCAGCATTTCATGCTTGAACCCCTAATAAGAATGAAGGCTTTTTGCCAGTTATAGCGCCACCTATGGTCCGATCTCCATGAAACTCTGCATGCTTCCTCACCATGTTCGGACACATATGCTCATCAATTTTGGTGAAGTTCTGAGTTTTCATTTGGGATTTATAGGCTTTTTAGTGTATTTTGCCACGCCCCTTTTCTAAATGACCCTGTTACAGCCACCCAAATGCCAAAGTTCAACTTTTTTTCGATAATTATTGATCTAGAGAGTCCAGAGAATTGTCCTAGACTGGTTTGGTTCCGATCGGGCGAAAAACCAGGGACTAGTTCGCAAAAGTAGGTTTTGGACAAAATTCGACATAGCAGAAAATTTCCCCTGCCTACATCCAAATCGGAGATGGCCATTTTGTCCGCCTTGAGCCAAGGATTCCAACGATATAAGACACTTGATCCTGGGACAAACGGTCTAAGAGTTATGAGCGATTTTGAACTTTTGGTTGCTGTAGCGCCACCTATGGGCCAATCGGGGTCATACTCTGATAGGTTGTCCCCAAATTGAGGCCTACCATCTGGCCAGGTTTCAAGTCTCTAGGCCTTACGGTTTGTCCTGCACGATGCGTTTTACGAATCCTTACAATTACAATAGGGTTTCAGCATTTCATGCTTGAACCCCTAATAAGAATGAAGGCTTTTTGCCAGTTATAGCGCCACCTATGGTCCGATCTCCATGAAACTCTGCATGCTTCCTCACCATGTTCGGACACATATGCTCATCAATTTTGGTGAAGTTCTGAGTTTTCATTTGGGATTTATAGGCTTTTTAGTGTATTTTGCCACGCCCCTTTTCTAAATGACCCTGTTACAGCCACCCAAATGCCAAAGTTCAACTTTTTTCCGATAATTATTGATCTAGAGAGTCCAGAGAATTGTCCTAGACTGGTTTGGTTCCGATCGGGCGAAAAACCAGGGACTAGTTCGCAAAAGTAGGTTTTGGACAAAATTCGACATAGCAGAAAATTTCCCCTGCCTACATCCAAATCGGAGATGGCCATTTTGTCCGCCTTGAGCCAAGGATTCCAACGATATAAGACACTTGATCCTGGGACAAACGGTCTAAGAGTTATGAGCGATTTTGAACTTTTGGTTGCTGTAGCGCCACCTATGGGCCAATCGGGGTCATACTCTGATAGGTTGTCCCCAAATTGAGGCCTACCATCTGGCCAGGTTTCAAGTCTCTAGGCCTTACGGTTTGTCCTGCACGATGCGTTTTACGAATCCTTACAATTACAATAGGGTTTCAGCATTTCATGCTTGAACCCCTAATAAGAATGAAGGCTTTTTGCCAGTTATAGCGCCACCTATGGTCCGATCTCCATGAAACTCTGCATGCTTCCTCACCATGTTCGGACACATATGCTCATCAATTTTGGTGAAGTTCTGAGTTTTCATTTGGGATTTATAGGCTTTTTAGTGTATTTTGCCACGCCCCTTTTCTAAATGACCCTGTTACAGCCACCCAAATGCCAAAGTTCAACTTTTTTTCGATAATTATTGATCTAGAGAGTCCAGAGAATTGTCCTAGACTGGTTTGGTTCCGATCGGGCGAAAAACCAGGGACTAGTTCGCAAAAGTAGGTTTTGGACAAAATTCGACATAGCAGAAAATTTTCCCTGCCTACATCCAAATCGGAGATGGCCATTTTGTCCGCCTTGAGCCAAGGATTCCAACGATATAAGACACTTGATCCTGGGACAAACGGTCTAAGAGTTATGAGCGATTTTGAACTTTTGGTTGCCGTAGCGCCACCTATGGGCCAATCGGGGTCATACTCTGATAGGTTGTCCCCAAATTGAGGCCTACCATCTGGCCAGGTTTCAAGTCTCTAGGCCTTACGGTTTGTCCTGCACGATGCGTTTTACGAATCCTTACAATTACAATAGGGTTTCAGCATTTCATGCTTGAACCCCTAATAAGAATGAAGGCTTTTTGCCAGTTATAGCGCCACCTATGGTCCGATCTCCATGAAACTCTGCATGCTTCCTCACCATGTTCGGACACATATGCTCATCAATTTTGGTGAAGTTCTGAGTTTTCATTTGGGATTTATAGGCTTTTTAGTGTATTTTGCCACGCCCCTTTTCTAAATGACCCTGTTACAGCCACCCAAATGCCAAAGTTCAACTTTTTTTCGATAATTATTGATCTAGAGAGTCCAGAGAATTGTCCTAGACTGGTTTGGTTCCGATCGGGCGAAAAACCAGGGACTAGTTCGCAAAAGTAGGTTTTGGACAAAATTCGACATAGCAGACAATTTTCCCTGCCTACATCCAAATCGGAGATGGCCATTTTGTCCGCCTTGAGCCAAGGATTCCAACGATATAAGACACTTGATCCTGGGACAAACGGTCTAAGAGTTATGAGCGATTTTGAACTTTTGGTTGCTGTAGCGCCACCTATGGGCCAATCGGGGTCATACTCTGATAGGTTGTCCCCAAATTGAGGCCTACCATCTGGCCAGGTTTCAAGTCTCTAGGCCTTACGGTTTGTCCTGCACGATGCGTTTTACGAATCCTTACAATTACAATAGGGTTTCAGCATTTCATGCTTGAACCCCTAATAAGAATGAAGGCTTTTTGCCAGTTATAGCGCCACCTATGGTCCGATCTCCATGAAACTCTGCATGCTTCCTCACCATGTTCGGACACATATGCTCATCAATTTTGGTGAAGTTCTGAGTTTTCATTTGGGATTTATAGGCTTTTTAGTGTATTTTGCCACGCCCCTTTTCTAAATGACCCTGTTACAGCCACCCAAATGCCAAAGTTCAACTTTTTTTCGATAATTATTGATCTAGAGAGTCCAGAGAATTGTCCTAGACTGGTTTGGTTCCGATCGGGCGAAAAACCAGGGACTAGTTCGCAAAAGTAGGTTTTGGACAAAATTCGACATAGCAGACAATTTTCCCTGCCTACATCCAAATCGGAGATAGCCATTTTGTCCGCCTTGAGCCAAGGATTCCAACGATATAAGACACTTGATCCTGGGACAAACGGTCTAAGAGTTATGAGCGATTTTGAACTTTTGGTTGCTGTAGCGCCACCTATGGGCCAATCGGGGTCATACTCTGATAGGTTGTCCCCAAATTGAGGCCTACCATCTGGCCAGGTTTCAAGTCTCTAGGCCTTACGGTTTGTCCTGCACGATGCGTTTTACGAATCCTTACAATTACAATAGGGTTTCAGCATTTCATGCTTGAACCCCTAATAAGAATGAAGGCTTTTTGCCAGTTATAGCGCCACCTATGGTCCGATCTCCATGAAACTCTGCATGCTTCCTCACCATGTTCGGACACATATGCTCATCAATTTTGGTGAAGTTCTGAGTTTTCATTTGGGATTTATAGGCTTTTTAGTGTATTTTGCCACGCCCCTTTTCTAAATGACCCTGTTACAGCCACCCAAATGCCAAAGTTCAACTTTTTTTCGATAATTATTGATCTAGAGAGTCCAGAGAATTGTCCTAGACTGGTTTGGTTCCGATCGGGCGAAAAACCAGGGACTAGTTCGCAAAAGTAGGTTTTGGACAAAATTCGACATAGCAGAAAATTTTCCCTGCCTACATCCAAATCGGAGATAGCCATTTTGTCCGCCTTGAGCCAAGGATTCCAACGATATAAGACACTTGATCCTGGGACAAACGGTCTAAGAGTTATGAGCGATTTTGAACTTTTGGTTGCTGTAGCGCCACCTATGGGCCAATCGGGGTCATACTCTGATAGGTTGTCCCCAAATTGAGGCCTACCATCTGGCCAGGTTTCAAGTCTCTAGGCCTTACGGTTTGTCCTGCACGATGCGTTTTACGAATCCTTACAATTACAATAGGGTTTCAGCATTTCATGCTTGAACCCCTAATAAGAATGAAGGCTTTTTGCCAGTTATAGCGCCACCTATGGTCCGATCTCCATGAAACTCTGCATGCTTCCTCACCATGTTCGGACACATATGCTCATCAATTTTGGTGAAGTTCTGAGTTTTCATTTGGGATTTATAGGCTTTTTAGTGTATTTTGCCACGCCCCTTTTCTAAATGACCCTGTTACAGCCACCCAAATGCCAAAGTTCAACTTTTTTTCGATAATTATTGATCTAGAGAGTCCAGAGAATTGTCCTAGACTGGTTTGGTTCCGATCGGGCGAAAAACCAGGGACTAGTTCGCAAAAGTAGGTTTTGGACAAAATTCGACATAGCAGACAATTTTCCCTGCCTACATCCAAATCGGAGATAGCCATTTTGTCCGCCTTGAGCCAAGGATTCCAACGATATAAGACACTTGATCCTGGGACAAACGGTCTAAGAGTTATGAGCGATTTTGAACTTTTGGTTGCTGTAGCGCCACCTATGGGCCAATCGGGGTCATACTCTGATAGGTTGTCCCCAAATTGAGGCCTACCATCTGGCCAGGTTTCAAGTCTCTAGGCCTTACGGTTTGTCCTGCACGATGCGTTTTACGAATCCTTACAATTACAATAGGGTTTCAGCATTTCATGCTTGAACCCCTAATAAGAATGAAGGCTTTTTGCCAGTTATAGCGCCACCTATGGTCCGATCTCCATGAAACTCTGCATGCTTCCTCACCATGTTCGGACACATATGCTCATCAATTTTGGTGAAGTTCTGAGTTTTCATTTGGGATTTATAGGCTTTTTAGTGTATTTTGCCACGCCCCTTTTCTAAATGACCCTGTTACAGCCACCCAAATGCCAAAGTTCAACTTTTTTTCGATAATTATTGATCTAGAGAGTCCAGAGAATTGTCCTAGACTGGTTTGGTTCCGATCGGGCGAAAAACCAGGGACTAGTTCGCAAAAGTAGGTTTTGGACAAAATTCGACATAGCAGAAAATTTCCCCTGCCTACATCCAAATCGGAGATGGCCATTTTGTCCGCCTTGAGCCAAGGATTCCAACGATATAAGACACTTGATCCTGGGACAAACGGTCTAAGAGTTATGAGCGATTTTGAACTTTTGGTTGCTGTAGCGCCACCTATGGGCCAATCGGGGTCATACTCTGATAGGTTGTCCCCAAATTGAGGCCTACCATCTGGCCAGGTTTCAAGTCTCTAGGCCTTACGGTTTGTCCTGCACGATGCGTTTTACGAATCCTTACAATTACAATAGGGTTTCAGCATTTCATGCTTGAACCCCTAATAAGAATGAAGGCTTTTTGCCAGTTATAGCGCCACCTATGGTCCGATCTCCATGAAACTCTGCATGCTTCCTCACCATGTTCGGACACATATGCTCATCAATTTTGGTGAAGTTCTGAGTTTTCATTTGGGATTTATAGGCTTTTTAGTGTATTTTGCCACGCCCCTTTTCTAAATGACCCTGTTACAGCCACCCAAATGCCAAAGTTCAACTTTTTTTCGATAATTATTGATCTATAGAGTCCAGAGAATTGTCCTAGACTGGTTTGGTTCAGATCGGGCGAAAAACCAGGGACTAGTTCGCAAAAGTAGGTTTTGGACAAAATTCGACATAGCAGAAAATTTTCCCTGCCTACATCCAAATCGGAGATGGCCATTTTGTCCGCCTTGAGCCAAGGATTCCAACGATATAAGACACTTGATCCTGGGACAAACGGTCTAAGAGTTATGAGCGATTTTGAACTTTTGGTTGCTGTAGCGCCACCTATGGGCCAATCGGGGTCATACTCTGATAGGTTGTCCCCAAATTGAGGCCTACCATCTGGCCAGGTTTCAAGTCTCTAGGCCTTACGGTTTGTCCTGCACGATGCGTTTTACGAATCCTTACAATTACAATAGGGTTTCAGCATTTCATGCTTGAACCCCTAATAAGAATGAAGGCTTTTTGCCAGTTATAGCGCCACCTATGGTCCGATCTCCATGAAACTCTGCATGCTTCCTCACCATGTTCGGACACATATGCTCATCAATTTTGGTGAAGTTCTGAGTTTTCATTTGGGATTTATAGGCTTTTTAGTGTATTTTGCCACGCCCCTTTTCTAAATGACCCTGTTACAGCCACCCAAATGCCAAAGTTCAACTTTTTTTCGATAATTATTGATCTAGAGAGTCCAGAGAATTGTCCTAGACTGGTTTGGTTCCGATCGGGCGAAAAACCAGGGACTAGTTCGCAAAAGTAGGTTTTGGACAAAATTCGACATAGCAGACAATTTTCCCTGCCTACATCCAAATCGGAGATGGCCATTTTGTCCGCCTTGAGCCAAGGATTCCAACGATATAAGACACTTGATCCTGGGACAAACGGTCTAAGAGTTATGAGCGATTTTGAACTTTTGGTTGCTGTAGCGCCACCTATGGGCCAATCGGGGTCATACTCTGATAGGTTGTCCCCAAATTGAGGCCTACCATCTGGCCAGGTTTCAAGTCTCTAGGCCTTACGGTTTGTCCTGCACGATGCGTTTTACGAATCCTTACAATTACAATAGGGTTTCAGCATTTCATGCTTGAACCCCTAATAAGAATGAAGGCTTTTTGCCAGTTATAGCGCCACCTGTGGTCCGATCTCCATGAAACTCTGCATGCTTCCTCACCATGTTCTGACACATATGCTCATCAATTTTGGTGAAGTTCTGAGTTTTCATTTGGGATTTATAGGCTTTTTAGTGTATTTTGCCACGCCCCTTTTCTAAATGACCCTGTTACAGCCACCCAAATGCCAAAGTTCAACTTTTTTTCGATAATTATTGATCTAGAGAGTCCAGAGAATTGTCCTAGACTGGTTTGGTTCCGATTGGGCGAAAAACCAGGGACTAGTTCGCAAAAGTAGGTTTTGGACAAAATTCGACATAGCAGAAATTTTTCCCTGCCTACATCCAAATCGGAGATAGCCATTTTGTCCGCCTTGAGCCAAGGATTCCAACGATATAAGACACTTGATTCTGGGACAAACGGTCTAAGAGTTATGAGCGATTTTGAACTTTTGGTTGCTGTAGCGCCACCTATGGGCCAATCGGGGTCATACTCTGATAGGTTGTCCCCAAATTGAGGCCTACCATCTGGCCAGGTTTCAAGTCTCTAGGCCTTACGGTTTGTCCTGCACGATGCGTTTTACGAATCCTTACAATTACAATAGGGTTTCAGCATTTCATGCTTGAACCCCTAATAAGAATGAAGGCTTTTTGCCAGTTATAGCGCCACCTGTGGTCCGATCTCCACGAAACTCTGCATGCTTCCTCACCATGTTCTGACACATATGCTCATCAATTTTGGTGAAGTTCTGAGTTTTCATTTGGGATTTATAGGCTTTTTAGTGTATTTTGCCACGCCCCTTTTCTAAATGACCCTGTTACAGCCACCCAAATGCCAAAGTTCAACTTTTTTTCGATAATTATTGATCTAGAGAGTCCAGAGAATTGTCCTAGACTGGTTTGGTTCCGATCGGGCGAAAAACCAGGGACTAGTTCGCAAAAGTAGGTTTTGGACAAAATTCGACATAGCAGAAATTTTTCCCTGCCTACATCCAAATCGGAGATAGCCATTTTGTCCGCCTTGAGCCAAGGATTCCAACGATATAAGACACTTGATTCTGGGACAAACGGTCTAAGAGTTATGAGCGATTTTGAACTTTTGGTTGCTGTAGCGCCACCTATGGGCCAATCGGGGTCATACTCTGATAGGTTGTCCCCAAATTGAGGCCTACCATCTGGCCAGGTTTCAAGTCTCTAGGCCTTACGGTTTGTCCTGCACGATGCGTTTTACGAATCCTTACAATTACAATAGGGTTTCAGCATTTCATGCTTGAACCCCTAATAAGAATGAAGGCTTTTTGCCAGTTATAGCGCCACCTGTGGTCCGATCTCCATGAAACTCTGCATGCTTCCTCACCATGTTCTGACACATATGCTCATCAATTTTGGTGAAGTTCTGAGTTTTCATTTGGGATTTATAGGCTTTTTAGTGTATTTTGCCACGCCCCTTTTCTAAATGACCCTGTTACAGCCACCCAAATGCCAAAGTTCAACTTTTTTTCGATAATTATTGATCTAGAGAGTCCAGAGAATTGTCCTAGACTGGTTTGGTTCCGATCGGGCGAAAAACCAGGGACTAGTTCGCAAAAGTAGGTTTTGGACAAAATTCGACATAGCAGAAATTTTTCCCTGCCTACATCCAAATCGGAGATAGCCATTTTGTCCGCCTTGAGCCAAGGATTCCAACGATATAAGACACTTGATTCTGGGACAAACGGTCTAAGAGTTATGAGCGATTTTGAACTTTTGGTTGCTGTAGCGCCACCTATGGGCCAATCGGGGTCATACTCTGATAGGTTGTCCCCAAATTGAGGCCTACCATCTGGCCAGGTTTCAAGTCTCTAGGCCTTACGGTTTGTCCTGCACGATGCGTTTTACGAATCCTTACAATTACAATAGGGTTTCAGCATTTCATGCTTGAACCCCTAATAAGAATGAAGGCTTTTTGCCAGTTATAGCGCCACCTGTGGTCCGATCTCCACGAAACTCTGCATGCTTCCTCACCATGTTCTGACACATATGCTCATCAATTTTGGTGAAGTTCTGAGTTTTCATTTGGGATTTATAGGCTTTTTAGTGTATTTTGCCACGCCCCTTTTCTAAATGACCCTGTTACAGCCACCCAAATGCCAAAGTTCAACTTTTTTTCGATAATTATTGATCTAGAGAGTCCAGAGAATTGTCCTAGACTGGTTTGGTTCCGATCGGGCGAAAAACCAGGGACTAGTTCGCAAAAGTAGATTTTGGACAAAATTCGACATAGCAGAAATTTTTCCCTGCCTACATCCAAATCGGAGATAGCCATTTTGTCCGCCTTGAGCCAAGGATTCCAACGATATAAGACACTTGATTCTGGGACAAACGGTCTAAGAGTTATGAGCGATTTTGAACTTTTGGTTGCTGTAGCGCCACCTATGGGCCAATCGGGGTCATACTCTGATAGGTTGTCCCCAAATTGAGGCCTACCATCTGGCCAGGTTTCAAGTCTCTAGGCCTTACGGTTTGTCCTGCACGATGCGTTTTACGAATCCTTACAATTACAATAGGGTTTCAGCATTTCATGCTTGAACCCCTAATAAGAATGAAGGCTTTTTGCCAGTTATAGCGCCACCTGTGGTCCGATCTCCATGAAACTCTGCATGCTTCCTCACCATGTTCTGACACATATGCTCATCAATTTTGGTGAAGTTCTGAGTTTTCATTTGGGATTTATAGGCTTTTTAGTGTATTTTGCCATGCCCCTTTTCTAAATGACCCTGTTACAGCCACCCAAATGCCAAAGTTCAACTTTTTTTCGATAATTATTGATCTAGAGAGTCCAGAGAATTGTCCTAGACTGGTTTGGTTCCGATCGGGCGAAAAACCAGGGACTAGTTCGCAAAAGTAGGTTTTGGACAAAATTCGACATAGCAGAAATTTTTCCCTGCCTACATCCAAATCGGAGATAGCCATTTTGTCCGCCTTGAGCCAAGGATTCCAACGATATAAGACACTTGATTCTGGGACAAACGGTCTAAGAGTTATGAGCGATTTTGAACTTTTGGTTGCTGTAGCGCCACCTATGGGCCAATCGGGGTCATACTCTGATAGGTTGTCCCCAAATTGAGGCCTACCATCTGGCCAGGTTTCAAGTCTCTAGGCCTTACGGTTTGTCCTGCACGATGCGTTTTACGAATCCTTACAATTACAATAGGGTTTCAGCATTTCATGCTTGAACCCCTAATAAGAATGAAGGCTTTTTGCCAGTTATAGCGCCACCTGTGGTCCGATCTCCATGAAACTCTGCATGCTTCCTCACCATGTTCGGACACATATGCTCATCAATTTTGGTGAAGTTCTGAGTTTTCATTTGGGATTTATAGGCTTTTTAGTGTATTTTGCCACGCCCCTTTTCTAAATGACCCTGTTACAGCCACCCAAATGCCAAAGTTCAACTTTTTTTCGATAATTATTGATCTAGAGAGTCCAGAGAATTGTCCTAGACTGGTTTGGTTCCGATCGGGCGAAAAACCAGGGACTAGTTCGCAAAAGTAGGTTTTGGACAAAATTCGACATAGCAGACAATTTTCCCTGCCTACATCCAAATCGGAGATGGCCATTTTGTCCGCCTTGAGCCAAGGATTCCAACGATATAAGACACTTGATCCTGGGACAAACGGTCTAAGAGTTATGAGCGATTTTGAACTTTTGGTTGCTGTAGCGCCACCTATGGGCCAATCGGGGTCATACTCTGATAGGTTGTCCCCAAATTGAGGCCTACCATCTGGCCAGGTTTCAAGTCTCTAGGCCTTACGGTTTGTCCTGCACGATGCGTTTTACGAATCCTTACAATTACAATAGGGTTTCAGCATTTCATGCTTGAACCCCTAATAAGAATGAAGGCTTTTTGCCAGTTATAGCGCCACCTGTGGTCCGATCTCCATGAAACTCTGCATGCTTCCTCACCATGTTCTGACACATATGCTCATCAATTTTGGTGAAGTTCTGAGTTTTCATTTGGGATTTATAGGCTTTTTAGTGTATTTTGCCACGCCCCTTTTCTAAATGACCCTGTTACAGCCACCCAAATGCCAAAGTTCAACTTTTTTTCGATAATTATTGATCTAGAGAGTCCAGAGAATTGTCCTAGACTGGTTTGGTTCCGATTGGGCGAAAAACCAGGGACTAGTTCGCAAAAGTAGGTTTTGGACAAAATTCGACATAGCAGAAATTTTTCCCTGCCTACATCCAAATCGGAGATAGCCATTTTGTCCGCCTTGAGCCAAGGATTCCAACGATATAAGACACTTGATTCTGGGACAAACGGTCTAAGAGTTATGAGCGATTTTGAACTTTTGGTTGCTGTAGCGCCACCTATGGGCCAATCGGGGTCATACTCTGATAGGTTGTCCCCAAATTGAGGCCTACCATCTGGCCAGGTTTCAAGTCTCTAGGCCTTACGGTTTGTCCTGCACGATGCGTTTTACGAATCCTTACAATTACAATAGGGTTTCAGCATTTCATGCTTGAACCCCTAATAAGAATGAAGGCTTTTTGCCAGTTATAGCGCCACCTGTGGTCCGATCTCCACGAAACTCTGCATGCTTCCTCACCATGTTCTGACACATATGCTCATCAATTTTGGTGAAGTTCTGAGTTTTCATTTGGGATTTATAGGCTTTTTAGTGTATTTTGCCACGCCCCTTTTCTAAATGACCCTGTTACAGCCACCCAAATGCCAAAGTTCAACTTTTTTTCGATAATTATTGATCTAGAGAGTCCAGAGAATTGTCCTAGACTGGTTTGGTTCCGATCGGGCGAAAAACCAGGGACTAGTTCGCAAAAGTAGGTTTTGGACAAAATTCGACATAGCAGAAATTTTTCCCTGCCTACATCCAAATCGGAGATAGCCATTTTGTCCGCCTTGAGCCAAGGATTCCAACGATATAAGACACTTGATTCTGGGACAAACGGTCTAAGAGTTATGAGCGATTTTGAACTTTTGGTTGCTGTAGCGCCACCTATGGGCCAATCGGGGTCATACTCTGATAGGTTGTCCCCAAATTGAGGCCTACCATCTGGCCAGGTTTCAAGTCTCTAGGCCTTACGGTTTGTCCTGCACGATGCGTTTTACGAATCCTTACAATTACAATAGGGTTTCAGCATTTCATGCTTGAACCCCTAATAAGAATGAAGGCTTTTTGCCAGTTATAGCGCCACCTGTGGTCCGATCTCCATGAAACTCTGCATGCTTCCTCACCATGTTCTGACACATATGCTCATCAATTTTGGTGAAGTTCTGAGTTTTCATTTGGGATTTATAGGCTTTTTAGTGTATTTTGCCACGCCCCTTTTCTAAATGACCCTGTTACAGCCACCCAAATGCCAAAGTTCAACTTTTTTTCGATAATTATTGATCTAGAGAGTCCAGAGAATTGTCCTAGACTGGTTTGGTTCCGATCGGGCGAAAAACCAGGGACTAGTTCGCAAAAGTAGGTTTTGGACAAAATTCGACATAGCAGAAATTTTTCCCTGCCTACATCCAAATCGGAGATAGCCATTTTGTCCGCCTTGAGCCAAGGATTCCAACGATATAAGACACTTGATTCTGGGACAAACGGTCTAAGAGTTATGAGCGATTTTGAACTTTTGGTTGCTGTAGCGCCACCTATGGGCCAATCGGGGTCATACTCTGATAGGTTGTCCCCAAATTGAGGCCTACCATCTGGCCAGGTTTCAAGTCTCTAGGCCTTACGGTTTGTCCTGCACGATGCGTTTTACGAATCCTTACAATTACAATAGGGTTTCAGCATTTCATGCTTGAACCCCTAATAAGAATGAAGGCTTTTTGCCAGTTATAGCGCCACCTGTGGTCCGATCTCCACGAAACTCTGCATGCTTCCTCACCATGTTCTGACACATATGCTCATCAATTTTGGTGAAGTTCTGAGTTTTCATTTGGGATTTATAGGCTTTTTAGTGTATTTTGCCACGCCCCTTTTCTAAATGACCCTGTTACAGCCACCCAAATGCCAAAGTTCAACTTTTTTTCGATAATTATTGATCTAGAGAGTCCAGAGAATTGTCCTAGACTGGTTTGGTTCCGATCGGGCGAAAAACCAGGGACTAGTTCGCAAAAGTAGATTTTGGACAAAATTCGACATAGCAGAAATTTTTCCCTGCCTACATCCAAATCGGAGATAGCCATTTTGTCCGCCTTGAGCCAAGGATTCCAACGATATAAGACACTTGATTCTGGGACAAACGGTCTAAGAGTTATGAGCGATTTTGAACTTTTGGTTGCTGTAGCGCCACCTATGGGCCAATCGGGGTCATACTCTGATAGGTTGTCCCCAAATTGAGGCCTACCATCTGGCCAGGTTTCAAGTCTCTAGGCCTTACGGTTTGTCCTGCACGATGCGTTTTACGAATCCTTACAATTACAATAGGGTTTCAGCATTTCATGCTTGAACCCCTAATAAGAATGAAGGCTTTTTGCCAGTTATAGCGCCACCTGTGGTCCGATCTCCATGAAACTCTGCATGCTTCCTCACCATGTTCTGACACATATGCTCATCAATTTTGGTGAAGTTCTGAGTTTTCATTTGGGATTTATAGGCTTTTTAGTGTATTTTGCCACGCCCCTTTTCTAAATGACCCTGTTACAGCCACCCAAATGCCAAAGTTCAACTTTTTTTCGATAATTATTGATCTAGAGAGTCCAGAGAATTGTCCTAGACTGGTTTGGTTCCGATCGGGCGAAAAACCAGGGACTAGTTCGCAAAAGTAGGTTTTGGACAAAATTCGACATAGCAGAAATTTTTCCCTGCCTACATCCAAATCGGAGATAGCCATTTTGTCCGCCTTGAGCCAAGGATTCCAACGATATAAGACACTTGATTCTGGGACAAACGGTCTAAGAGTTATGAGCGATTTTGAACTTTTGGTTGCTGTAGCGCCACCTATGGGCCAATCGGGGTCATACTCTGATAGGTTGTCCCCAAATTGAGGCCTACCATCTGGCCAGGTTTCAAGTCTCTAGGCCTTACGGTTTGTCCTGCACGATGCGTTTTACGAATCCTTACAATTACAATAGGGTTTCAGCATTTCATGCTTGAACCCCTAATAAGAATGAAGGCTTTTTGCCAGTTATAGCGCCACCTGTGGTCCGATCTCCACGAAACTCTGCATGCTTCCTCACCATGTTCTGACACATATGCTCATCAATTTTGGTGAAGTTCTGAGTTTTCATTTGGGATTTATAGGCTTTTTAGTGTATTTTGCCACGCCCCTTTTCTAAATGACCCTGTTACAGCCACCCAAATGCCAAAGTTCAACTTTTTTTCGATAATTATTGATCTAGAGAGTCCAGAGAATTGTCCTAGACTGGTTTGGTTCCGATCGGGCGAAAAACCAGGGACTAGTTCGCAAAAGTAGGTTTTGGACAAAATTCGACATAGCAGAAATTTTTCCCTGCCTACATCCAAATCGGAGATAGCCATTTTGTCCGCCTTGAGCCAAGGATTCCAACGATATAAGACACTTGATTCTGGGACAAACGGTCTAAGAGTTATGAGCGATTTTGAACTTTTGGTTGCTGTAGCGCCACCTATGGGCCAATCGGGGTCATACTCTGATAGGTTGTCCCCAAATTGAGGCCTACCATCTGGCCAGGTTTCAAGTCTCTAGGCCTTACGGTTTGTCCTGCACGATGCGTTTTACGAATCCTTACAATTACAATAGGGTTTCAGCATTTCATGCTTGAACCCCTAATAAGAATGAAGGCTTTTTGCCAGTTATAGCGCCACCTGTGGTCCGATCTCCATGAAACTCTGCATGCTTCCTCACCATGTTCTGACACATATGCTCATCAATTTTGGTGAAGTTCTGAGTTTTCATTTGGGATTTATAGGCTTTTTAGTGTATTTTGCCACGCCCCTTTTCTAAATGACCCTGTTACAGCCACCCAAATGCCAAAGTTCAACTTTTTTTCGATAATTATTGATCTAGAGAGTCCAGAGAATTGTCCTAGACTGGTTTGGTTCCGATCGGGCGAAAAACCAGGGACTAGTTCGCAAAAGTAGGTTTTGGACAAAATTCGACATAGCAGAAATTTTTCCCTGCCTACATCCAAATCGGAGATAGCCATTTTGTCCGCCTTGAGCCAAGGATTCCAACGATATAAGACACTTGATTCTGGGACAAACGGTCTAAGAGTTATGAGCGATTTTGAACTTTTGGTTGCTGTAGCGCCACCTATGGGCCAATCGGGGTCATACTCTGATAGGTTGTCCCCAAATTGAGGCCTACCATCTGGCCAGGTTTCAAGTCTCTAGGCCTTACGGTTTGTCCTGCACGATGCGTTTTACGAATCCTTACAATTACAATAGGGTTTCAGCATTTCATGCTTGAACCCCTAATAAGAATGAAGGCTTTTTGCCAGTTATAGCGCCACCTGTGGTCCGATCTCCACGAAACTCTGCATGCTTCCTCACCATGTTCTGACACATATGCTCATCAATTTTGGTGAAGTTCTGAGTTTTCATTTGGGATTTATAGGCTTTTTAGTGTATTTTGCCACGCCCCTTTTCTAAATGACCCTGTTACAGCCACCCAAATGCCAAAGTTCAACTTTTTTTCGATAATTATTGATCTAGAGAGTCCAGAGAATTGTCCTAGACTGGTTTGGTTCCGATCGGGCGAAAAACCAGGGACTAGTTCGCAAAAGTAGATTTTGGACAAAATTCGACATAGCAGAAATTTTTCCCTGCCTACATCCAAATCGGAGATAGCCATTTTGTCCGCCTTGAGCCAAGGATTCCAACGATATAAGACACTTGATTCTGGGACAAACGGTCTAAGAGTTATGAGCGATTTTGAACTTTTGGTTGCTGTAGCGCCACCTATGGGCCAATCGGGGTCATACTCTGATAGGTTGTCCCCAAATTGAGGCCTACCATCTGGCCAGGTTTCAAGTCTCTAGGCCTTACGGTTTGTCCTGCACGATGCGTTTTACGAATCCTTACAATTACAATAGGGTTTCAGCATTTCATGCTTGAACCCCTAATAAGAATGAAGGCTTTTTGCCAGTTATAGCGCCACCTGTGGTCCGATCTCCATGAAACTCTGCATGCTTCCTCACCATGTTCTGACACATATGCTCATCAATTTTGGTGAAGTTCTGAGTTTTCATTTGGGATTTATAGGCTTTTTAGTGTATTTTGCCACGCCCCTTTTCTAAATGACCCTGTTACAGCCACCCAAATGCCAAAGTTCAACTTTTTTTCGATAATTATTGATCTAGAGAGTCCAGAGAATTGTCCTAGACTGGTTTGGTTCCGATCGGGCGAAAAACCAGGGACTAGTTCGCAAAAGTAGGTTTTGGACAAAATTCGACATAGCAGAAATTTTTCCCTGCCTACATCCAAATCGGAGATAGCCATTTTGTCCGCCTTGAGCCAAGGATTCCAACGATATAAGACACTTGATTCTGGGACAAACGGTCTAAGAGTTATGAGCGATTTTGAACTTTTGGTTGCTGTAGCGCCACCTATGGGCCAATCGGGGTCATACTCTGATAGGTTGTCCCCAAATTGAGGCCTACCATCTGGCCAGGTTTCAAGTCTCTAGGCCTTACGGTTTGTCCTGCACGATGCGTTTTACGAATCCTTACAATTACAATAGGGTTTCAGCATTTCATGCTTGAACCCCTAATAAGAATGAAGGCTTTTTGCCAGTTATAGCGCCACCTGTGGTCCGATCTCCACGAAACTCTGCATGCTTCCTCACCATGTTCTGACACATATGCTCATCAATTTTGGTGAAGTTCTGAGTTTTCATTTGGGATTTATAGGCTTTTTAGTGTATTTTGCCACGCCCCTTTTCTAAATGACCCTGTTACAGCCACCCAAATGCCAAAGTTCAACTTTTTTTCGATAATTATTGATCTAGAGAGTCCAGAGAATTGTCCTAGACTGGTTTGGTTCCGATCGGGCGAAAAACCAGGGACTAGTTCGCAAAAGTAGATTTTGGACAAAATTCGACATAGCAGAAATTTTTCCCTGCCTACATCCAAATCGGAGATAGCCATTTTGTCCGCCTTGAGCCAAGGATTCCAACGATATAAGACACTTGATTCTGGGACAAACGGTCTAAGAGTTATGAGCGATTTTGAACTTTTGGTTGCTGTAGCGCCACCTATGGGCCAATCGGGGTCATACTCTGATAGGTTGTCCCCAAATTGAGGCCTACCATCTGGCCAGGTTTCAAGTCTCTAGGCCTTACGGTTTGTCCTGCACGATGCGTTTTACGAATCCTTACAATTACAATAGGGTTTCAGCATTTCATGCTTGAACCCCTAATAAGAATGAAGGCTTTTTGCCAGTTATAGCGCCACCTGTGGTCCGATCTCCATGAAACTCTGCATGCTTCCTCACCATGTTCTGACACATATGCTCATCAATTTTGGTGAAGTTCTGAGTTTTCATTTGGGATTTATAGGCTTTTTAGTGTATTTTGCCACGCCCCTTTTCTAAATGACCCTGTTACAGCCACCCAAATGCCAAAGTTCAACTTTTTTTCGATAATTATTGATCTAGAGAGTCCAGAGAATTGTCCTAGACTGGTTTGGTTCCGATCGGGCGAAAAACCAGGGACTAGTTCGCAAAAGTAGGTTTTGGACAAAATTCGACATAGCAGAAATTTTTCCCTGCCTACATCCAAATCGGAGATAGCCATTTTGTCCGCCTTGAGCCAAGGATTCCAACGATATAAGACACTTGATTCTGGGACAAACGGTCTAAGAGTTATGAGCGATTTTGAACTTTTGGTTGCTGTAGCGCCACCTATGGGCCAATCGGGGTCATACTCTGATAGGTTGTCCCCAAATTGAGGCCTACCATCTGGCCAGGTTTCAAGTCTCTAGGCCTTACGGTTTGTCCTGCACGATGCGTTTTACGAATCCTTACAATTACAATAGGGTTTCAGCATTTCATGCTTGAACCCCTAATTAAAGCTGCAAGCAGCATTTATCGGGGTTCAAGCAGTTAAGGCCTTTAAGCACAAAAGCATCAAAAGTGATTAAGTTTTATTTAGCAAGCATGTAACTACTGACATAATAGATGGAAAAGACCATTTACAGGAAATACCATAGGAAATATATGGTTTTAAAGCTTTTTAGCATTTATAGCGCCACCTATCGTCCGATCTCCGTGAAAATTGGCATGCTTGTTAATGATGTTATGTCACATATGCTCACCAATTTTTGTGAAGTTCTGAGTTTTCATTTAGGATTTATAGGCTTTTTAATGTTTTTTTGCCACGCCCATTTTCTAAATGACCCTATTACAACCATCTACATGCAAAAGTTCAACTTTTTTTTTGATAATTATTGATCTAGAGTGTCCAGAGAATTGTCCTAGACTGGTCTGGTTTCGATCGGGCGAAAAACCTAGGACTAGTTTGCAAAAGTAGGTTTATAACATAATTACGAATATTTAATAACCGGTTTAATTGACAGCATTAGTTCTTGAGGCAAAGTTGTTCAGCATGAGCAGATCTATCAGATGATATGCATTTTGTGACGATAAGTGTAACACCACGTGATTACAGAGCCATAAAACTCGTTAGCGCCAACTAGTGGCCGATTTCTTTCAAAACTCTTACAGACCTCTAGGGCCATGAGTCGAACATGCCCATCGAGTTTCGTTCCGATCGGCCTCCGTTAACCTTGTCTAATAGGTGCTCAAACTTCGTTGGCCGATGGCGGCCATGTTTTTTGAGATATGCCAATGTCCTCATACACATACATGGCACCTTGGACCAAGACACTGCATACCAATTTTCAAGTCAATCGGACTAACGGTCACGTGGTCATAGCCGTTTTCATGTTTTTTTCATGTTATAGCGCCACCTAGTGATCAATCGTCGCGATTTTTTTACTGTGACCCCAGATTGAACTCATACACATGTGCACCAAGTTTGGTGAAGATATCTAATTTCATTCTCGAGTTATAGCCATTTTAGTAAAATAGGCTCCTCCCACAACATTAATTTATCACCCCCTGGCGATCAGGAATCGAAATTTCGACTTTTTTTCGATAATTATTGATATTCAGACTCCAGAGAACATTTCTGCACTGTTTTGGATCCAATTGGACAAAAAACCTAGGACTAGTTCGCAAAAGTAGGTTTTTAACTAAATTCAAAATGGCGGACAATTTGCATACAGGAAATGAAATCGGAGATATACGTTTTGACCTTCAGGTTTCCAGCTTTCCAGTGATATAAGACACTTGAGTCTACGTCATACGGTCTAGGAGTTATGAGCAGTTTCGCGCTTTTGGTTGCTATAGCGCCACCTATGGGCCAATTGGGGTCATATTCTCTGAACCTCTCCTCGATTTTTGTACTACCATCTGGCAAAGTTTCAAAGCTCCAGCTCTTACGGTTTGGGCTGCACGATGAGTTTTACGGCAGAAGAAAAATAATAATAATAATAATAATTAAAGCTGCAAGCAGCATTTATCGGGGTTCAAGCAGTTAAGGCCTTTAAGCACAAAAGCATCAAAAGTGATTAAGTTTTATTTAGCAAGCATGTAACTACTGACATAATAGATGGAAAAGACCATTTACAGGAAATACCATAGGAAATATATGGTTTTAAAGCTTTTTAGCAGTTATAGCGCCACCTATGGTCCGATCTCCATAAAAATTGGCATGCTTGTTAATGATGTTATGTCACATATGCTCACCAATTTTTGTGAAGTTCTGAGTTTTCATTTAGGATTTATAGGCTTTTTAGTGTTTTTTTACCGCGCCCCTTTTCTAAATGACCCTATTACAGCCATCTACATGCAAAAGTTCAACTTTTTTTTGATAATTATTGATCTAGAGTGTCCAGAGAATTGTCCTAGACTGGTCTGGTTTCGATCGGGCGAAAAACCTAGGACTAGTTTGCAAAAGTAGGTTTTTAACATAATTACGAATATTTAATAAACGGTTTAATTGACAGCATTAGTTCTTGAGGCAAAGTTGTTCAGCATGAGCAGATCTATCAGATGATATGCATTTTGTGACGATAAGTGTAACACCACGTGATTACAGAGCCATAAAACTCGTTAGCGCCAACTAGTGGCCGATTTCTTTCAAAACTCTTAGAGACCTCTAGGGCCATGAGTCGAACATGCCCATCGAGTTTCGTTCCGATCGGCCTCCGTTAACCTTGTCTAATAGGTGCTCAAATTTCATTGGTCGATGGCGGCCATGTTTTTCGAGATACGCCAATGTCCTCATAGACATACATGGTACCTTGGACCAAGACACTGCATACCAATTTTCAAGTCAATCGGACTAACGGTCACGTGGTCATAGCCGTTTTCATGTTTTTTTCATGTTATAGCGCCACCTAGTGATCAATCGTCGCGATTTTTTTACTGTGACCCCAGATTGAACTCATACACATGTGCACCAAGTTTGGTGAAGATATCTAATTTTATTCTCGAGTTATAGCCATTTTAGTAAAATAGGCTCCTCCCACAACATTAATTTATCACCCCCTGGCGATCAGGAATCGAAATTTCGACTTTTTTTCGATAATTATTGATATTCAGACTCCAGAGAACATTTCTGCACTGTTTTGGATCCAATTGGACAAAAAACCTAGGACTAGTTCGCAAAAGTAGGTTTTTAACTAAATTCAAAATGGCGGACAATTTGCATACAGGAAATGAAATCGGAGATATACGTTTTGACCTTCAGGTTTCCATCTTTCCAGTGATATAAGACACTTGAGTCTACGTCATACGGTCTAGGAGTTATGAGCAGTTTCGCGCTTTTGGTTGCTATAGCGCCACCTATGGGCCAATTGGGGTCATATTCTCTGAACCTCTCCTCGATTTTTGTACTACCATCTGGCAAAGTTTCAAAGCTCCAGCTCTTACGGTTTGGGCTGCACGATGAGTTTTACGGCAGAAGAAAAATAATAATAATAATAATAATAATAATAATAATAATAATAATTAAAGCTGCAAGCAGCATTTATCGGGGTTCAAGCAGTTAAGGCCTTTAAGCACAAAAGCATCAAAAGTGATTAAGTTTTATTTACCAAGAATGTAACTACTGACATAATAGATGAAAAAGACCATTTACAGGAAATACCATAGGAAATATATGGTTTTAAAGCTTTTTAGCAGTTATAGCGCCACCTATCGTCCGATCTCCATGAAAATTGGCATGCTTGTTAATGATGTTATGTCACATATGCTCACCAATTTTTGTGAAGTTCTGAGTTTTCATTTAGGATTTATAGGCTTTTTAATGTTTTTTTTGCCACGCCCATTTTCTAAATGACCCTATTACAGCCATCTGCATGCAAAAGTTCAACTTTTTTTTGATAATTATTCATCTAGAGTGTCCAGAGAATTGTCCTAGACTGGTCTGGTTTCGATCGGGCGAAAAACCTAGGACTAGTTTGCAAAAGTAGGTTTATAACATAATTACGAATATTTAATAACCGGTTTAATTGACAGCATTAGTTCTTGAGGCAAAGTTGTTCAGCATGAGCAGATCTATCAGATGATATGCATTTTGTGACGATAAGTGTAACACCACGTGATTACAGAGCCATAAAACTCGTTAGCGCCAACTAGTGGCCGATTTCTTTCAAAACTCTTACAGACCTCTAGGGCCATGAGTCGAACATGCCCATCGAGTTTCGTTCCGATCGGCCTCCGTTAACCTTGTCTAATAGGTGCTCAAATTTCATTGGTCGATGGCGGCCATGTTTTTCGAGATACGCCAATGTCCTCATAGACATACATGGCACCTTGGACCAAGACACTGCATACCAATTTTCAAGTCAATCGGACTAACGGTCACGTGGTCATAGCCGTTTTCATGTTTTTTTCATGTTATAGCGCCAACTAGTGTTCAATCGTCGCGATTTTTTTACTGTGACCCCAGATTGAACTCATACACATGTGCACCAAGTTTGGTGAAGATATCTAATTTCCTTCTCGAGTTATAGCCATTTTAGTAAAATAGGCTCCTCCCACAACATTAATTTATCACCCCCTGGCGATCAGAAATCGAAATTTCGACTTTTTTTCGATAATTATTGATATTCAGACTCCAGAGAACATTTCTGCACTGGTTTGGATCCAATTGGACAAAAAACCTAGGACTAGTTCGCAAAAGTAGGTTTTTAACAAAATTCAAAATGGCGGACAATTTGCATACAGGAAATGAAATCGGAGATATACGTTTTGACCATCAGGTTTCCAGCTTTCCAGTGATATAAGACACTTGAGTGTACGTCATACGGTCTAGGAGTTATGAGCAGTTTCGCGCTTTTGGTTGCTATAGCGCCACCTATGGGCCAATTGGGGTCATATTCTCTGAACCTCTCCTCGATTTTTGTACTACCATCTGGCAAAGTTTCAAGGTTCCAGCTCTTACGGTTTGGGCTGCACGATGCGTTTTACGGCAGAATAATAATAATAATTAAAGCTGCAAGCAGCATTTATCGGGGTTCAAGCATTTAAGGCCTTTAAGCACAAAAGCATCAAAAGTTATTAAGTTTAATTTAGCAAGCCAAAAAACTCTCTAGCGCCAACTAGTGGCTGATTTCTTTCAAAATTCTTATAGACATCTAGAGCCATGATTCGAACATGCCTACCGAGTTTTATTCCGATCGGCCTCCGTTAACCTTGTCTACAGTCGTGGCCAAAAGTTTTGAGAATGACACAAATATTAGTTTTCACAAAGTTTGCTGCTAAACTACTTTTAGATCTTTTTTTCAGTTGTTTCTGTGATGTACTGAAATATAATTACAAGCACTTTATATGTTTCAAAGGCTTTTATTGACAATTACATGACATTTATGCAAAGAGTCAGTATTTGCAGTGTTGGCCCTTCTTTTTTAGGACCTCTCCAATTCGACTGGGCATGCTCTCAATCAACTTCTGGGCCAAATCCTGACTGATAGCAACCCATTCTTTCATAATCACTTCTTGGAGTTTGTCAGAATTAGTGGGTTTTTGTTTGTCCACCCGCCTCTTGAGGATTGACCACAAGTTCTCAATGGGATTAAGATCTGGGGATTTTCCAGGCCATGGACCCAAAATTTCAACATTTTGGTCCTCGAGCCACTTAGTTATGACTTTTGCCTTATGGCACGGTGCTCCATCGTGCTGGAAAATGCATTGTTCTTCACCAAACTGTTGTTGGATTGTTGGAAGAAGTTGCTGTTGGAGGGTGTTTTGGTACCATTCTTTATTCATGGCTGTGTTTTTGGGCAAAATTGTAAGTGAGCCCACTCCCTTGGATGAGAAGCAACCCCACACATGAATGGTCTCAGGATGCTTTACTGTTGGCATGACACAGGACTGATGGTAGCGCTCACCTTTTCTTCTCCGGACAAGCCTTTTTCCAGATGCCCCAGACAATCGGAAACAGGCTTCATCGGAGAATATGACTTTGCCCCAGTCCTCAGCAGTCCATTCACCATACTTTCTGCAGAAGATCAATCTGTCCCTGATGTTTTTTTTTTGGAGAGAAGTGGCTTCTTTGCTGCCCTTCTTGACACCAGGCCATCTTCCAAAAGTCTTCGCCTCACTGTGCGTGCAGATGCGCTCACACCTGCCTGCTGCCATTCCTGAGCAAGCTCTGCACTGGTGGCACTCCGATCCCGCAGCTGAATCCTCTTTAGGAGACGATCCTGGACTTTCTTGGACGCCCTGAAGCCTTCTTAACAAGAATTGAACCTCTTTCCTTGAAGTTTATCGTGGAATTTTCATGGCAAAGAAGGACTATGCAATTCATCTGATCACTGCTCATAACATTCTGGAGTATATGCAAATTGCTATTATAAAACCTTAAGCAGCAACTTTTCCAATTTCCAATATTTATGTAATTCTCAAAACTTTTGGCCACGACTGTAATAGGTGTTTCAATTTCATTGGTCGATGGCGGCCATGTTTTTTGAGATACGCCAATGTCCTCATAGACATACATTTCACCTTGGACCAAGACACTGCATACCAATTTTCAAGTCAATCGGACTAACGGTCAGGTAGTCAGAGCCCTTTTCATGTTTTTTTCATGTTATAGCGCCACCTAGTGATCAATCGTCGCGATTTTTTTACTGTGACCCCAGATTGAACTCATACACATGTGCACCAAGTTTGGTGAAGATATCTCATTTCCTTTTCGAGTTATAGCCATTTTAGTAAAATAGGCTCCTCCCACAACAATATATGGTTTTAAAGTGGTTTTAAAGTGTTTTTAAAGTGTTTTTACAGTTATAGCACCTTTTTGCCTGAGTCTTTTTACAGTCTTGCCTGATCTCCACCACTTTTATTAGTAGTACTCAAAGTGTGCCCATATATATGTGTCAAATTTGTTGTAAATATGTAATTTTGATAAGGAGTTTAGACAATTATATTCAGTGGCGTAACGAGCCAACACCAGGCCCTTAAATAGGATTATCAAGGCAGGCCCCTTGATGACGCAATTCATGACATTGATGACACAATGTTTGCGAGTAGGCTACCATGAATAGGGCAGGATATGATCATACACAGCATATAAGAGATGAGATGACTAACAAAATCAGGAGGAGCTTTCGCTCACCAAAAAAACAAAAAAACAAAAACACTGGTGACAGTGCACCATAACACATTGTTAGGCCTAGGTCCAAATACATAAAAAAGATGCTCTCTTACATTATAGCAGGATTTTCCGGGTTTTCCTATGTGCAACTGCAAAGTTGTCGATTAGATCAGGATTGTGCGCACGGGCATTCTCAATTGACCCTTCGCAGGGAGTTTGATTGACAGGCGATCTGACTAATCATAATCCGCCATTTTGTCCCACAAAGCAGTCAGGAGAGTTAGTAGATTAATTTTGGAGGATTTAAATTTGAAAAACAAAGTGTACTGACGTCTTTAAAACAACATTCCTTTTATGTTCATTCATGTTTATTTTAATGCTATAAATTAACTAGAAGGAAGAGATGATCGGTTCACGAGCAGCTTTAACTGAGCCTTGAGTCTACATCGATCTGTCAGACACATTAAATAGTCACAAAACGGTATTTATTGTTTAAATGTCTCTAAAAAACGACTACATTTGAAAGGTGAGACTTTTGGCGCTTTTCCATTACTAGTACCAGCTCAACTCAACTCGACTCGGCTCGGCTCGCTTTTCGCTCCGTTTTCCATTGCAGATAGTACCTCCACAATAGTACCTGGTCGTCATAGCGGCGTCGCAGGAAACTGCCGTGACTTAGGGTGTTTCTCAATATGCGTTCTTCAGCGATCTTGCGTCCTTGTGTTTTCGTTTTACGTCATCATTAACCGTCGAAGTTCAAACCCAATTCTCAAGAACGCAAGTACAGAGGACGCATGAAAGAACCCGGATGTGTTCTTGATACCGAGGATGCATCGAATGCAGACTTGAGCTAGTACTCGCCTGGTATCCCAGAAGTCATTGCGGCCGGTTCCGAGTTCGTTCTTCCAAGGAAGCTTGGCAAGACCGGTCTCCACGAGAACACAAGTCCGTTCTCTGCGTTCTTGGAATTGAGAAACAGCCTGAATCTTCTACGCGAGATGTTTTTTATTCAGGATACTCCGTCTGGCGCGTGCAATGATGACGCAATGAATAGTGACGAATAGTGGTCATTGACAGTATGGACGGGGATTCGCCAGTCCCAATTCAAAACAAATTTCATGACAATCCATCATTGTTTGTTTCAAACATGTGAGAGCATCAAAATGATCCATGTGTGAAATTGATTGGATTTAATTCTTTTTTTTGTCAGTTCCTATCATAATTTTAACATTTTGGTGTTATTGTGTAGCTATTTACCTATGTTTTCAAATTTCCTTTGTTTTTTTGTTGTTGTCTCGATCGGACTAACGGCTTTGAAGATAAACACAATTTTTTAAAGCTCTAAATGACACTTACAAAAACCATAAGGCGAAACCTGGCATGTTTGGTATTGTTGGACTCGGCAAGGATTCAGGAGTCTTAGGAGGTCACTCCTGTGAAAAAACACTGGCTTGAAACTTCTAAGGCTCCTTCAAGGCATTGTGCCAATGACGTATACTGAGTTTTTTGAGATACACCAATGTTCTCATAGACTATCATGGCACCCCGGACAAAGACACTGCGTGCCAATTTTTCAGTAGACTAACAGTTGGGTGCGCTTATAGCTATTTTCATGATTTTTTTCACTGTTATAGACCCACCAAGTGGCCAATTGTCACGATTTTTTTCATGTCAACTCAAATTGAGCTTATGAACATGTGTCCCAAGTTTAGCGAAAATATCTATTTCCGCTCACAAGTTATAACCATTTTATAGTGCCACCAAGTGGCCAATTGTCATGATTTTTTTTTTCACGTGACCTCAGAATGAGCTCATGAACATGTGTCCCAAGTTTTGCGAAAATATCTCTTTCCGTTCACAAGTTATAACCGTTTTATAGTGCCACCAAGTGGTCAATTGTTGCGATTTTTTTTCAAGTGATCTCAGGTTGAGCTCAGGAAGATGTATCCCAAGTTTAGGAAAAAAAATCTCTTTCCGTTCACAATTTATAACCGTTTTAGTAAAAGTGGCCCTGGTGCCATCAAATATTTTGGTTCCCCTTATCGACCGTTAATTGAAATTTTGAATTTTTTGGATGATTATTGATTGTCAGACTCCAGAGAATATTCTTGCAGTGGTTTGGTTCCGATCGGGCCAAAAACCTAGGAGAAGTTCGCAAAAATAGGTTTTTCAAAAAAATGCAATTTACTCGAAATTGGCGCCGAAGGGCAAGCAAATCGGAGATAGCCATTTTGTCCGCCTTGAGCCAAGGATTCCAACGATATAAGACACTTGATTCTGGGACAAACGGTCTAAGAGTTATGAGCGATTTTGAACTTTTGGTTGCTGTAGCGCCACCTATGGGCCAATCGGGGTCATACTCTGATAGGTTGTCCCCAAATTGAGGCCTACCATCTGGCCAGGTTTCAAGTCTCTAGGCCTTACGGTTTGTCCTGCACGATGCGTTTTACGAATCCTTACAATTACAATAGGGTTTCAGCATTTCATGCTTGAACCCCTAATAAGAATGAAGGCTTTTTGCCAGTTATAGCGCCACCTGTGGTCCGATCTCCACGAAACTCTGCATGCTTCCTCACCATGTTCTGACACATATGCTCATCAATTTTGGTGAAGTTCTGAGTTTTCATTTGGGATTTATAGGCTTTTTAGTGTATTTTGCCACGCCCCTTTTCTAAATGACCCTGTTACAGCCACCCAAATGCCAAAGTTCAACTTTTTTTCGATAATTATTGATCTAGAGAGTCCAGAGAATTGTCCTAGACTGGTTTGGTTCCGATCGGGCGAAAAACCAGGGACTAGTTCGCAAAAGTAGGTTTTGGACAAAATTCGACATAGCAGAAATTTTTCCCTGCCTACATCCAAATCGGAGATAGCCATTTTGTCCGCCTTGAGCCAAGGATTCCAACGATATAAGACACTTGATTCTGGGACAAACGGTCTAAGAGTTATGAGCGATTTTGAACTTTTGGTTGCTGTAGCGCCACCTATGGGCCAATCGGGGTCATACTCTGATAGGTTGTCCCCAAATTGAGGCCTACCATCTGGCCAGGTTTCAAGTCTCTAGGCCTTACGGTTTGTCCTGCACGATGCGTTTTACGAATCCTTACAATTACAATAGGGTTTCAGCATTTCATGCTTGAACCCCTAATAAGAATGAAGGCTTTTTGCCAGTTATAGCGCCACCTGTGGTCCGATCTCCATGAAACTCTGCATGCTTCCTCACCATGTTCTGACACATATGCTCATCAATTTTGGTGAAGTTCTGAGTTTTCATTTGGGATTTATAGGCTTTTTAGTGTATTTTGCCACGCCCCTTTTCTAAATGACCCTGTTACAGCCACCCAAATGCCAAAGTTCAACTTTTTTTCGATAATTATTGATCTAGAGAGTCCAGAGAATTGTCCTAGACTGGTTTGGTTCCGATCGGGCGAAAAACCAGGGACTAGTTCGCAAAAGTAGGTTTTGGACAAAATTCGACATAGCAGAAATTTTTCCCTGCCTACATCCAAATCGGAGATAGCCATTTTGTCCGCCTTGAGCCAAGGATTCCAACGATATAAGACACTTGATTCTGGGACAAACGGTCTAAGAGTTATGAGCGATTTTGAACTTTTGGTTGCTGTAGCGCCACCTATGGGCCAATCGGGGTCATACTCTGATAGGTTGTCCCCAAATTGAGGCCTACCATCTGGCCAGGTTTCAAGTCTCTAGGCCTTACGGTTTGTCCTGCACGATGCGTTTTACGAATCCTTACAATTACAATAGGGTTTCAGCATTTCATGCTTGAACCCCTAATAAGAATGAAGGCTTTTTGCCAGTTATAGCGCCACCTGTGGTCCGATCTCCATGAAACTCTGCATGCTTCCTCACCATGTTCTGACACATATGCTCATCAATTTTGGTGAAGTTCTGAGTTTTCATTTGGGATTTATAGGCTTTTTAGTGTATTTTGCCACGCCCCTTTTCTAAATGACCCTGTTACAGCCACCCAAATGCCAAAGTTCAACTTTTTTTCGATAATTATTGATCTAGAGAGTCCAGAGAATTGTCCTAGACTGGTTTGGTTCCGATCGGGCGAAAAACCAGGGACTAGTTCGCAAAAGTAGGTTTTGGACAAAATTCGACATAGCAGAAATTTTTCCCTGCCTACATCCAAATCGGAGATAGCCATTTTGTCCGCCTTGAGCCAAGGATTCCAACGATATAAGACACTTGATTCTGGGACAAACGGTCTAAGAGTTATGAGCGATTTTGAACTTTTGGTTGCTGTAGCGCCACCTATGGGCCAATCGGGGTCATACTCTGATAGGTTGTCCCCAAATTGAGGCCTACCATCTGGCCAGGTTTCAAGTCTCTAGGCCTTACGGTTTGTCCTGCACGATGCGTTTTACGAATCCTTACAATTACAATAGGGTTTCAGCATTTCATGCTTGAACCCCTAATAAGAATGAAGGCTTTTTGCCAGTTATAGCGCCACCTGTGGTCCGATCTCCATGAAACTCTGCATGCTTCCTCACCATGTTCTGACACATATGCTCATCAATTTTGGTGAAGTTCTGAGTTTTCATTTGGGATTTATAGGCTTTTTAGTGTATTTTGCCACGCCCCTTTTCTAAATGACCCTGTTACAGCCACCCAAATGCCAAAGTTCAACTTTTTTTCGATAATTATTGATCTAGAGAGTCCAGAGAATTGTCCTAGACTGGTTTGGTTCCGATCGGGCGAAAAACCAGGGACTAGTTCGCAAAAGTAGGTTTTGGACAAAATTCGACATAGCAGAAATTTTTCCCTGCCTACATCCAAATCGGAGATAGCCATTTTGTCCGCCTTGAGCCAAGGATTCCAACGATATAAGACACTTGATTCTGGGACAAACGGTCTAAGAGTTATGAGCGATTTTGAACTTTTGGTTGCTGTAGCGCCACCTATGGGCCAATCGGGGTCATACTCTGATAGGTTGTCCCCAAATTGAGGCCTACCATCTGGCCAGGTTTCAAGTCTCTAGGCCTTACGGTTTGTCCTGCACGATGCGTTTTACGAATCCTTACAATTACAATAGGGTTTCAGCATTTCATGCTTGAACCCCTAATAAGAATGAAGGCTTTTTGCCAGTTATAGCGCCACCTGTGGTCCGATCTCCATGAAACTCTGCATGCTTCCTCACCATGTTCTGACACATATGCTCATCAATTTTGGTGAAGTTCTGAGTTTTCATTTGGGATTTATAGGCTTTTTAGTGTATTTTGCCACGCCCCTTTTCTAAATGACCCTGTTACAGCCACCCAAATGCCAAAGTTCAACTTTTTTTCGATAATTATTGATCTAGAGAGTCCAGAGAATTGTCCTAGACTGGTTTGGTTCCGATCGGGCGAAAAACCAGGGACTAGTTCGCAAAAGTAGGTTTTGGACAAAATTCGACATAGCAGAAATTTTTCCCTGCCTACATCCAAATCGGAGATAGCCATTTTGTCCGCCTTGAGCCAAGGATTCCAACGATATAAGACACTTGATTCTGGGACAAACGGTCTAAGAGTTATGAGCGATTTTGAACTTTTGGTTGCTGTAGCGCCACCTATGGGCCAATCGGGGTCATACTCTGATAGGTTGTCCCCAAATTGAGGCCTACCATCTGGCCAGGTTTCAAGTCTCTAGGCCTTACGGTTTGTCCTGCACGATGCGTTTTACGAATCCTTACAATTACAATAGGGTTTCAGCATTTCATGCTTGAACCCCTAATAAGAATGAAGGCTTTTTGCCAGTTATAGCGCCACCTGTGGTCCGATCTCCATGAAACTCTGCATGCTTCCTCACCATGTTCTGACACATATGCTCATCAATTTTGGTGAAGTTCTGAGTTTTCATTTGGGATTTATAGGCTTTTTAGTGTATTTTGCCACGCCCCTTTTCTAAATGACCCTGTTACAGCCACCCAAATGCCAAAGTTCAACTTTTTTTCGATAATTATTGATCTAGAGAGTCCAGAGAATTGTCCTAGACTGGTTTGGTTCCGATCGGGCGAAAAACCAGGGACTAGTTCGCAAAAGTAGGTTTTGGACAAAATTCGACATAGCAGAAATTTTTCCCTGCCTACATCCAAATCGGAGATAGCCATTTTGTCCGCCTTGAGCCAAGGATTCCAACGATATAAGACACTTGATTCTGGGACAAACGGTCTAAGAGTTATGAGCGATTTTGAACTTTTGGTTGCTGTAGCGCCACCTATGGGCCAATCGGGGTCATACTCTGATAGGTTGTCCCCAAATTGAGGCCTACCATCTGGCCAGGTTTCAAGTCTCTAGGCCTTACGGTTTGTCCTGCACGATGCGTTTTACGAATCCTTACAATTACAATAGGGTTTCAGCATTTCATGCTTGAACCCCTAATAAGAATGAAGGCTTTTTGCCAGTTATAGCGCCACCTGTGGTCCGATCTCCATGAAACTCTGCATGCTTCCTCACCATGTTCTGACACATATGCTCATCAATTTTGGTGAAGTTCTGAGTTTTCATTTGGGATTTATAGGCTTTTTAGTGTATTTTGCCACGCCCCTTTTCTAAATGACCCTGTTACAGCCACCCAAATGCCAAAGTTCAACTTTTTTTCGATAATTATTGATCTAGAGAGTCCAGAGAATTGTCCTAGACTGGTTTGGTTCCGATCGGGCGAAAAACCAGGGACTAGTTCGCAAAAGTAGGTTTTGGACAAAATTCGACATAGCAGAAATTTTTCCCTGCCTACATCCAAATCGGAGATAGCCATTTTGTCCGCCTTGAGCCAAGGATTCCAACGATATAAGACACTTGATTCTGGGACAAACGGTCTAAGAGTTATGAGCGATTTTGAACTTTTGGTTGCTGTAGCGCCACCTATGGGCCAATCGGGGTCATACTCTGATAGGTTGTCCCCAAATTGAGGCCTACCATCTGGCCAGGTTTCAAGTCTCTAGGCCTTACGGTTTGTCCTGCACGATGCGTTTTACGAATCCTTACAATTACAATAGGGTTTCAGCATTTCATGCTTGAACCCCTAATAAGAATGAAGGCTTTTTGCCAGTTATAGCGCCACCTGTGGTCCGATCTCCACGAAACTCTGCATGCTTCCTCACCATGTTCTGACACATATGCTCATCAATTTTGGTGAAGTTCTGAGTTTTCATTTGGGATTTATAGGCTTTTTAGTGTATTTTGCCACGCCCCTTTTCTAAATGACCCTGTTACAGCCACCCAAATGCCAAAGTTCAACTTTTTTTCGATAATTATTGATCTAGAGAGTCCAGAGAATTGTCCTAGACTGGTTTGGTTCCGATCGGGCGAAAAACCAGGGACTAGTTCGCAAAAGTAGGTTTTGGACAAAATTCGACATAGCAGAAATTTTTCCCTGCCTACATCCAAATCGGAGATAGCCATTTTGTCCGCCTTGAGCCAAGGATTCCAACGATATAAGACACTTGATTCTGGGACAAACGGTCTAAGAGTTATGAGCGATTTTGAACTTTTGGTTGCTGTAGCGCCACCTATGGGCCAATCGGGGTCATACTCTGATAGGTTGTCCCCAAATTGAGGCCTACCATCTGGCCAGGTTTCAAGTCTCTAGGCCTTACGGTTTGTCCTGCACGATGCGTTTTACGAATCCTTACAATTACAATAGGGTTTCAGCATTTCATGCTTGAACCCCTAATAAGAATGAAGGCTTTTTGCCAGTTATAGCGCCACCTGTGGTCCGATCTCCACGAAACTCTGCATGCTTCCTCACCATGTTCTGACACATATGCTCATCAATTTTGGTGAAGTTCTGAGTTTTCATTTGGGATTTATAGGCTTTTTAGTGTATTTTGCCACGCCCCTTTTCTAAATGACCCTGTTACAGCCACCCAAATGCCAAAGTTCAACTTTTTTTCGATAATTATTGATCTAGAGAGTCCAGAGAATTGTCCTAGACTGGTTTGGTTCCGATCGGGCGAAAAACCAGGGACTAGTTCGCAAAAGTAGGTTTTGGACAAAATTCGACATAGCAGAAATTTTTCCCTGCCTACATCCAAATCGGAGATAGCCATTTTGTCCGCCTTGAGCCAAGGATTCCAACGATATAAGACACTTGATTCTGGGACAAACGGTCTAAGAGTTATGAGCGATTTTGAACTTTTGGTTGCTGTAGCGCCACCTATGGGCCAATCGGGGTCATACTCTGATAGGTTGTCCCCAAATTGAGGCCTACCATCTGGCCAGGTTTCAAGTCTCTAGGCCTTACGGTTTGTCCTGCACGATGCGTTTTACGAATCCTTACAATTACAATAGGGTTTCAGCATTTCATGCTTGAACCCCTAATAAAAATCAGCACAATTACAATAGGGTTTCAGCATTTCATGCTTGAACCCCTAATAATAAAAATCAGTACAATTACAATAGGGTTTCAGCACTTCGTGCTTGAACCCCTAATTAAAGCTGCAAGCAGCATTTATCGGGGTTCAAGCAGTTAAGGCCTTTAAGCACAAAAGCATCAAAAGTGATTAAGTTTTATTTAGCAAGCATGTAACTACTGACATAATAGATGGAAAAGACCATTTACAGGAAATACCATAGGAAATATATGGTTTTAAAGCTTTTTAGCAGTTATAGCGCCACCTATCGTCCGATCTCCATAAAAATTGGCATGCTTGTTAATGATGTTATGTCACATATGCTCACCAATTTTTGTGAAGTTCTGAGTTTTCATTTAGGATTTATAGGCTTTTTAGTGTTTTTTGCCACGCCCCTTTTCTAAATGACCCTATTACAGCCATCTACATGCAAAAGTTCAACTTTTTTTTGATAATTATTCATCTAGAGTGTCCAGAGAATTTTCCTAGACTGGTCTGGTTTCGATCGGGCGAAAAACCTAGGACTAGTTTGCAAAAGTAGGTTTATAACATAATTACGAATATTTAATAACCGGTTTAATTGACAGCATTAGTTCTTGAGGCAAAGTTGTTCAGCATGAGCAGATCTATCAGATGATATGCATTTTGTGACGATAAGTGTAACACCACGTGATTACAGAGCCATGAAACTCGTTAGCGCCAACTAGTGGCCGATTTCTTTCAAAACTCTTACAGACCTCTAGGGCCATGAGTCGAACATGCCCATCGAGTTTCGTTCCGATCGGCCTCCGTTAACCTTGTCTAATAGGTGCTCAAATTTCATTGGTCGATGGCGGCCATGTTTTTCGAGATACGCCAATGTCCTCATAGACATACATGGCACCTTGGACCAAGACACTGCATACCAATTTTCAAGTCAATCGGACTAACGGTCACGTGGTCATAGCCTTTTTCATGTTTTTTTCATGTTATAGCGCCACCTAGTGATCAATCGTCGCGATTTTTTTACTGTGACCCCAGATTGAACTCATACACATGTGCACCAAGTTTGGTGAAGATATCTAATTTCATTCTCGAGTTATAGCCATTTTAGTAAAATAGGCTCCTCCCACAACATTAATTTATCACCCCCTGGCGATCAGGAATCGAAATTTCGACTTTTTTTCGATAATTATTGATATTCAGACTCCAGAGAACATTTCTGCACTGTTTTGGATCCAATTGGACAAAAAACCTAGGACTAGTTCGCAAAAGTAGGTTTTTAACTAAATTCAAAATGGCGGACAATTTGCATACAGGAAATGAAATCGGAGATATACGTTTTGACCTTCAGGTTTCCAGCTTTCCAGTGATATAAGACACTTGAGTCTACGTCATACGGTCTAGGAGTTATGAGCAGTTTCGCGCTTTTGGTTGCTATAGCGCCACCTATGGGCCAATTGGGGTCATATTCTCTGAACCTCTCCTCGATTTTTGTACTACCATCTGGCAAAGTTTCAAAGCTCCAGCTCTTACGGTTTGGGCTGCACGATGAGTTTTACGGCAGAAGAAAAATAATAATAATAATAATAATAATAATAATAATAATTAAAGCTGCAAGCAGCATTTATCGGGGTTCAAGCAGTTAAGGCCTTTAAGCACAAAAGCATCAAAAGTGATTAAGTTTTATTTAGCAAGCATGTAACTACTGACATAATAGATGGAAAAGACCATTTACAGGAAATACCATAGGAAATATATGGTTTTAAAGCTTTTTAACAGTTATAGCGCCACCTTTGGTCCGATCTCCATAAAATTTGGCATGCTTGTTAATGATGTTATGTCACATATGCTCACCAATTTTTGTGAAGTTCTGAGTTTTCATTTATGATTTATAGGCATTTTAGTGTATTTTGCCACGCCCCTTTTATAAATTACCCTATTATAGCCATCCAAATGCAAAAGTTCAACTTTTTTTCGATAATTATTTATCTAGAGAGTCCAGAGAATTGTCCTAGACTGGTCTGGTTCCGATCGGGCGAAAAACCAGGGACTAGTTCGCAAAAGTAGGTTTTTAACATATTCATGAATATTTAATGAACGGTTTGATTGACAGCAATGGTTCTTGAGGCAAAGTTGTTCAGCATGAGGAGATCTATCAAATGATATGCATTTTGTGACAATAAGTGTAACACCACGTGATTACAGAGCCATAAAACTCGTTAGCGCCAACTAGTGTCCGATTTCTTTCAAAATTCTTACAGACCTCTAGGGCCATGAGTCGAACATGCCCATCGAGTTTCGTTCCGATCGGCCTCCGTTAACCTTGTCTAATAGGTGCTCAAATCTCATTGGCCAATGGCGGCCATGTTTTTCGAGATACGCCAATATCCTTTTGGACACACATGGCCCCTTGGGCCAAGACACTGCGTACCAAATTTCAAGTCAATCGGACTAACGGTCAGGCGTCTATATGTTTTTTTTGTTTTACAGCGCCACCATGTGGCCAATCGACGCAATTTTTTTACTGTGACCTCAGATTGACCTCCTACACATGTGTACCAAGTTTGGTGAAGTTTACTAAATTACTTCTTGAGTTATAGCCGTTTTAGTAAAATAGGCTCCTCCCACAACGTTAATTTTGCACCCCCTAGCGACCGTGAATCGAAATTTCAACATTTTTTCGATAATTATTGATCTTCAGACACCAGAGAACAATTCTGCACTGGTTTGGTTCCGATCGGGCGAAAAACCAGGGACTAGTTCGCAAAAGTAGGTTTTCAACAAAATTCAAAATGGCGGAAAATCTATCATGGCGGAAATAAAATCGGAGATATACGTTTTTTTCGTCAGGCGTCCAGCTTTCCAATGATATAAGACACTTGAGTCTATGACTTACGGTCTAGGAGTTATGAGCAGTTTCGCGCTTTTGGTTGCTATAGCGCCACCTATGGGCCAATCGGGGTCATAATTTGATAACCTCTCCTCGATTTTTGTACTACCATCTGGCAAAGTTTCAAAGCTCCAGCTCTTACGGTTTGGGCTGCACGATGCGTTTTACGGCAGAAGAAAAATAATAATAATAATAATAATAATTAAAGCTGCAAGCAGCATTTATCGGGGTTCAAGCATTTAAGGCCTTTAAGCACATAAGCATTTAAGACATTAAAATTTATTTAGAAATCTTTTAACCACTGAAATAATAGATGGAAAAGTCAATTTACAGCCAATACAGGCATTTTACCATAGGAAATACATGGTTTTAAAGCTTTTTAACAGTTATAGCGCCACCTATCATCCGATGTCCATAACATTGTTCATGCTTGTTAATGATGTTATTGTACATATGCTCACCAATTTTTGTGAAGTTCTGAGTTTTCATTTAGGATTTATAGGCTTTTTAGTGTATTTTGCCACGCCCATTTTCTAAATGACCCTGTTACAGCCACCCAAATGTAAAAGTTCAACTTTTTTTTGATAATTATTGATCGAGAGAGTCCAGAGAATTGTCCTAGACTGGTTTGGTTCTGATCGGGCGAAAAACCTAGGACTAGTTCGCAAAAGTAGGTTTTTAACATATTCATGAATATTTAATGAACTGTTTGATTGACAGCAATAGTTCTTGAGGCAAAGTTGTTCAAGATGAGGAGGTCTATCAAATGATATGCATTTTGTGACAATAAGTGTAACACCACGTGATTACAGAGCCATAAAACTCGTTAGCGCCAACTAGTGGCCGATTTCTTTCAAAATTCTTACAGACCTCTAGGGCCATGAGTCGAATATGCCCATCGAGTTTCGTTCCGATTGGCCTCCGTTAACCTTGTCTAATAGGTGCTCAAACTTCATTGGCCGATGGCGGCCATGTTTTTCAAGATACGCCAATGTCCTCATACACATACATGGCACCTTGGACCAAGACACTGCATACCAATTTTCAAGTCAATCGGACTAACGGTCAGGTGGTTATAGCCTGTTTTATGTTTTTGTCATGTTATAGCGCCACCATGTGGCCAATCGCCGCGATTTTTTTACTGTGACCTCAGATTGACCTCTTACACATGTGTACCGAGTTTGGTGAAGATACCTGATTTACTTCTGGAGTTATAGCCATTTTAGTAAAATAGGCTCCGCCTTCTTCGAACGTTTTGGCGCCCCTTAGTGACCGTGAATCGAAATTTCAACTTTTTTTCAATAATTATTGATATTCAGACTCCAGACAACATTTCTGCACTGGTTTGGTTCCGATCGGGCGAAAAACCTAGGACTAGTTCGCAAAAGTAGGTTTTGGACAAAATCCAAAATGGTGGAAAAATTTGCATACCGGAAATGAAATCCTTAAGGCCAATTTTGTTCGGCTTGACCCAAGGATTCCAATGATATAAGACACTTGAGTCTGTGACAAACGGTTAATGAGATTTAAGCAAAAATGTGCAATTTTTTTGTTTTTTGCGCTGTAGCGCCACCTATTGGCCAATCTGGGTCATATTCTCTGAACCTCTCCTCGATTTTTGTACTACCTTCTGGCCAAGTTTCAAGTCTCTAGCACTTACGGTTTGGGCTGCACGATGCGTTTTAGCGGAGAAGAAAAATAATAATAATTAAAGCTGCAAGCAGCATTTATCGGGGTTCAAGCAGTCAAGGCCTTTAAGCACAAAAGCCTCAAAAGTGATTACGTTTTATTTACCAAGAATGTAACTACTGACATAATAGATGAAAAAGACCATTTACAGGAAATACCATAGGAAATATATGGTTTTAAAGCTTTTTAGCAGTTATAGCGCCACCTATCGTCCGATCTCCATGAAAATTGGCATGCTTGTTAATGATGTTATGTCACATATGCTCACCAATTTTTGTGAAGTTCTGAGTTTTCATTTAGGATTTATAGGCTTTTTAATGTTTTTTTGCCACGCCCATTTTCTAAATGACCCTATTACAGCCATCTACATGCAAAAGTTCAACTTTTTTTTAATAATTATTCATCTAGAGTGTCCAGAGAATTGTCCTAGACTGGTCTGGTTTCGATCGGGCGAAAAACCTAGGACTAGTTTGCAAAAGTAGGTTTATAACATAATTACGAATATTTAATAACCGGTTTAATTGACAGCATTAGTTCTTGAGGCAAAGTTGTTCAGCATGAGCAGATCTATCAGATGATATGCATTTTGTGACGATAAGTGTAACACCACGTGATTACAGAGCCATAAAACTCGTTAGCGCCAACTAGTGGCCGATTTCTTTCAAAACTCTTACAGACCTCTAGGGCCATGAGTCGAACATGCCCATCGAGTTTCGTTCCGATCGGCCTCCGTTAACCTTGTCTAAAGAAAAATAATAATAAAAATCAGTACAATTACAATAGGGTTTCAGCACTTCGTGCTTGAACCCCTAATAAGAAGAGACGTTTTGGACAGTTATAGCGCCACCTATTGTCCGATCTTCACGAAACTTGGCATGCTTCTTCACCATGTTCTGACACATATGCTCATCGATTTTTGTGAAGTTTGGGGTTTTCCCTTAGGTTGTATAGGCTTTTGAGTGTTTTTATGTCCCACCCCTTTCCTAAATGACCCTGTTACAGCCAGGCCAATGCAAAAGTTCAACTTTTTTTCAATAATTATTGATCTAGAGAGTCCAGAGAATTGTCCTAGACTGGTCTGGTTCCGATTGGGTCAAAAACCAGGGACTAGTTGGCCAAAGTAGGTTTTGGACAAATTTGCCCATAACAATTTTTTTTTTTGCTCGTAGGGGAATTTGGAGATAGCCATTTTGTCCGTCTGGAGCCAGGGATCACAGTGATGCTAAAATTGAGATTCTAGGACAAACTGTCTAGGAGTTATGAGCAATTTAGTAAATGTGGTCATTATAGCTCCACCTATGGGCCAATCTGGGCCATACTTTGATAGGTTCTCCCCAAATTGAGGACTACCATCTGGCAAAGTTTCAAGGTTCCAGGTCTTACGGTTTGGGCTGCACGGTGCGTTTTAGCGGAGAAGAAAAATAATAATAAAAATCAGTACAATTACAATAGGGTTTCAGCACTTCGTGCTTGAACCCCTAATAAGAAGAGACGTTTTGGACAGTTATAGCGCCACCTATTGTCCGATCTTCACGAAACTTGGCATGCTTCTTCACCATGTTCTGACACATATGCTCATCGATTTTTGTGAAGTTTGGGGTTTTCCCTTAGGTTGTATAGGCTTTTGAGTGTTTTTATGTCCCACCCCTTTCCTAAATGACCCTGTTACAGCCAGGCCAATGCAAAAGTTCAACTTTTTTTCAATAATTATTGATCTAGAGAGTCCAGAGAATTGTCCTAGACTGGTCTGGTTCCGATTGGGTCAAAAACCAGGGACTAGTTGGCCAAAGTAGGTTTTGGACAAATTTGCCCATAACAATTTTTTTTTTTGCTCGTAGGGGAATTTGGAGATAGCCATTTTGTCCGTCTGGAGCCAGGGATCACAGTGATGCTAAAATTGAGATTCTAGGACAAACTGTCTAGGAGTTATGAGCAATTTAGTAAATGTGGTCATTATAGCTCCACCTATGGGCCAATCTGGGCCATACTTTGATAGGTTCTCCCCAAATTGAGGACTACCATCTGGCAAAGTTTCAAGGTTCCAGGTCTTACGGTTTGGGCTGCACGGTGCGTTTTAGCGGAGAAGAAAAATAATAATAAAAATCAGTACAATTACAATAGGGTTTCAGCACTTCGTGCTTGAACCCCTAATAAGAAGAGACGTTTTGGACAGTTATAGCGCCACCTATTGTCCGATCTTCACGAAACTTGGCATGCTTCTTCACCATGTTCTGACACATATGCTCATCGATTTTTGTGAAGTTTGGGGTTTTCCCTTAGGTTGTATAGGCTTTTGAGTGTTTTTATGTCCCACCCCTTTCCTAAATGACCCTGTTACAGCCAGGCCAATGCAAAAGTTCAACTTTTTTTCAATAATTATTGATCTAGAGAGTCCAGAGAATTGTCCTAGACTGGTCTGGTTCCGATTGGGTCAAAAACCAGGGACTAGTTGGCCAAAGTAGGTTTTGGACAAATTTGCCCATAACAATTTTTTTTTTTGCTCGTAGGGGAATTTGGAGATAGCCATTTTGTCCGTCTGGAGCCAGGGATCACAGTGATGCTAAAATTGAGATTCTAGGACAAACTGTCTAGGAGTTATGAGCAATTTAGTAAATGTGGTCATTATAGCTCCACCTATGGGCCAATCTGGGCCATACTTTGATAGGTTCTCCCCAAATTGAGGACTACCATCTGGCAAAGTTTCAAGGTTCCAGGTCTTACGGTTTGGGCTGCACGGTGCGTTTTAGCGGAGAAGAAAAATAATAATAAAAATCAGTACAATTACAATAGGGTTTCAGCACTTCGTGCTTGAACCCCTAATAAGAAGAGACGTTTTGGACAGTTATAGCGCCACCTATTGTCCGATCTTCACGAAACTTGGCATGCTTCTTCACCATGTTCTGACACATATGCTCATCGATTTTTGTGAAGTTTGGGGTTTTCCCTTAGGTTGTATAGGCTTTTGAGTGTTTTTATGTCCCACCCCTTTCCTAAATGACCCTGTTACAGCCAGGCCAATGCAAAAGTTCAACTTTTTTTCAATAATTATTGATCTAGAGAGTCCAGAGAATTGTCCTAGACTGGTCTGGTTCCGATTGGGTCAAAAACCAGGGACTAGTTGGCCAAAGTAGGTTTTGGACAAATTTGCCCATAACAATTTTTTTTTTTGCTCGTAGGGGAATTTGGAGATAGCCATTTTGTCCGTCTGGAGCCAGGGATCACAGTGATGCTAAAATTGAGATTCTAGGACAAACTGTCTAGGAGTTATGAGCAATTTAGTAAATGTGGTCATTATAGCTCCACCTATGGGCCAATCTGGGCCATACTTTGATAGGTTCTCCCCAAATTGAGGACTACCATCTGGCAAAGTTTCAAGGTTCCAGGTCTTACGGTTTGGGCTGCACGATGCGTTTTAGCGGAGAAGAAAAATAATAATAAAAATCAGTACAATTACAATAGGGTTTCAGCACTTCGTGCTTGAACCCCTAATAAGAAGAGACGTTTTGGACAGTTATAGCGCCACCTATTGTCCGATCTTCACGAAACTTGGCATGCTTCTTCACCATGTTCTGACACATATGCTCATCGATTTTTGTGAAGTTTGGGGTTTTCCCTTAGGTTGTATAGGCTTTTGAGTGTTTTTATGTCCCACCCCTTTCCTAAATGACCCTGTTACAGCCAGGCCAATGCAAAAGTTCAACTTTTTTTCAATAATTATTGATCTAGAGAGTCCAGAGAATTGTCCTAGACTGGTCTGGTTCCGATTGGGTCAAAAACCAGGGACTAGTTGGCCAAAGTAGGTTTTGGACAAATTTGCCCATAACAATTTTTTTTTTGCTCGTAGGGGAATTTGGAGATAGCCATTTTGTCCGTCTGGAGCCAGGGATCACAGTGATGCTAAAATTGAGATTCTAGGACAAACTGTCTAGGAGTTATGAGCAATTTAGTAAATGTGGTCATTATAGCTCCACCTATGGGCCAATCTGGGCCATACTTTGATAGGTTCTCCCCAAATTGAGGACTACCATCTGGCAAAGTTTCAAGGTTCCAGGTCTTACGGTTTGGGCTGCACGGTGCGTTTTAGCGGAGAAGAAAAATAATAATAAAAATCAGTACAATTACAATAGGGTTTCAGCACTTCGTGCTTGAACCCCTAATAAAAATCCTTACAATTACAATAGGGTTTCAGCATTTCATGCTTGAACCCCTAATTAAAGCTGCAAGCAGCATTTGTCGGGGTTCAAGCTATTAAGGCCTTTAAGGGTTTTTAAGCACAAAAGCATCAAAAGTTATCAGGGTTTTTTTAGCAAGCATGTAACCAGTGACATAATAGATGGAAAAGACCATTTACAGCCAATACAGGCAATGTACCATAGGAAATATATGGTTTTAAAGCTTTTTAACAGTTATAGCGCCACCTATGGTCCGATCTCCATAAAATTTGGCATGCTTGTTAATGATGTTATGTCACATATGCTCACCAATTTTTGTGAAGTTCTGAGTTTTCATTTAGGATTTAAAGGATTTTTAATGTATTTTGCCACGCCCATTTTATAAATGACCCTATAACAGCCATCCAAATGCAAAAGTTCAACTTTTTTTCGATAATTATTGATCTAGAGAGTCCAGAGAATTGTCCTAGACTGGTTTGGTTCCGATCGGGCGAAAAACCTAGGACTAGTTCGCAAAAGTAGGTTTTTAACATGTTTACAAATATTTAATAAACGGTTTGATTGACAGCAATGGTTCTTGAGGCAAAGTTGTTCAGCATGAGCAGATCTATCAAATGATATGCATATTGTGTGGATGAGTGTAACACCACGTGATTACAGAGCCATAAAACTCGTTAGCGCCAACTAGTGGCCGATTTCTTTCAAAATTCTTACAGACCTCTAGGGCCATGAGTCGAACATGCCCATCGAGTTTCGTTCCGATCGGCCTCCGTTAACCTTGTCTAATAGGTGCTCAACTTCATTGGCCAATGGCGGCCATGTTTTTTGAGATACGCCAATGTCCTCATAGACATACATGGCACCTTGGGCCAAGACACTGCATACCAATTTTCAAGTCAATCGGACTAATGGTCAGGTGGTTATAGCCCTTTTCATGTTTTTTCCATGTTATAGCGCCACCTATTGTTCAATCGTCGCGATTTTTTTACTGTGACCCCAGACTGATCCCATACACATGTGTACCGAGTTTGGTTAAGCTATGTCATTGACTTTTTGAGTTATAGCCATTTTTGTAAAATAGGCTCCTCCCACAATGTTTATTTTATGCCCCCTAGCGACCTTGAATCGAAATTTCGAATTTTTTTTTGATAATTCTTGATCGTCAGACTCCAAAGAACATTTCTGCACTGGATTGGTTCCGATCGGACAAAAAACCTAGGACTAATTAGCAAAAGTTGTTTTTTGACAAAATTCAAAATGGCGGAAAAATTTCCATACCGGAAATGAAATCGGAGATATACGTTTTGTTCATCACGTTTCCAGCTTTCCAATGATATAAGACACTTGAGTCTACGACATACGGTCTAGGAGTTATGAGCAGTTTCGCGCTTTTGGTTGCTATAGCGCCACCTATGGGCCAATCGGGGTCATAATCTCTGAACCTTTCCTCGATTTTTGTACTACCATCTGGCAAAGTTTCAAGTCTCCAGCCCTTACGGTTTGGGCTGCACGATGCGTTTTACGGCAGAAGAATAATAATAATAATAATAAAAATCCTTACAATTACAATAGGGTTTCAGCACTTCGTGCTTGAACCCCTAAAAATCAGCACAATTACAATAGGGTTTCAGCACTTCGTGCTTGAACCCCTAATAATAAAAATCAGCACAATTACAATAGGGTTTCAGCACTTCGTGCTTGAACCCCTAATAAAAATCCTTACAATTACAATAGGGTTTCAGCACTTCGTGCTTGAACCCCTAATAATAAAAATCAGCACAATTACAATAGGGTTTCAGCATTTCATGCTTGAACCCCTAATAATAAAAATCCTTACAATTACAATAGGGTTTCAGCACTTCGTGCTTGAACCCCTAAAAATCAGTACAATTACAATAGGGTTTCAGCACTTCGTGCTTGAACCCCTAATAATAATAAAAATCAGTACAATTACAATAGGGTTTCAGCACTTCGTGCTTGAACCCCTAATTAAAGCTGCAAGCAGCATTTATCGGGGTTCAAGCAATTAAGGCCTTTAAGGCCTTTAAGCATAAAAGCATCAAAAGTGATTAAGTTTTATTTAGCAAGCATGTAACTACTGACATAATAGATGGAAAAGACCATTTACAGGAAATACCATAGGAAATATATGGTTTTAAAGCTTTTTAGCAGTTATAGCGCCACCTATCGTCCGATCTCCATAAAAATTGGCATGCTTGTTAATGATGTTATGTCACATATGCTCACCAATTTTTGTGAAGTTCTGAGTTTTCATTTAGGATTTATAGGCTTTTTAGTGTTTTTTTGCCACGCCCCTTTTCTAAATGACCCTATTACAGCCATCTACATGCAAAAGTTCAACTTTTTTTTGATAATTATTGATCTAGAGTGTCCAGAGAATTGTCCTAGACTGGTCTGGTTCCGATCGGGCGAAAAACCTAGGACTAGTTTGCAAAAGTAGGTTTTTAACATAATTACGAATATTTAATAAACGGTTTAATTGACAGCATTAGTTCTTGAGGCAAAGTTGTTCAGCATGAGCAGATCAATCAGATGATATGCATTTTGTGACGATAAGTGTAACACCACGTGATTACAGAGCCATAAAACTCGTTAGCGCCAACTAGTGGCCGATTTCTTTCAAAACTCTTACAGACCTCTAGGGCCATGAGTCGAACATGCCCATTGAGTTTTGTTCCGATCGGCCTCCGTTAACCTTGTCTAATAGGTGCTCAAATTTCATTGGTCGATGGCGGCCATGTTTTTCGAGATACGCCAATGTCCTCATAGACATACATGGCACCTTGGACCAAGACACTGCATACCAATTTTCAAGTCAATCGGACTAACGGTCACGTGGTCATAGCCGTTTTCATGTTTTTTTCATGTTATAGCGCCACCTAGTGATCAATCGTCGCGATTTTTTTACTGTGACCCCAGATTGAACTCATACACATGTGCACCAAGTTTGGTGAAGATATCTCATTTCCTTCTCGAGTTATAGCCATTTTAGTAAAATAGGCTCCACCCACAACATTAATTTATCACCCCCTGGCGATCAGGAATCGAAATTTTGACTTTTTTTCGATAATTATTGATAATCAGACTCCAGAGAACATTTCTGCACTGGTTTGGATCCAATTGGACAAAAAACCTAGGACTAGTTCGCAAAAGTAGGTTTTTAACAAAATTCAAAATGGCGGAAAATTTGCATACAGGAAAAGAAATCGGAGATATACGTTTTGACCTTCAGGTTTCCAGCTTTACAGTGATATAAGACACTTGAGTCTACGTCATACGGTCTAGGAGTTATGAGCAGTTTCGCGCTTTTGGTTGCTATAGCGCCACCTATGGGCCAATCGGGGTCATATTCTCTGAACCTCTCCTCGATTTTTGTACTACCATCTGGCAAAGTTTCAAGGTTCCAGCTCTTACGGTTTGGGCTGCACGATGCGTTTTACGGCAGAATAATAATAATAATTAAAGCTGCAAGCAGCATTTATCGGGGTTCAAGCAGTTAAGGCCTTTAAGGCATTTAAGCACAAAAGCATCAAAAGTTATTAAGATTTATTTAGCAAGCATGTAACCACTGACATAATAGATGGAAAAGACAATTTACAGCCAATACAGGCAATTTGCCATGGGATATATATGGTTTTAAAGCTTTTTAACAGTTATAGCGCCACCTATGGTCCGATCTCCATAAAATTGTTTACTGTGACCTCAAATTGAACCCATACACATGTGTACTGAGTTTGGTGAAGATATCTCATTTACTTCTTGAGTTATAGCCATTTGAGTAAAATAGGCTCCTCCCACAACGATTTGCCACATTCTAGAATTATTTAATATGATTCTAGCATGATTTACTATCATATACCATGTTCCAGAATGATTTATTAGGATTCTAGCATGATTTACCTTGATACACCTCATTTCAGTATTATTTACTATGATTTACAATGTTTCTAGCATGATTAACCACATTACTAGCAATTATGTGAAGTGTCAGTGCAAATGAGGTGATGAACACTGACAAAATATTATTGTGTTATAATAGTTAGTTATATACGTGATTTTTAGTGTGTGTCCAAGTATGAATGCAAAAGCACATGTAAAATATTTCATTATTAAGTAGAATGGCCAGCAGAGGGCACTAGAAGACCACTTATTGGCTCACTTTCACTTTAAACCAGTTTTCTGCACTAAAGCAAACCAGTTTTTCCATGTTAACTCAATGCATGCTTACACACACACACACACACACACACACACACACACACACACACACACACACACACACACACACACACACACACACACACACACACACACACACACACACAGCATAGTTAATCTTGATTTACCATGATATACCACGTTCTAGTATTATTTACCAGGAGATAAACGACAATCTAGTATTATTTACTTTGATTTACCATGTTTCTAGCCTGATTTATCACATTACTAGCAATTATTTGAAGTGTCAGTGCAAATAAAGTGATTAACACTGACAAAATATGATTGTGTTATAATAGTTATTGCTATATAAGTGATTTTTAGTGTGTATTCAAGTATAAATGCAAGCACATGTGGAAAAATTTAATTAATAAGTAGAATGGCCAGCAGAGGGCAGTAGAAGACTACTTATTGGCTCACTTTCACTTTAAACCTCATGATTTTGACCAGTTTTCTGCACTAAAGCAAACCAGTGTTTCCATGTTAACTCAATAATGCATACTTGCTACATATGCTACACACAATAATGCTACACACACACACACACACACACACACACACACACACAAATGTTTCAGTGATATTGGTGTCACATTCACCTTCATCACATTCACCTTCTGTCTTCATCACATTCACCATCTGTCGTCATCACCTGCACCTGCTCCTCATCACCCTCCTCATCATCACCTGCTCCTCATCATCATAACCGTCACCTGTTGTCCTTGTCTTGATCTGTGTATTTAAGTTCCCCTCTCATCCATTATCATTGTCGGTTATTGTTTGTGCACTAGCACTCTGTTATGTTTGTTTTCATGTTGGAAAATAAAACCTTTGTTATATTTGTACCACACACACACACACACACACACACACACACACACACACACACACCATCATTTATCATGATTTACCATGGCTGATACCAATACCAATATGAGAAAATGACTATTTTAAACAGCAGGGGGCAGTAAAATACCACTTATTGGCTTAACATGCCATTAATTCATATCATTTTCACCTTTTTAACTGTTATAGAGGCAAATTTTGTCCGATCTGTCTGAAAATTTTCATGCTTGTTCAGGGTGATATTTCACACGTTCTGACTTGTTTTTAAGAAGGTCTGAGCATTGATTAAAGAGATATAGGCTTTCGGGGACACTTGGTAAAGGCCAGATTTTGAAGTGAACCTATTATAGCTATCCAAATGAAGTAGTTCAACTTTTTCTGACAATTATTGATCTAGTGAGTCCAGAGAATTGTATTGCACTAGTTTTGAACATTATGATATGAAAATTATATGATCAGAGATGGAAAAGACCATTTACAGCCAATACAGGCAGTTTACCATAGGAAATATATGATTTTAAAGCTTTTTAACAGTTATAGCGCCACCTATCGTCCGATCTCCATAGAATTTTTCATGCTTGTTAATGATGTTATGTCACATATGCTGACCAATTTTTGTGAAGTTCTGAGTTTTTATTTAGGATTTATAGGCTTTTTAATGTATTTTGACACGCCCATTTTATAAATGACCCTATTACAGCCATCCAAATGCAAAAGTTCAACTTTTTTTTGATAATTATTGATCTAGAGAGTCCAGAGAATTGTCCTAGACTCGTTTGGTTCCGATCGGGCAAAAAACCAGGGACTAGTTCGCAAAAGTAGGTTTTTAACATATTCGTGAATAATTAATAAACTGTTTGATTGACAGCAATGGTTCTAGAGGCAAAGTTGTTCAGCATAAGCAGATCTATCAAATGATATGCATTTTGTGATGATAAGTGTAACACCACGTGATTACAGAGCCATAAAACTCATTAGCGCCAACTAGTGGCCGATTTCTTTCAAAATTCTTACAGACCTCTAGGTCCATGAGCCGAACATGCCCATTGAGTTTCGTTCCGATCGGCCTCCGTTAACCTTGTCTAATAGGTGCTCAAACTTCATTGGCCGATGGCGGCCATGTTTTTTGAGATACGCCAATGTCCTCATACACATACATGGCACCTTGGACCAAGACACTGCATACCAATTTTCAAGTCAATCGGACTAACGGTCAGGTGGTTATAGCCTGTTTTATGTTTTTTTCATATTATAGCGCCACCATGAGGCCAATCCCCGCGATTTTTTTACTGTGACCTCAACTTGACCTCTTACATATGTGTACCGAGTTTGGTGAAAATATCTCATTTCGTTCACGAGTTATAGCCATTTTCGTATAATTTGCTCCGCCTCCTGCGAACGTTTTGATACCCCTTAGCAACCATGGATCGAAATTTTACATTTTTTTCGATAATTATTGATCTTCAGACTCCTGTGAATATTTCTGCACTGGTTTGGTTCCGATCGGGCGAAAAACCAGGGACTAGTTCGCAAAAGTAGGTTTTGGACATAATCCAAAATGGCGGGAAAATTTGCATACCGGAAATGAAATCCTTGAGGCCTTTTTTGTTCGGCTTGACCCAAGGATTCCAAAGATATAAGACACTTGAGTCTGTGACAAAGGGTTGATGAGATTTAAGCAAAAATATGCCATTTTTTTGTTTTTTGCACTGTAGCGCCACCTATTGGCCAATCTAGCTCATATTCTCTGAACCTCTCCTCGATTTTTGTACTACCTTCTGGCCAAGTTTCAAGTCTCTAGCACTTACGGTTTAGGCTGCACGATGCGTTTTACGGCAGAATAATAATAATAATAATAAAAATCAGCACAATTACAATAGGGTTTCAGCATTTCATGCTTGAACCCCTAATAAAAATCAGCACAATTACAATAGGGTTTCAGCATTTCATGCTTGAACCCCTAATAATAATAATTAAAGCTGCAAGCAGCATTTAGCGGGGTTCAAGCATTTAGGGTCTTTAAGCACATAAGGCAGTTTAGTGAGTTGTCTGAATTTTTGTTTAGGATTTACAGGCTTTTGAGTGTTTTTTGCCATACCCATTTTCTAAATGATCCTGTTACAGCCAGGCCAATGCAAAAGTTAAAGTTTTTTATATAATTAATAATCTAGAGCTTCCAGAGAATTGTACTGCACTGGTATATTTCCGATCGGGCGAAAAACCTAGGACTAGTTCGCAAAAGTAGGTTTTTAACATAATCGCAAGTATTTAATGAACAAATTGATTGACAGCAGTAGTTCTTGAGGCAAAGTTGTTCAGTATGAGGAGATCTATCAAATGATATGCATCACGTGATTACATAGCCGTAAAACCTGTTAGCGTCAACTAGTGGCTGATTTTTCAAAATTCTTACAGACCTCTAGGGCCACGAAGTCGAACATGCCCACCGAGTTTCGTTCTGATCGGCCTCCGTTAAGAGCAAACTAACAGCTTTGAATTAAAATGGTGAGTTTATCCTGTTGTAAACATCAACCATGCCTGTTGACAGTTCTCTTTTGTGGGAAGGGAATGAAAAGTTCTCAAATCCACAGCACAGCCTCAGACATAACATTTATATCCATGATCTGCCATTTTCACTATTGTCCTTGCTTGCTTCTTCACAATACCTGCAGATCTTCTGATGATTCGGCTGTGCAGGTCCACATTAACACTGCCTGGCCTAGAACATGGACTGGAAAATGCAAATTTGGGGGGTATAAATATTAATGATCCTGACTCCAACGTCACAGTCGGTGTTATGGTGGGATTCACTCATTTTTCAGCGGTCTTTTGCAAACAGGAGATTTACACATGAAGGAGGAAACAATGGTGTTTGAGGCTCACGGTATGTCAGTTCCATGTCCAGAACTCTTATCATTCAACTATGCCAAGATAAATACAGTTTTCAATTGTATGGCACCTTTAAAATAGATGATTAGTAATATAATGCTTACTTGGAGTCTGAAATGGCTTTAACAAAAGAAGAAAAATATTCTTAGATTTCTGTTCATTCTAATCATGTACAAATAAAGTAGCACAGTAAGATTACATTTATTTGAATGCATTAGTGAGTGTGTGATTGTGCTGTGTGTGCAGCGTGTCAATACTAAAAGTGAAGGTGTAGTTGATATCTTTGGTGATAATATCTGTAGTAATCATAAAAAAACAATTAAGAAATAAAGAATTAAAATTACAAATAATATTCTATTAAGATATGAGTTACAATAACATGATTTGCAATAGTAATAATATCAATAATATATGCACAATACACACAGATTAGACTATCAGGTCTGTGTTTTACAAAAACATTAGTATTGCAGCCAATGTGAGTCTGTGGGATTTATAAACAGACAAAATATGATTTGAAATGTTATTTTAATGATTTTATTAAGTTTAAACAATATTTCAAATGGAAAAAAAATGAAAAATAATATTTTAGTGAGCAGAATGAACCAATGAGTGTTCTTCTTCTGGTGGTTAAAATGTAAATGAAAACAATAATACTTAAACAATAATACTTAATACACTAACCATGCTTGAACACACATGCACACAATTTTTTTTGTAGATGTAGATATTTAAAATAAAAGATAGGTAACAAAATGATAATTGCAAATCTCCTCTGTATAACACCATTTTCAGATTTCAAATTAATCACTGAGAGGCAGAATTGTTCAAACTGAGAGCTCAGTAAAAATGAAGTGATAAACTTTGACAAAACATGACTGTGTTATAATAGGTGATTTTCATGCAAGTAATTTTATATAGTCCAAAAACTAATGCAAAAGCACAGATGAAAATATTTTATTAAGTAGAATGTCCTGCAGAGGGCAGGAGAAGACCACTAATTGACTCACTTTCATTTGAAAGACTTTTTTATCCACCAGTAAAACAAAGCAGTTTCTCCATGTTATTTCCATTAAGCATGCTTACACACACAGACACACACACAAACACAAACACATCCATCCACACACACACACACACAGACACACACACAAAGACAAATATGTTTTCAATGTTTTTATGATGTGATATTGTGAAAATATCTTCATCTCCTCATCTTGAACAACTTTGCCTCAAGAATCACTAATGTCAATCAAACCGTTCATAATCATAATAAAAAAATAAAATATATACAAATATCATAATAAAAAAAACATCATAATAAAAAAGATTGCTTCTTAAAGCATTTGTTTATTTCCCAATACTGAAGCGAATTAAAAGATCATGCGTAATCCTGCTGCTCCCTCTAGTGGACAACAGTAGTATTATAGCTTACATTTTACAGTTGAGGTGTTTGAATGAATGAATGGGAATTTGTTTTTTTACTTATATCTCAGGAACCAAAAGGCGAAAAATTCTGAAACTCAGAGCATAGATAGTGCTTGAGGAGCCCTGTTGAATGAGACCATCAGGGTGTTTTTGGGCGATTGGGGCTGGGAGTTATGACTGTTATAAGGCATATCTATTCGAGCTATTATCTCTGGAATGCCCAGGGCAGATAACACCACATTTGAATCGAAGCTAGCCAAGGACGTGCCCTTTCCAACGAGCTCTTACACAATGTTCGGGGTGGTCTGGGTCGGGAGTAATGGCCGTTCAAAATCGGGGGTCCCGCGGGCTGGCGATGCGCGGGGGGCGCGCTCCCGAGGCCCGCGAGGACACGTTTCGATCAAGAGCCCGGAGAGGTCCTCACCATCAAAATTTGAGCGCGCAACGACTTTCCGTTTTCGAGTTATGAATGAATTTGTATTCGGGGGCGTGGCTTAAATGCCGTTATACTTTCGTTTCATTTCATTCACTTACTTTCGTCCATTTCCATATCTCAGTGTAACACAATTGTCAATAGTAATACTCAATAGATGAGTTTTGACAAAATGTGATTGTAAATGTTAAAATAATGATTTTATAAAGTCTAAATATGAATTTTATAACAATATTAGGGAGTAGTATGATGAAATGACAGCAGGGGGCAGTAAAATACCACTTATTGGCTTAATATGTCATTATATTCATATAAAATCACCTTTTGAAGAAGGTAAACTTTTTTTCTGATAATTATTGATCTAGAGAGTTCAGAGAATTGTGCTGCACTGGTTTTGAACATTATGATATGAACATTATACGATAATAGATAGAAGACACCATTTACAGCAAATACAGGCAATTTACCATAGGAAATATATGGCTTTAAAGCATTTTAACAGTTATAGCGCCACCTATGCTCCGATCTCCATAAAAATGTCCATGCTTCTTTAGCATGTTATGTCACATATGCTCATCAATTTTTGTGAAGTTCTGAGTTTTCATTTAGGATTTATAGGCTTTTTAGTGTATTTTGCCACGCCCATTTTCTAAATGACCCTATTACAGCCATCCAAATGCAAAAGTTCAACTTTTTTTCGATAATTATTGATCTAGAGAGTCCAGAGAATTACCCTAGACTGGTCTGGTTCTGATCGGGCAAAAAACCAGGGACTAGTTCGCAAAAGTAGGTTTTTAACATGTTTGCCAATATTTAATGAACAGTTTGATTGACAGTAGTGGTTCTTGAGGCAAAGTTGTTCAGCATGAGCAGATCTATCAAATGATATGCATAATGTGACAATAAGTTTAACACCACGTGATTACAGAGCCATAAAACTCGTTAGCGCCAACTAGTGGCCGATTTCTTTCAAAAATCTTACATACCTCTAGGGCCATGAGTTGAACATGCCCATCGAGTTTTGTTCCGATCGGCCTCCGTTAACCTTGTCTAATAGGTGCTCAACTTCATTGGCTGATGGCGGCCATGTTTTTCGAGATACGCCAATGTCATCATAGATATACATGGCACCCTGGACCATGAGACTGCATACCAATTTTCAAGTCAATTGGACTAACGGTCAGGTGGTTATAGCCCTTTTCATGTTTTTTTCATGTTATAACGCCACCTAGTGTTCAATCGTCGCGATTTTTTTACTGTGACCCCAGATTGAACTCATACATATGTGTTCCGAGTTTGGTGAAAATATCTAATTTCGTTCATGAGTTATAACCATTTTAGTAAACTGGCTCCGCCTCCTGCAAACGTTTTGACGCCCCTTAGCAACCGTGGATCGAAATTTCAACTTTTTTTCGATAATTACTGATAATCAGACTCCAGAGAACATTTCTGCACTGGTTTGGTTCCGATTGGCCAAAAAAACCCTCTACTAGTTTGCAAAAGTAGGTTTTAGACAAAATTCAAAATGGCGGAAAAATTTGCATACCGGAAATGAAATTGAAGATATACATTTTGTCCGTCTTGAGACAAGGATTACAGTGATATAAGACACTTGAGTCTGTGACAAAGGGTTAAGGAGATTTAAGCAAAACCGTGATTTTTTTTGGTTTTTGGCACTATAGCGCCACCTATGGGCCAATCGGGGTCATACTCTCTGAACCTCTCCTCGATTTTTGTACTACCTTCTGGCCAAGTTTCAAGTCTCTAGCACTTACGGTTTGGGCTGCACGATGCGTTTTACGGCAGAAGAATAATAATAATAATAAAAATCAGTACAATTACAATAGGGTTTCAGCATTTCATGCTTGAACCCCTAATAAAAATCAGCACAATTACAATAGGGTTTCAGCACTTCGTGCTTGAACCCCTAATAAAAATCAGAGCAATTACAATAGGGTTTCAGCACTTCGTGCTTGAACCCCTAATAAAAATCAGTACAATTACAATAGGGTTTCAGCACTTCGTGCTTGAACCCCTAATTAAAGCTGCAAGCAGCATTTATCGGGGTTCAAGCAGTTAAGGCCTTTAAGGACTTTAAGCACAAAAGCATCAAAAGTTGTTAAGTTTTACACCACGTTATTACAGAGCCATAAAACTCATTAGCGCCAACTAGTGGCTGATTTCTTTCAAAACTCTTACAGACCTCTAGGGCCATGAGTCGAACATGCCCATCGAGTTTCGTTCCGATTGGCCTCCGTTAATCTTGTCTAATAGGTGCTCAAATTTCATTGGTCGATGGCGGCCATGTTTTTCGAGATACGCCAACGTCCTCATAGACATACATGGCACCTTGGACCAAGACACTGCATACCAATTTTCAAGTCAATTGGACTAACGGTCAGGTGGTTATAGCCTGTTTTATGTTTGGAACATGTTTTGTTCCTCGCGGAGTACCTCTGGAATGCTTCTGCGGAGGTTTATTGTTTTATCCGCAGCAATAAAGTTTGTCGGCGTCCAAATGGATCGCGCTCTGGATTACTAACAGGAATTATTCTCGTCATGTATACACTTAACTTGATGAAAAGCGGGATTGACGCACTGCAAGCAGAGAGATGATTTCTGGCTGCCTCCGCAAAAATTGTCTTCGGCGGACAGCCCGCTGTCTTTGGAACGATTTTAGTACTTTTGCGGCAGACAAACACAAATGTGTTTCTCTTTCTGGATCTTTTCTTTGAAAACAAAACCAAAGGTTAAAAAAAAAAAAAGAACAAATGTGAAGCGAGCAATTCTATCCATTTTGACGCCTTTTCATTCATAGCGGTTACCAAGCAACACGATTACGCACCAGCTGCAACTTGATGACACAAGCATACTGCGGTTCGGATACAAATAATATGTGAACAAAAGTCCATCGGGGGCAGGGGGGGAGCAATCGAACTCGGGTTAGGAACAGGCAATCGAACCAAGTGTGAAAGCGCCCTTAGTCTAGTTTTAGTCAATGAAAATTGTATTTTAGTCTCTTTTTAGAAATGCAATTCTATTTAACCCAGTCAATATAGTGTATCACTATGGAAAAATAGCGAAAATAGTGAACAGAAAAGTAACACTCGTCTCATTCGTGGAGGTTGAAAAACAAGTTCTTTCTGACATCCAAGATTTACTGTATTAATTTAAATGCAAAAGAAAAGGCATGAGAATCAGTTGTTTTTGTCAATTTTAAGTTTTAATTTAAAATATTTGTCATTTTAATATAACTATATGGCTAAATATTTTACCACTTGCTAATAAATCTAGATAGAAGTAGTGCATTGAATACATTGTTTAAATTGTGCTTAAATGTGAATTACGACCATTAAAGAGTATGTGTGTACAAAGAGAATCGTAATGCTGACAAAACTTTTTTTAAATAAAAGTATTTGATAACTTCTGGATTTGAAATAAAAATAGTGAGTATGTGTTTGTGGTTCAGCCGTGGATCAGTTACGCACTGCAAACGCAGCATATGTGAAAGCACTATAGCGAGTGCTGCTCCTGCACCGCATATGCACTGCACACGGAGTATGGGCCCTATCTTGCACCCAGCGCAATTGACTTTGTACACCGACGCATGTATCATTCCTATTTTGCACCCGCGCACAGCGGACTTTTCCCTCCACAGACGCACGTCGGTTAACTAAGAAATACACTTGCGCTCCCAGGGGCGGTTCAGCGCAAAGAGGCGGCGTGTTCCGGCGCAAACGTTCCCTCATGTTATTTTGCACGTTTAGAAAACAATTCCGCCACTAACTGAAAAAATCTAGTTTAAAGTCAGTGGCGCGTTGCACATGTTATTCTTATGCTATTTTAAGGGCGCATGCTTGGCCATAATCAATGTAGCGTGTGCACAACGCGCATACACTTTGATTCTCTCACACAGAAGCAGCCGTTTTCATTTTTGCAAATCATACATTACGATAGATAGATAGATAGATAGATAGATAGATAGATAGATAGATAGATAGATAGATAGATAGATAGATAGATAGATAGATAGATAGATAGATAGATAGATAGATAGATAATTATAAAAGCATACTTCTAGTTTACACATTTACCCAAATTATCATACGCCTGTTTAACCGAAGTTAATTTGGGTGGGTTTCTCCATCCCCAATGTCACTTCTCTGTGTTTTACGGCCCTGACGAGAACGTCGGTCTCCTCGGCTGTGAACCGCTCCTGGCGCGCGTCTGGCAAATCCACCGTTATAATAGGAATCCGCTATAGAATAAGCGTGTCTGCTCTTAAAGGGAATGTGAGATGACGCTCTGATTGGTTTATTTCACGTTACGCCCAAACCACACCTATGAATAATGAAGCTACTTCAGACCAACCCATTTTAGATTTGCGTTGAGCGCAAGAGTCATTTATCCCGCCGGTATAATAGCAACAGCGCCCAAGACCCGGCCACAAAGTTACTTGCGTTTCGCGCTTGATACTTGCGTTTCAGATCGTTAAAATCGGGCCCTATGTGTGAAACGGGCGTCAGACTTAACTTTGTTTGTTGTCGTTTACGTTAACTCACCGCAGCTGCATCTTCTAAATAATGCCGCTAGTGGGGCTTGAGGAAGTGACGTCGTCTGCGCAGTGCGCCCTGATGCAGCCCCTGAAGTGAGACACGGGAAACAGAAATACTGCAAAATAATAATAATAATTAAAGCTGCAAGCAGCATTTAGCGGGGTTCAAGCATTTAGGGTCTTTAAGCACATAAGGCAGTTTAGTGAGTTGTCTGAGTTTTTGTTTAGGATTTACAGGCTTTTGAGTGTTTTTTGCCATACCCATTTTCTAAAAGATCCTGTTATGGCTACCCAATGGGTAAAGTTAAAGTTTTTTATATAATTAATAATCTAGAGCTTCCAGAGAATTGTACTGCACTGGTATATTTCCGATCGGGCGAAAAACCTAGGACTAGTTCGCAAAAGTAGGTTTTTAACATAATCGCAAGTATTTAATGAACAAATTGATTGACAGCAGTAGTTCTTGAGGCAAAGTTGTTCAGTATGAGGAGATCTATCAAATGATATGCATCACGTGATTACATAGCCGTAAAACCTGTTAGCGTCAACTAGTGGCTGATTTTTCAAAATTCTTACAGACCTCTAGGGCCACGAGTCGAACATGCCCACCGAGTTTCGTTCTGATCGGCCTCCGTTAAGAGCAATCTAACAGCTTTGAATTAAAATGGTGAGGTATCCTGTTGTAAACATCAACCATGCCTGTTGACAGTTCTCTTTTGTTGGAAGGGAATGAAAAGTTCTCAAATCCGCAGCACAGCCTCAGACATAACATTTATATCCATGATCTGCCATTTTCACTATTGTCCTTGCTTGCTTCTTCACAATACCTGCAGATCTTCTGATGATTTGGCTGTGCAGGTCCACATTAATACTGCCTGGCCTAGAACATGGACTGGAAAATGCAAATTTGGGGGGTATAAATATTAATGATCCTGACTCCAACGTCACAGTCGGTGTTATGGTGGGATTCACTCATTTTTCAGCGGTCTTTTGCAAACAGGAGATTTACACATGAAGGAGGAAACAATGGTGTTTGAGGCTCACGGTATGTCAGTTCCATGTCCAGAACTCTTATAATTCAACTATGCCAAGATAAATACAGTTTTCAATTGTATGGCACCTTTAAAATAGATGATTAGTAATATAATGCTTACTTGGAGTCTGAAATGGCTTTAACAAAAGAAGAATTTCTGTTCATTCTAATCATGTACAAATAAAGTAGCACAGTAAGATTACATTTATTTGAATGCATTAGTGAGTGTGTGATTGTGCTGTGTGTGCAGAGTGTCAATACTAAAAGTGAAGGTGTAGTTGATATCTTTGGTGATAATATCTGTAGTAATCATAAAAAAACAATTAAGAAATAAAGAATTAAAATTACAAATAATATTCTATTAAGATATGAGTTACAATAACATGATTTGCAATAGTAATAATATCAATAATATATGCACAATACACAGATTAGACTATCAGGTCTGTGTTTTACAAAAACATTAGTATTGCAGCCAATGTGAGTCTGTGGGATTTATAAACAGACAAAATATGATTTGAAATGTTATTTTAATGATTTTATTAAGTTTAAACAATATTTCAAATGGAAAAAAAATGAAAAATAATATTTTAGTGAGCAGAATGAACCAATGAGTGTTCTTCTTCTGGTGGTTAAAATGTAAATGAAAACAATAATACTTAATACACTAACCATGCTTGAACACACACATGCACACACATTTTGTTGTAGATGTAGATATTTAAAAGTGATAAACTTTGACAAAACATGACTGTGTTATAATAGGTGATTTTCATGCAAGTAATTTTATATAGTCCAAAAACTAATGCAAAAGTACAGATGAAAATATTTTATTAAGTAGAATGTCCTGCAGAGGGCAGGAGAAGACCACTAATTGACTCACTTTCATTTGAAAGACTTTTTTTATCCACCAGTAAAACAAAGCAGTTTCTCCATGTTCTTTCCATTAAGCATGCTTACACACACAGACACACACACAAACACAAACACATCCACACACACATACACAAAGACAAATATGTTTTCAATGTTTTTAGGATGTGATATTGTGAAAATATCTTCATCTCCTCATCTTGAACGACTTTGCCTCAAGAATCACTAATGTCAATCAAACCGTTCATAATCATAATAAAAAAATTAAAATATATACAAATATCATAATAAAAAAAAAACATCATAATAAAAAAGATTGCTTCTTAAAGCATTTGTTTATTTCCCAATACTGAAAGCGAATTAAAAGATCATGCATAATCCTGCTGCTCCCTCTAGTGGACAACAGTGGTATTATAGCTTACATTTTACAGTTGAAGTGTTTGAATGAATGAATGGGAATTTGTTTTTTTACTTATATCTCAGGAACCAAAAGGCGAAAAATTCTGAAACTCAGAGCATAGATAGTGCTTGAGGAGCCCTGTTGAATGAGACCATCAAGGTGTTTTTGGGCGATTGGGGCTGGGAGTTATGACTGTTATAAGGCATATCTGTTCGGGCTATTATCTCTGGAATGCCCAGAGCAAATAACACCACATTTGAATCGAAGCTAGCCAAGGACGCGCCCTTTCCAACGAGCTCTCACACAATGTTCGGGGTGGTCTGGGTCGGGAGTAATGGCCGTTCAAAATCGGGGGTCCCGCGGATTCGCGATGCGCGGGGGGCGCGCTCCCGAGGCCCGCGACGACACGTTTCGATCAAGAGCCCGGAGATGTCCTCACCATCAAAATTTGAGCGCGCAACGACTTTCCGTTTTCGAGTTATGAATGAATTTGTATTCGGGGGCGTGGCTTAAATGCCGTTACTTTCGTTTCATTTCATTCATTTACTTTCGTCCATTTCCATATCTCAGTGTAACACAATTGTCAATAGTAATACTCAATTGATGAGTTTTGACAAAATGTGATTGTAAATGTTAAAATAATGATTTTATAAAGTCTAAATATGAATTTTATAACAATATTAGGGAGTAGTATGATGAAATGACAGCAGGGGGCAGTAAAATACCACTTATTGGCTTAATATGTCATTATATTCATATAAAATCACCTTTTGAAGAAGTTAAACTTTTTTTCTGATAATTATTGATCTAGAGAGTTCAGAGAATTGTGCTGCACTGGTTTTGAACATTATGATATGAACATTATATGATGATAGAAGACACCATTTACAGCAAATACAGGCAATTTACCATAGGAAATATATGGTTTTAAAGCGTTTTAACAGTTATAGCGCCAACTATGGTCCGATCTTCATAAAATTTTTCATGCTTCTTTAGCAGGTTATGACACATATGCTCATCAATTTTTGTGAAGTTCTGAGTTTTCGTTTAGGATTTATAGGCTTTTGAGTGCATTTTACCACGCCCATTTTCTAAATGACCCTGTTATAGCCATGCGAAAAATGCAAAAGTTCAACTTTTTTTTGATAATTATTGACCTAGAGAGTCCATAGAATTGTCCTAGACTGGTTTGGTTCCGATCGGGCGAAAAACCAGGGACTAGTTCGCAAAAGTAGGTTTTTAACATAATTACGAATATTTAATGAACGGTTTGATTGACAGCAATGGTTCTTGAGGCAAAGTTGTTCAACCAGAGGAGATCTATCAAATGGTATGCATTTTGTGACAATAAGTGTAACACCACGTGATTACAGAGCCATAAAACTCGTTAGCGCCAACTAGTGGCCGATTTCTTTTTAAATTCTTACAGACCTCTAGGGCCATGAGTAGAACATGCCCACCGAGTTTCGTTCCGATCGGCCTCCGTTAACCTTGTCTAATAGGTGCTCAAACTTCATTGGCCGATGGCGACCATGTTTTTTTAGATACGCCAATGTCCTCATACACATACATGACACCTTGGACCAAGACACTGCATACCAATTTTCAAGTCAATCGGACTAACGGTCAGGTGGTTAAAGCCTGTTTTATGTTTTTTATATATTATAGCGCCACCATGTGGCCAATCGCCGCGATTTTTTTACTGTTACCTCATATTGAGCTCATACATATGTGTACCGAGCTTGGTGAAGATACCTCATTTACTTCTGGAGTTATAGCCATTTTAGTAAAATAGGCCCCTCCCATAACATACGTTTTGGCGCCCCTTAGCGACCGTGAATCGAAATTTCGACTTTTTTTCGATAATTATTGATCGTCAGTTTCTAGAGAACATTTCTGCACTGGTTTGGTTCCGATCGGGCAAAAAACCAGGGACTAGTTCGCAAAAGTAGGTTTTTGACAAAATTCAAAATGGCGGAAAATCTATCATGGCGGAAATGAAATCGGAGATATACGTTTTGTTCGTCAGGCGTCCAGCTTTCCAATGATATAAGACACTTGAGTCTACGACATACGGTCTAGGAGTTCTGAGCAGTTTCGCGCTTTTGGTCGCTATAGCGCCACCTATGGGCCAATCGAGGTCATACTTTGATACGTTCTCCCCAAATTGAGGACTACCATTTGGCCAACTTTCAAGGTTCCAGCTCTTACGGTTTGGTCTGCACGATGCGTTTTAGGGGAAAATAATAATAATAATAAAAATCCTTACAATAACAATAGGGTTTCAGCACTTCGTGCTTGAACCCCTAATAATAATAATGTGACTAAACAAGACGAAATAGCGTCATAACATTTCATCTCGTTTTGGTCAACGAAAATGAAGAGACATTTTAACATAGTTTTTATTTTGTAAACCACATTTAGTCTCGTTTTTATTCGTCAACAAAATTGCATTATACATTTAATTATAGTTATTGTCACATGACCAGCATTTACGTTGCGTCTCGTTTTCGTCACGTGGTTCGTTGACGACAATATTTAGTTATAATTTTTGTTGACGAAAGAAATACTAGTAATCCGATATCGGATCTGACTCAAAAGACAATGTGATTCATCATTCCTTCCAATTAACCACCTTATCTTTGTATAGTAAAATAGTATGTTCAACAACATGAATAACGACGTAGCTGACCAGAGTTCGTGAATCAAATGATTCAGTTTAAAGAGTTGTTCAGACTTCTCTCGATCAGTTCAAGTCTCTCCATTTCAGATGTAAAAAAAAAAAAAATTTATTTCACAAATTAAAAGTCCTGTGAGTCCGAAAAACAAAAGAAAATTGTAATTATCCTACCAGTTGATGGTTTCAAATTATGGTTCAAAGTGGAAACCGGTCCATGGGCACTGGTCAGCTAGCCATTTGTGCATATTTAATTGTATTCAATAGGCAGGCGATTCACCTCCACAGGATTATTTATGGCACAAAACAGGATACACTTGCCGATCACGTTCACATAGGAAAAAAAACAGAGAACAAGAAAACGCAGCCTTGGAAAACACAAGGCAAACGTACAATAATTCATTTCTGATTCAACATTTCAGTAACAAATCATATACATGCGCAGTTCAAATGACACATTAATCGAACTTTTCGACAGTTATTTAACACAGACACTCATTAATCACTCAATGGGTCTCATTCATGAAACATTCGTAAATATACGAGTAAATATGTGAGTGATTTAAAGTGGTAAAGGCGACATTCCCGAAAATTCTTCTCCTGATTCAGAAATACTTCGTAAACATCAGATGTGATAGTGAAATGTGTGTGTGTGTGTTAATGAATTCCAATCAGTTGTAAATGGGACGCGTGTGCACGCTCATTCTCTAAATTACCATAAATCCCACCCATTAAAACCGACTGAAAACTATAGGCTATATGGGCATCATATTATGACACCAAACGAAGGATTTCAACTTGTCTTCTCAAAAACGAATTAAGAAGAGAAATTTCTCAGATGCAGAAATTGAAGTTTATTATCAGAAGTTCATTCAAAACGCCACATTTTGTTTTCAAGCGTACACAGTGGCGTATCAGGCCTAAAAAAAAGGAAGCTTGGCAGCATAGATGCAGTTAATGGAGTTTCATCTGTTAATCGAACAGTCCCAGAAGTGAAAAGAAAATGGTTTGACATGAAGCTTGACTGCATTATTTGTGACTTGCGGACTTGTAAAAGAATAAACAGCTTGAATAAAAAAATAAAATAAAAAAAACTTGCGGACTTTTGTTCCGTTTGCAGATGGCTCTCGTAATTACTGGCTGTCGTAATAAAAGTAAAAAGAAAAAACGTATGTAATTACTATATATAATATTTGGTAACACTTTACAATACGGGTGCACTAATAACCATTAATTCATGCTTAACTAATGCACAGATAATCATGTGTTAATGTATGACTCATGAAGAACTAAACCATTAATTAATGATTACTGCATCATGAAGATTCTAAATGATTAATATAAAGTAATATATGAATTGTTATTAATTAAATGTGTCATAATGTATTAATTCATTAATAACTTATTTTATTAACTAAAAGTCTAAATCAATGCGTTAATTACCACAATTGGTCAAGGCAATGTACTTCAACTTCCAGTTGTCTGCTTTAATTAATCATTAACTAATGATTTGCAAATGTATCATTATGTTATGACTTTACTTGTTGAGGCACATGACTATTAACTAATTGTTAAGTAATATGCCATTTTGGTTTGGACATCCACACTAAGCCATGGATTTCAATTTCCAACCATGTACAACCAAGATTTCACTGAGTCCGATGAACTTTGTTGTTCATGGCACAGGACTATGTCAGGTTAACATACACTGAGCACATGCGGTTGAGCTCTGCTATTTCATAACACTGTCTAGACTGGACAAAGACAATAGAACGTCCATTATAGTCAGTGATACTACACTGGATGCGTCGAGACACTACACGACAAAACCCAGTCAGTAAACCGATGCCACACTCTATTACTGACGTACTCTGAGCTCTTGTGCTAGTTCTGTTATGAAGGACAAATGGACTTGTGATGGTCTGTCATGTCCAGGTGTAGATAGCTGGTCTCGTCCAGTTTAAACACAGTGTAACAGCTTCAGGAGTTCAGATTCTGGTGTGCTGATATTTGTGTGTAGCCCAACTTACCCATCCTTCACACACATTCACCAACATTACATTCACTGCATGTGCAAACTGTCAAAACCCATAAATGGCATATTACTTAACAATTAGTTAATAGTCATGTGCCTCAACAAGTAAAGTCATAACATAATGATGCATTTGCAAATCATTAGTTAATGATTAATTAAAGCAGACAACTGGAAGTTGAAGTACATTGCTTTGACCAACTGTGGTAATTAACGCATTCATTTACACTTTTAGTTAATAAAATAAGTTATTAATTAATTAATACATAGACACATTTAATTAATAACAATTCATATATTACTTAATCTATTAATCATTTAGAATCTTTATTAGTTGCTGATGCAGTAATCATTAATTAATGGTTTAGTTCTACATGAGTCATACATTAACACATGATTATCTGTGCATTAGTTAAATATGAATTAATGCAGATTAGTGCACCCGTATTGTAAAGTGTTACCTAATATTTTTTCAAAATGCTGTGTAAATATGTACCCGATTAAGGTGAATTAAAATGCAGCCTTATTAATGAGCAAAACGTTCGGATGTTAAGCGCACTATTTACGCGTGGCTGGGAGCAGGTGTAGATTTCTTTCGTACCAACTAACGTTTGGAAAATACGAACATTTTAATGAATCCGAAAATTTACGTCAGAACCACTTTACACACGATTTACACAAAAATTCGTTCTGCTCGTGTTTCATGAATAAGACCCATTGTCTCAACTCATGACACAATGCTCATTGTTATACGTGATAGCTTTAGCCTACGGCTAATTAGTTCAGCTCGCGCTGTGCGGCCTACACTCAGCTCATATCAAATCATTTCTGAAATGGACATATCTTTCATAAGATAACATATGATAAAAAAATGTCACTCACCAAAACGAGATTGCATCACATATTCAATTAAAAAAAGACTATTCAATAAAGATTACCGCTCTGGGATCCACTAAATCTTTACTCCGATTTCCACTTCACCTCTCTCTGACGACAACACTCCAGGCTGAAGCATCCAAAGTTTACAAGTGCACACAATCACAGTTCTCGATAGATTATGATTATCATTTAGTGCAAGGAGTTTCTGGAGAAATGCTCCGTGTCTCATTTGATCTGTTCTCATCTGATTCTCTGTTTATGCTGACAGTGGCAGCGCCTGCGCGACCTGTGGGCGGGCCTTATGAATATGCCGCTTCTGTTGGCTCTCAGAGGTGTCAGTCACAGCAGCACAATCAGTGATTGGATGAATCGTGTGTTATTGCCCAGTGGTGTAATCGAGTGCATCAAGTAAAGGAAAAAAAAAAGAACTGATTGAAAAATATAATTTGTCCAGAACAGAGCGACACGACTCAATTTAAACTGTTATAGAAGAGATAATATACTAAGAATGCACTGGTCTCTCAAGGATTGTCTCTCTGCTTTATTTTATAAGAAATATCTCTGTGTCTAAAGTTCCTAATGTCCTGTACTCTCAACTTTTGTATAATAGTACTAGTCATAATTTTTACACCAGGCATGAATAAAAGGGATGTTTTTTTTATTTCCTGTTTCGTAAACCACTGGAAAAGAACGGACTGTAATGTATAGAGGAATGAAAATATGGAATCATTTAGCCTACCATTGATATCACCCATTTTTACAAGAAAAATTTGTTTAAAAAAAAAATATTTAAAGGAACATTTTTACAAGAAAAATTAGTTTTAAAAAAATATTTAAAGGAACATTTAATGGCACAATATATAGTAAATTGTTGATTTCGATATTTGGAATGAATTTTGGGTTAGTGTGTTTCATTGACTTGACTTTTTATTGTTGTTGATTAAATGTAGTTTTGTATTTTTTACTTGTTGGGACCCCAGGAAGAGTAGACACTGCCTAGGTAGTGGCTAATGGGGATCCAAATAAACTAATAAACTTATATCATTGATGGAAAATACCATTTACAGCCAATACAGGCAATTTACTTAGGAACGTTTTTTTGACAGTTATAGCACCACCACGTCTTGCCTGATCTCCACCACTTTTATTAGGTGTCCTTGAAAGGTGCCCATACATGTCAAGTCAAGTCAAGTCAAGTTTATTTGTATAGCGCTTCTCACAATACAGATTGCATCAAAGCAGCTTCACAGCATCAAATCAAAACAATACAACAAAGCTTGTTTCAAGAGGAATTCACCGATTGATAAAACCAAATCAAACATCCCCAAAATATCCCCAACTGAGCAAGCCAAAGGCAACAGTGGCAAGGAACCGAAAAACTCCATCAAGTGACCTAATGGTATCCTAAAACTCCATCAGGTGACCTAATGGAGAAAAAAACCTTGGGAGAACCCAGGCTCAGTCGGGGGCCAGTTCTCCTCTGGCATTTATGAGCTAGAGGCCGGATTGTAGTTTGAACTGTGGGATTATATGAATGCCTGGCCAAAGAGATGCGACTTTAATCTAGTTTTAAACTGGGAGAGCGAGTCTGAGCAACGAACAGTATCAGGAAGACTATTCCAGAGTTTTGGAATGTCTGTCAAATTTGTTGTAAATATAATTTTTTTTATTGAAGTTTAGACACTTCTATTTATGAGAGCATAAAAATGATCCATGGGTGATAATGATTGGATTTTTTTTTTAGTTTTTTTTGTTCCTATCATAATTTTGACATTTTGGCATTATTGTTTAGCTATTTACCTATGTTTTCAAATTTCCTTAGTTTTTTTGTTGTTGTCTCGATTGGACTAACGGCTTTGAAGATAACCACAATTTTTTAAAGCTCTAAATGACACTTACAAAAACCATAAGGCGAAACCTGGCATGTTTGGTATTGTTGGAATCGGCAAGGATTCAGGAGTCTTAGGAGGTCACTCCTGTGAAAAAACACTGGCTTGAAACTTCTAAGGCTCCTTCAAGGCATTGTGCCAATGACGTATACTGAGTTTTGAGATACACCAATGTTCTCATAGACTATCATGGCACCCTGGACAAAGACACTGCGTGCCAATTTTCAGTAGACTAACGGTTGGGTGCGCTTATAGCTATTTTCATGATTTTTTTCACTGTTATAGCACCACCATGTGGCCAATTGTCACGATTTTTTTCATGTCAACTCAGATTGAGCTTATGAACATGTGTCCCAAGTTTAGCGAAAATATCTCTTTCCGCTCACAAGTTATAACCATTTTATAGCGCCACCAAGTGGCCAATTGTCATGATTTTTTTTCACGTGACCTCAGAATGAGCTCATGAACATGTGTCCCAAGTTTTGCGAAAATATCTCTTTCCGTTCACAAGTTATAACCGTTTTATAGTGCCACCTAGTGGCCAATGGTTGCGATTTTTTTTCAAGTGATCTCAGACTGAGCTCAGGAAGACGTATCCCAAGTTTAGCAAAAAAATCTCTTTCCGTTCACAATTTATAACCGTTTTAGTAAAAGTGGCCCTGGTGCCATCAAATATTTTGGTTCCCCTTATCGATTGTTAATTGAAATTTTGAATTTTTTGGATGATTATTGATTGTCAGACTCCAGAGAATATTCTTGCAGTGGTTTGGTTCTGATCGGACCAAAAACCTAGAAGAAGTTCGCAAAAATAGGTTTTTCAAAAAAATGCAATTTACTCGAAATTGGCGCCTGAAGGGCGAGCAAATCCGAGGCATGCACCTGGTCCGCCTCGAGCCAAGGAATCCAACGATATAAGACACTTGAGCCTACGCCTCACGGTTGATGAGTTATGAGCCGTTTCGTACTTTTGACCGCTGTAGCGCCCCCGTCAGGCCGATCGGGGCGGGCCTTGGTGACGCTGTAGGCGGTGTGAGTACTATCAGCCCCCAAAGTTTCAAGTCTCTACGACTTACGGTTTGGTCTGCCCGATCAGTTTTATGTCTGAATGTTGCATCATGGGAAAATTAACAATAACAATAGGGTTTCAGCACTTCGTGCTTGAACCCCTAATAAGTGGCTAAAAAAGGGCCACAAAAAGGCCTCTAAAAAAAAAACTATAGGGTCTAGGCACTTGCCGCTTGCGCTGCTGCGTTCCAAAAACTTTATCAAGCCTTTTAACGTGTGCCTCGGAGAGGAAAAAGTATGTTTTTTGCCCTTTTAGCTCATTTATCATGGAAATGTGGTGAATTTTTTTTTTACCTTTTAAACTGTGACACCTCCACTGATGGCCCGATCTCCATAAAAGTTTGCACGCTTCTTTAGAATAATATGGCGCATGTGCTCAGCTAATTTGGTGAAGTGCTGCTCTTTTTTCCCCCATTTTTCAGTCATTTAAATGTCATTTTGCATAGGATAATACAGAGGCCTTCTCACCTTTATGACAGTTAAAGCGCCCCACCAATGGCCCGACGTCCGTGAAAGTTTCCAAGCTTCTTTAGGATCACGTGACGCATGCGCATGCCCGATTTTGTGAGGTTGTATGCAAATCAGACAGCAAGATGGCCGCTTTCAGCCATTTCATGGGATTTGCCATAGAAATGCATCATTTTGACACCCTTTTAACAGTTATAGCGCCACCAAGTGGCCAGTCGCCACGTCCTTTTTCACGCGACCACAGAATGAGCTCGTACATACGCGTGCTGAGTTTGGTGCAAAAATCTCGTTCCGTTCACGAGTTATAGCCAATTAAGCAAAATGGGCTCCTCCCACTTCAAACGTTTTGGCGGCCCTTAGGGACCGTGAGCCCAAATTTTCACTTTTTTTTGATAATTATTGACATTCGGACTCCAGAGAATCTTGCTGCACTGGTTTGGTTCCGGTCGGGCCAAAAACCTAGGACTAGTTCGCGAAAGTAGGTTTTGTGAAAAACCCCAAATACCCGAAAATTTTCCCAGGGTGACGAGCAAATCCGAGGCATGCACCTGGTCCGCCTCGAGCCAAGGAATCCAACGATATAAGACACTTGAGCCTACGCCTCACGGTTGATGAGTTATGAGCCGTTTCGTACTTTTGACCGCTGTAGCGCCCCCGTCAGGCCGATCGGGGCGGGCCTTGGTGACGCTGTAGGCGGTGTGAGTACTATCAGCCCCCAAAGTTTCAAGTCTCTACGACTTACGGTTTGGTCTGCCCGATCAGTTTTATGTCTGAATGTTGCATCATGGGAAAATTAACAATAACAATAGGGTTTCAGCACTTCGTGCTTGAACCCCTAATAAGTGGCTAAAAAAGGGCCACAAAAAGGCCTCTAAAAAAAAAACTATAGGGTCTAGGCACTTGCCGCTTGCGCTGCTGCGTTCCAAAAACTTTATCAAGCCTTTTAACGTGTGCCTCGGAGAGGAAAAAGTATGTTTTTTGCCCTTTTAGCTCATTTATCATGGAAATGTGGTGAATTTTTTTTTTACCTTTTAAACTGTGACACCTCCACTGATGGCCCGATCTCCATAAAAGTTTGCACGCTTCTTTAGAATAATATGGCGCATGTGCTCAGCTAATTTGGTGAAGTGCTGCTCTTTTTTCCCCCATTTTTCAGTCATTTAAATGTCATTTTGCATAGGATAATACAGAGGCCTTCTCACCTTTATGACAGTTAAAGCGCCCCACCAATGGCCCGACGTCCGTGAAAGTTTCCAAGCTTCTTTAGGATCACGTGACGCATGCGCATGCCCGATTTTGTGAGGTTGTATGCAAATCAGACAGCAAGATGGCCGCTTTCAGCCATTTCATGGGATTTGCCATAGAAATGCATCATTTTGACACCCTTTTAACAGTTATAGCGCCACCAAGTGGCCAGTCGCCACGTCCTTTTTCACGCGACCACAGAATGAGCTCGTACATACGCGTGCTGAGTTTGGTGCAAAAATCTCGTTCCGTTCACGAGTTATAGCCAATTAAGCAAAATGGGCTCCTCCCACTTCAAACGTTTTGGCGGCCCTTAGGGACCGTGAGCCCAAATTTTCACTTTTTTTTGATAATTATTGACATTCGGACTCCAGAGAATCTTGCTGCACTGGTTTGGTTCCGGTCGGGCCAAAAACCTAGGACTAGTTCGCGAAAGTAGGTTTTGTGAAAAACCCCAAATACCCGAAAATTTTCCCAGGGTGACGAGCAAATCCGAGGCATGCACCTGGTCCGCCTCGAGCCAAGGAATCCAACGATATAAGACACTTGAGCCTACGCCTCACGGTTGATGAGTTATGAGCCGTTTCGTACTTTTGACCGCTGTAGCGCCCCCGTCAGGCCGATCGGGGCGGGCCTTGGTGACGCTGTAGGCGGTGTGAGTACTATCAGCCCCCAAAGTTTCAAGTCTCTACGACTTACGGTTTGGTCTGCCCGATCAGTTTTATGTCTGAATGTTGCATCATGGGAAAATTAACAATAACAATAGGGTTTCAGCACTTCGTGCTTGAACCCCTAATAAAAATCAGTACAATTACAATAGGGTTTCAGCACTTCGTGCTTGAACCCCTAATAAAAATCCTTACAATTACAATAGGGTTTCAGCACTTCGTGCTTGAACCCCTAATAAAAATCAGTACAATTACAATAGGGTTTCAGCACTTCGTGCTTGAACCCCTAAAAATCCTTACAATTACAATAGGGTTTCAGCACTTCGTGCTTGAACCCCTAATAATAAAAATCCTTACAATAACAATAGGGTTTCAGCACTTCGTGCTTGAACCCCTAATAATAATAATAAAAATCAGTACAATTACAATAGGGTTTCAGCACTTCGTGCTTGAACCCCTAAAAATCAGTACAATTACAATAGGGTTTCAGCACTTCGTGCTTGAACCCCTAATCAAAATAAAACACAGAAAACTATTCAAGGGAACAAACCTGCCAAACATGCAGGAAGAACTGTTCTTACTCTTTTCTTCTGCAGGCAACTGCCCCTTTTGTTGAAATACCACATAACTGTCCGCGAAAGCTTGCCAAATTAGCCCAGGCTGTCAACGAACGCAGTCGCGTCATCTGAAGAGGCAAAGCGCTTCACTGTCCCGTTGATGGTCAGCCTCAGAGTTGCAGGATACAGCAGGGCATACTCAATCTTCATCTTCTGCAGTCGCCATTTGACATCATCGAAAGCCTTGCGTTTCTTTAGCACCATCGCAGAATAATCGTTGAAGAATAAAATCCTCTGTCGCGCGTCAGTGCTCCTTTCGGGATCCATGCCAACACGACAAGCTGCGTCCAACACTCGCTGTTTGTCCGTAAAGTTATGAAACTTTATGATGACAGGTCTGGGTCTCTGCTTAGGGTCCAGCCTTCGTTGCAATCTTTAAGTAATCGAACCACCTTTCAAAGAAATGCACTGGATCACTTCCTTCCGCGCCCTCTTGAAGACCGACAAGACACAAATTACACCTGTGCCCACGATTATCTAGATCGTCGATGTGCGCTGACATTTCGCTCACTTTTTTTTGAAGATCAGCCATGGTGGCCTGCAGAGATTCCGTTGAATTTTCCACACCGGCTATTCGTTCCTCCGCCTGGCCCACTCGCTCCACCAAGGCTTGGAACTGAACGGTTTGATCGTTTATCGCGGCTAGGACAGTATTCACTTTCTCATCTATTACCTTCGTAATGTTTTCAGTTCATTTGTCCAGAGCTTGAGCAAAGTTGGAGTTGGAACTTTCCTCCTCACGACTCTTCATGCTTGCGTCGTTCATATTAGCACCCTGCTCGTCACCGCTGATAGTAGAACTTTTCGGCGCAATCTTCTTAGCTTCGGGCATTCTGTCAGATCCTTTTGAAAAATATTGATCTAAAGACATGACATAATAACTATTTAAGCTCATAGAATGATTCCGCTGAGTGAAAATATTAATTAATCAAATATTTGAACTAATGTCATGAGAGCTCGCCAAAAGACGTGTCCACTCTACGACGCCATCTTTCTTCCCCTTTTTTATCTTATCTTATCTTTCTTTTAACTCATAATGGCGTACCATGGGATTTTTATTTTACAACCTAAGTTTTATTTTATTTTTCTTTCACTGGCGGAAATGGGCTTCATAAATGTATCCAATGAGGATCAAGAGACTTCTAAGGTCAGTAACGTCATCGCAAACAGCAAAAAGCTCACTTAATTTCTAGGTTGAACGTCCACTCCGCTGCGCGTCATGGCCGCATTACAACTTAGAACGTGCGTTAACTTTGGATAGTCTAATGGTGTGTCGTCCATTATCCCTTACTTATGTTGTACCTGTATTGTCATGTTCCTGTTCACCAAATGTCTTAAATAAATAACTTTTAACAATTTTCTTGTGGTCTGCAGTTAATTTAAATATTTTAGAATATGGGTGATTCTATTAATGACGGCTAATATTAAATCAGTGATACATTATTTAAATTGTACAGTGAGAAACTGAATTTACAGGGATTAACTGTTACCTACTGTTAATAGTACTGTATTGCCATATACAATACATAAAAAAACAGTGCTTAACTGTTTTTATTTGTACAGTAAATAATCCAGCACTGTAAATGCAATTGAAATCACAGTATTTAATTAATAATTATTCTATAGTAAAAACAATCAATACTATAAATACAACTAAAATCACAGTGTTTAATTGTTTTTGATTTTACAGTGAATACACAAAATACTGTAAATGGAAGTACGGTACCTTTACTGTAAAAAAGTATTCACAGTAACTTAGTGGCTAATATTGTTGCCAGTAAGTGTTGTGGTTTAAATCTTTTTGGGAAATCACTTCTCAGAGATCTTTGATGCCATAAATATTAGACTTTATTTCACAAACAAAGTCTGAACGCCCTTCTGTCAGGGTTCTGTCACCTCTGTTTGGTTTATATCTGGTTTGGTGACAGAGCTCTGACATTCCCGGTTTGTCATGTGTTTGTTTAGTCTGGTTTGTTGTGAGCACATGGCTTGTCTTGTATTCCTTGTGCCAGGTGCTCTCTTGTCAATTGTCTGGCCCCTCCCATCTTGTTACCTGATTATTGATGAATAATTATATATAATTAAGATATAAGATATAATTTGCCCCACCTGCCTTGTTCGTTACCTTCTTTTGTTTGCTTCCTATTTAGTCTCCTTGTGTTTGCAGTCCTGTGCTGGTTCGCTGTTTTATGTTTCCAGTTATACCAGATGCCTGTCTTGGTTTCCCCTACGGGGTGTTTTTGTAGTAGTTTTGTTTTATTTTTGATTACTTATTAAATATCCTTCCTTATCTGCACTTGAATCCTCGCTTCACTTTTTGACCTGCCGTGACAGAACGAACCAGCCACAATGAGAATTCAGCGGAAGCATTCACGCCAGCCACCAGCCTCTCCTATTTCCTGCCAGCGTTATCAACGCATTGTAAAGTTCACCGCCTTGAGTTCCCTTCGTCAGAAGGGGACGAATGTGAGAGACTTTGCCCTGGAATTCAGCTCTGCTGCAGAGGTGCTGGGGCTGGGTGAGATGGCCCTTAAGGACCTGTTTAACTACGCCCTTGAGGAGCCCGTCGATGTTTGGACAATGTCAAGTCAAGTCACCTTTATTTATATAGCGCTTTTTACAATACAGATTGTATCAAAGCAGCTTCACATTGATAACATGAAAATAATACAACAAAGTTTGTTTCTAGAAGAAAATTGCATCATCGTCCACCCTTAATAAGGCAGATCAGTAATATTGTTGAATATTAAATGTCCCCAACTAAGCAAGCCAAAAGCCAAGGCAACAGTGGCAAGGAACCAAAACTCCATCAGGTGACAGAATGAAGAAAAAAAAAACTTGGGAGAACCCAGGTTCAGTCGGGGGCCAGTTCTCCGTTTCAGCGTTACAGGTCAGAAGTCAGATTGGTTGTGTCGATGAGGCCTTCACAGGCCTGATGAGGCTGGCACTTCAGGGATGCGTCATGGTTGGGTCCAGGTGCAGCTCCACCATCTGAACTGGATATGGCTGGGGTCCACCTCACTTCAGTAAATGGAGAGACTGGTTGACACTTCAGTACTGCGTTGTCGTCGCGTCCAGGTGCAGGTCCTTCATCGGATCTGGATACGGCCTGGATCCGGCGGAAGAGGAGAGACTAGTTGACACTTCAGGACTGCGTTGTCGTCGCGTCCAGGTGCTGGTCCTTCATCAGATCTGGATACGGCCTGGATCCGGCGGACTGCGGTAAACCTCTGTATAAACAGAGAGACTAATATTAGCGTAGATGCCATTCTTCTTATGATGTAACGAGTACATCAGGATTTATGGGAAGTGTTCCCGGTTCCGGCTGGCCTAATCTATGCAGCCTAATATGGAATTATAGAAGTCTATAATGTGTTATGTGTATGCTAGGTCAAAGATATGTGTTTTTAGTCTAGCTTTGAACTGACAGAGTGTGTCTGCTTCCCGGACAATGTTAGGAAGACTGTTCCAAAGTTTTGGTGCTAAATAGGAGAAGGATCTACCGCCAGCAGTCGATTTTGATATTCTAGGTATTATCAACTGGCCGGAATTTTGAGATCGCAATAGACATGAAGGACCATAATGCGTTAAGAGCTCGCTCAAGTACTGCGGAGCTAAACCATTTAGTGCTTTGTAAGTAATCAGCAATATTTAAAAATTTATATGATGTTTAATAGGGAGCCGATGCAGTGTTGACAGAACAGGGCTAATATGGTCATACTTCCTGGTTCTGGTAAGAACTCGAGCTGCTGTGTTTTTGACCAGCTGTAATTTGTTTATTAAGCGTGCAGGGCAACCACCCATTAGAGCATTACAATAATCTAGCCTTGATGTCATGAACGCATGAACTAATTGTTCCGCATTTGTCAATGAGAGCACATGACGTAATTTAGATATATTTTTAAGATGGAAAAATGCGGTTTTACAGATACTAGACACGTGACTTTCAAATGAAAGATTGGTATCAAAGAGCACACCCAGGTTCCTAACCAATGATGAAGACTTAACAGAGCAGCCATCAAGTGTTAGACAGTATTCTAGGTTATTACGTGAGGATGTTTTTTGTCCAATAATTAAAATCTCCGTTTTTTTCAGAATTAAGTAGTAGGAAATACATTTTGTGAATTGGTAAGTTTCGTCTGGGCGTGAAGAAATATAGAGCTGAGTATCATCAGCATAACAGCGAAAACTAATGCCATGCTTCCTAATGATATCTCCTAAGGGTAGCATGTACAGAGTGAACCGCAACGGTCCTAGTACTGAGCCTTGTGGTACGCCATACTGAACTTGTAATCGATAAGACATCTCTTCATTTACTGCTACAAACTGATAACGGTCAGATAAGTAGGATTTAAACCATGCTAATGCAATTCCACTAATGCCAACATAATTTTCGAGTCTATTTAAAAGAATGTTGTGGTCGATAGTGTCAAATGCAGCACTAAGATCGAGTAACACTAATAGCAGGATACAACCACGATCGGATGATAAGAGCAAATCATTTGTGACTCTAATGAGAGCTGTCTCAGTACTATGGTACAGCCTAAATCCGGACTGAAAATCCTCACAGATATCATTTCTTTCTAAAAAGGAACATAGTTGTGAGGATACCGCCTTTTCTAGTATCTTTGACAGAAAAGGTAGATTCGAGATCGGCCTGTAATTGACTAATTCTGTAGGATCAAGTTGCGTTTTTTTAACAAGCGGTTTAATCATAGCCAGCTTAAACGTTTTCGGTACATATCCTAGTGACAAAGATGAATTAATGATATTAAGAAGAGGATCTGTGACCTCTGGAAGCATCTCTTTCAGTAGTTTAGTCGGTATAGGGTCTAACATACATGTTGTCGATTTAGATGATTTAACGAGTTTAGTAAATTCTTCCTCTCCTATAGCAACGAATGAATCAAATTTTTCTTCAAGGAGACTACAATGCACTGCCTGATGCGATACTGTAGTAGACGGTTGCATAGTTATAATTTTCTCCCTGATATTATCAATCTTGTTAGTAAAGAAGTTCATAAAGTCATTACTGCTGTGCTGCTTGGAAACGTCTGGGGTTGAAGATTTATTTTTCGTTAGTTTAGCCACTATTTCAAATAAACACCTAGGGTTTCGTTTATTTTCTTCTAATAGGTTTGAAAAATAAGCAGATCTAGCTTATTTTAAGGCCTCTCTGTATGCAATCCAGCTCTCTTTCCATGAAATGAAAAATACCTCTAGTTTTGTTTCCTTCCAGTTTCGCTCCATTTTTCTGGCTGCTCTCTTAAGGACCCGAGTGTGCTCGTTGTACCACGGCGTTGGACTAAGCGATCCCGGGAGATGTTACTTCTTGTTGACATTCGAATTGTTGTCAAACAAAACGGAAGCTAGCTAGACCCTCCCTCCTCCTCATCCCGTCTCCTCCCTCCTCCCCTCCCTTCCGACATAAAGGAAAGTCAAAATAGTCACTACAAACAAAGTTAAGTTTTACTGATACTTCATTCAATGTGTAATGTCGCCAAGTTAGATAAATGCTTTTATATATTGCAGAACAGAATGCAGAAAAAGAGAAACATTATCTTAAAATCATTTCACCACCTGAGGTTATAACTATAGCTCCCATACAAGGACGCAATAATAGCAAGATAACGTTAGCTTCGCGTTTCCCAGTGTCGAGTGAGCATAAACAACGGCGGCGGCGTAAACAAATTCAGTCAAAGTTGTCAATAGCCTATAAATGAACATTCAAACACGTCAAACAGTGGATGAAAACAATCGTTCACACAAATTGTCGCCCTACTGTGAATTTGCTTGATCATTTACAATAGAGATTGATCGCTGCTAGAAACATACACGTTGTATTCACCAAAGTTAACGCTGACTGCATAGTTCTAGCTAATTACATCCTTGTGTTGGTTTGGCGAACATGAACGTCAGTATAGAAAGAAAAATGGATTTACCTGTTCTGCAAAAACAGAGCAACTATGTCGGATTGGAAGCCCTTCTGCCGGCGGAGTTCTCGCCACCTTTCGAAGGTTTTTCCGATGTAAATTCGGGACTTCACGCGTTCCTTATCCTTGTCCCTCTTCTTTGCAATTTGTTCATCGGAACGTCGTCTCTTTGGTCGTGTGTCGGCCATAATTCAAACTTCCCTCTTCATGCTTCTCTGTTCTCTCTCCTCCACACTCCCTTCACGTGCAATGAACATGCAATGTACATGAAACTCTGTGACTTTTCCTAAATAATCTATCTAAACATGCACAAAAAAACTGGGCTTGATTTGGTTGTTCTAAAGGTGTGTAAAAAAAAAAGTACCATTTAAGGTGTTTGGGGTCAAAATGACCCCACATTGAAAATGAATGGGAAAATGAAAAAAATGACTTTTTTTCATTTTATTTGTCAAAAAAATAAAAGTAAATCCATTATAAATCTGAAAATTTCTACATAGAAACCAAGGTCTGGTCCTAGAGCATAAATAAAAAGTAGAGCGAACTTTTTATCTCATACACACACACACACACACACACACACACACACACACACACACACACACACACACACACACACACACACACACACACACACACACACACACACACACACACACACACACACACACAAACACATAAACAAACACACAAATGTATGTGTTTGCAACAGAGAGCATTTTTACAGAAATTGGCAAATAAAATAAACAAAACTGGCATAAATCAAAAAAAAAATACATTTAAATCAAGGTCTGGTCCTAGAGCATAAACCCAAAGTGGAACGAACTTTCTATCTCATACACACACACACACAAACACACACAAACACACACATGTATGTCACTGCAACAGAGAGCATTTTTATAGAAATTGGCAAATAAAATAAATAAAACTGGCATAAATCTAAAAAAAATTTACATTTAAATCAAGGTCTGGTCCTAGAGCATAAACCCAAAGTGGAACAAACTTTCTATCTCATACACACACACACACACAAACACACACAAACACACACATGTATGTCACTGCAACAGAGAGCATTTTTATAGAAATTGGCAAATAAAATAAACAAAACTGGCATAAATCTAACAAAATTTACATTTAAATCAAGGTCTGGTCCTAGAGCATAAACCCAAAGTGGAACAAACTTTCTATCTCATACACACACACACATAAACACACACATGTATGTCACTGCAACAGAGAGCATTTTTATAGAAATTGGCAAATAAAATAAACAAAACTGGCATAAATCTGAAAAATGTCACATATGCAACATGGAACAAGCTTGTTCCCACACACACACACACACACACACACACACACACACACACACACACACACACACACACACACACACACACACAGTCATGTCATAGTGGTGACTTGTAATGTTTCTGCAAATGTATGTATAATAATTTGATAATAATTATATAATTAATATTATATAATTATAATAATTAATAATTAATTTGATAATAATAATTTGATTTTTTATGTATTTCAAAATGTTTATATTAAAATATATATATCAAAGTTGTGAAGAGAAGTTGAATGAGTGAATGAATGGTTCTCTATGGCCCTCTATTGGATACATTTGGCCATTGGCCATTAATTCCTTACCCATAAGAAATACGTTTTTTCGACTAACCTTTAGATGGCAGTATTCTATCCCTAACACATAGAGCAATGTCCAAAAACTATTTAGATTTAATTAAGATCATCATTTAAGTGATTTTTTCTTTAAAAAATCATTTTTCATGAGCCAATTTATGGCCTAGTTATGTAATTGTGCAGTAAATAGGTAAAAAACTTCAAAATTTCCACAAAAACACAACATAAATGTATAGTTGAGAAGTAAATAAAAAAAATGATATATAGTTTTCCATATAAAAAATGTATATTTCCTTATGCAATTGCTCTTTAAAAGTTTGGGGTCAAAATGACCCCAAACACCTTAAGTGTTATCCTTTTTTAACACTGATTAAGGGTTAAGGGCCTTAGTGTGCTCGTTGTACCACGGCGTTGGACTATTTTCTTTAATCTTCTTTAAAGGGACACTCCACCCATTTGCATTAAGCTTTGCATTGTTAGAAACCCAGTCATACTATTGAATGGTCGTGCAACACTCTCTCATTTTCCCCTGAGACGGGAGAAATCCGTTATTTACCTTTTACACTTCCTCCTACAATGACGCAAAAATCGTCATTTTGCGTCATTGTAGGAGGAAGTGTAAGAGGGGGGGATTTCTGTTGAGACTACAAGCACTAGTTCCTCATCTTTCCCAGGGGGCGGGACCCGCTCACGCTACAGACCTATTACAGATCAGTGGGTGGGACTTTACTCTCTGAAACTGAAAGCAATATCCTCCATCTTGTTTGAAGCTAAGCTAACAGGCGCTGTGGAGACAGATGTAAAGTTATGACAATAGCGGAGGAGAGTGCTCAATATGATATAGAAGAAGAGGATTTCGGAAGTCTGATGCTTGAATCAGGTGTTTGTGGCTACCTTTACAAGCCGCATTATAGCGAAGAGCAGCCGAGGCAGAAGACCTGCCTGCCGCGGACGAGGAGCCCGGACTGGCTCGAGTTAGGGCGGACTGGTGGCGCCGGTGATCTCACTATGCAACTCATAGACTGTAAGATGCAACTACGAACACAGAGATAGAGTCCGTCTGCGGCAAAGAATTTCAACGATGACAATTTCTCCTGGACGAAATCTCTGAATCAGACGAGGACACGGACGTTTGTGTTGAGAACTATCCTAGTTTCGCACCGCATATGTTCTGACTGAACATCCAGGTACCATGCAATAATTCACCTTTTCGAAAGAAATACAAACGAGGAGTAATGAGTTCGCCAACTAACTAGACATTTTGTGTGAATGTGAAATGAATTTCAAGCTCTGGTGGTAGCTAGCCTTGTAGACGGAAGAGTGATTTCTCTTATAGGCAGATATGCGCTTTCTGGATTAGTGGGAGTGGCTTGCGGAGCTGTGCAATGTGGTGCATTGTGGGAGTTGTTGTCTTTCATACAAATGCGTCCTGAAGTTATTTTTTGTCTTTCCTCGGTCACGAAGACACCAAATTCAAAATTTATTTTACATTTCGACTACATATATGACCCACTTTAAATAAAAAACAATGTTCAAATGGGTGGAATGCCCCTTTAAGCGCAAAGGAGCAACTGTATCTAAAGTGCTGGAAAAGAGAGAGTTAAAAGTTTCTGTCGCAATATCTAGTTCTTCTAAGCTATCTGGGATGCTGAGATGATGAAGGCAGATCAGTAATATTGGCAGAAGTGATAGGTCTAACATATTTGTAACACGGAGTCGACTTTGCAGCCTTGGCTAAATGAAGTTTACACGAGACTAAATAATGATCTGAGATGTCATCGCTCTGCTGCAGAATTTCAATGGCATCAACATTGATTCCATGTGATGATAATATTAGATCTAGACTATGATTACGAGAATGAGTAGGTCCTGACACGTGTTGTCTAACTCCAATAGAGTTCAGAATGTCTTTAAATGCCAATCCCAATGCATCTTTTTCATTATCTACATGTATATTAAAATCACCAACAATTAGTACTTTATCTGCAGCCAATACTAACTCTGATAGAAAATCAGCAAATTCTTTGATAAAGTCTTTATGGTGCCCTGGTGGCCTGTATACAGTAGCCAGCACAAATGTTAAACGTGATTTATCTGTCATGACTGACGACGAGGAAGCAATTGCAAGTAAAAAATACTCTTTATTTTGCAAACACAGTGCGAGAAATGAAGAGCAGGAAATGATGACGATGAGTGGCGCAGGGACCTCGATGAGCAAACACGGCAGGTGAAGGTGAAGTAGTGAGAGTCTCTGATGATCCAGTGATATAATCCAAACGAAGAACGAAGACACACAGCAACACCGACCGGGAACACCCACTCAGGAAACACCAGACAAACACATACTGAACAGGAAACGTAACGGAAACAGGAACAGGACAAAGCACGAGAACTTCAACAACGATCTGGCAATAGGGATGGCTAACGCGAAACAGTCGTTCCGAAGCTTTGCGAGATCCCGAAGCGCAGATGCTTCGAAACACTGATCCGAAGCGTGATTCAAAACACCCATGTCACGTGACTATGGCCAAACGAAGCCTCGAAGTGTTTCACCAGGTGTGGTCCGCCGAATCAGCGTTTGATTGACACGGTCGGGAACAGACCACACAATCGCACATCTGTATAAAAGTGAAATCAACGCATATTGACCTCGTGGGTTTTTGTGAGAGGAGTTTGATTTTGAGATAGCGGATTTTTGGTGATATAGTGACATAGTAGGCTAAGTCCTTCTACAGCAGAGAAATTAATATTTTTGAATAAAAATCTCTAAAAAATGAGACATTGTGGCTTGATTTCTTTTATTAATATTCATTTTGCAGGACCAAAATAACATTATGCACAGTGAGGAGCCTATAGGTTACAAGCTTCACATATTAGAAAAATACAATAATAAAAAAACAACACTTTTTTTAATGGCTCGTCAAGGTTGTTTTAGATCAACACCTGCAAGTGACCACTAGGTGTCACCGTTGAGACAGGTGTCAGATTGATTCGAAGCCTCGAAACAATATGGCCCATTTGGTTCAACTGTTTCATTGCTTCACGAAGCCTCGATCTGCCCAACACTATCTGACAAAAGAGAGGAGAAAACAGTGAGAATATAAAGGTGTCTGAATGAGCTGCAGCTGGCGCTGCTAGTGATGATCAGCTGTGCCGCTGATCAGTGGTAACGATCCGGTCACGCCCACACACACGCACACATAACAACAGTAACAGGAGACAAGAAGGAAACAATGAATTTGTGAACCGTGACATTATCATTTACACTAGCTTGTGTTACATTTAGCAACAACACTTCAAAAGAATTATATTTAAAACAAGACTTCTCAGTAATTCTCAGTAATAATTGATCGATTGCTCCTGTCTGCCTTGCTGCCTGCTGTAAGTTTGTTTGCTTCGGTGCTGTAAGCTCCATCTTAGCCTCATATTTCTTTCTGTTTTGAACCATCATTTACTATCATTTCTAGTTGTTTATGTAGCCATTGGGACTTTAGGACCCAGGAGCGAGTAGCAAGGGCTTAAATGTAGAGGTGTCCATAAGGGCGGGTTTTTGTGTTTTGTCGGCCGCTTGGACAGGAAACGGAGGGGAGTGGAACCGCGATTATATGAGCGTAGGCAGCCAGGTGTTGGCGTCCCGCGTGTTGAAGTGTGTGTGCATGTGCAGTCACCAGTAAATCAATTGTGGAAGCGTTTCCGAGTTTAACGCCGGTAAGTATGCTTCCCTTAAAGAGTGTGGTTTTGATGTGTGTCGTGGGATGCTGTGGTGTGATTTTTATTGTGGTTTATTTTGTAGAATGGGCGGGTAAACAGAACCAAGTTTGATATTCATCGGGAATTCTCTCTCTCTCGTGGCCAGGTGCTAATAGTCAAGGCATTGAGACGGTCCCCTGCTTCACGCGCTGAGTATATTTATATCCCATGGTTTTTTTTTAACAGACTGTGCTGGTGTTATAGGGCGTTTGCATAATTGCTGCCGTGTGTTGGTGCGGGTGGCCTAGCCCAAAGTAGGTATCTGTTAGCCTGATATCCAATTAATTGTTAGACTTTGGCCTTGCAAAGACTCGTGTTTGTTTCTTGTGTAGCCTGCTGTTATACCAGGTCCCGTGCGTTCCTTCATCCGTGCGCGTTGGTTTGTGCGCGCTCCGGCGTTTGTGTGCTTCCGTGCACACAGGATCATTAGGAGCCTTTTGTGAATGAACGCCGTCTCTCGTGAGTGTTCGAAGGTTTACAAGTGCTTACAATGTATATCATCAGTAGGGTGCATGGGTTATGGGGATAAATAAATAAGTGTGTTTTTGTTTTTAGGTTTTTGCAGTTTGTGTACTCTGTTTGGACATCCAGCCACTGTTTTCTCATGTATGAAACTTTTGTATGTTTTTATTATTTAGTTATATCATGTCTGTGAATTTATATGATTAAGGTCATGTTTTTCTGATTATTGATACCTTACCATTGAGACAAATTGTTGTAATTGGGCAGTGTGCAATATTAACGATTGGGACGGGGGAGTGCTAGTGATATGTGTAATTTGGATAGCCTCCTATACAGCTGATTGTAGTAGTATTTTCTGCACTTTACTTGTTCAAACGAAGCGGGCAGTGCTTGAGTTCTCGTAGTTAGTGGGCAGGGCTCAATACTCAATGTATTAAGGTGACCACCCGTGTGGCGTGATTAGAATTGGTGTGTACTAACAAAGCACTTTATGGTTGATGCAGTGTAACCTTGGTTGCTGTTTTTGGTGTGCTGAACCCTTTTGGAGCCTTATACTCATGGTGAATTAAACGTGGATCCCTGTCAACATTGAGCACTGTGGTCCGGCCCAACTTTAGTTAGTGTAGTTTTCATATGAATATTTGTCTACGAGAATTCATGTAAATGCCTCTGATGTATTATTGTCATTAATGTTTTTTTTTTTATTATTCAAAGCAAGTATTTTAACTACTCTGATTGAAGATTACAAATAAATAATGTTTATTGCTTTTGTTACATCAGCCTTCAATTGTTTCATTCATTTGAATATTATTAGCGTGGGGTGTATCTTTATTCTGGGGTATTAGTTGGGTCTCCCATCCCAGTCCAATAAATGGGAGTGGCGTAGTTAGACCATATTTTGGGGTATACTATCCTAGTGTGCTCCCAAAGGCCACATTTATACTACTAAATACAGCTTACCCAACATCTCAGATTAACCTGACATCGCTAGCTTCCGTTATTATTAGCACAACACGCTAGTAATTCGCTAGCCTGTTAACGCGCCACCCGTGCGCTCAGTTATTTTATTTTATTTTTCTCTCACGCGCCCGCGCCTTTGAGTTCATAAAAAGCCCAGGTGAGTAAGAATCAGTCAACAAACACGGTGAGTAATGTCTTGTCCTGTTATTGTCACCTGCACTTCATGTCACATGTTTAGCATAGCCTTCTCTGTTGGCAATATAGGATATGTAATAAATGCAAGGAGACAGTTAGGCTGACGGAGAAGATTTCTGAACAAGAGACACGCATCCAAACTAATTGAGAATAGTAAGAGTGCTAGAGCTTTAGATACTATTTTGGATGCGCCTAGCATAGTGAACTCTTTACATGATGCGGTTCCGGCTGAATTAGTGCCTGCGCAGCAAGGCAAATGGGTGACAGTGAGGGATCGCTCTAGTCGCGGATCAAAAAAACACTCTTCCGTTCCGATTACCATAACAAATCGATTTGCCCCGCTCAGTGAAACACCCACTGAGAATTCTGTTGATTGTGCCCTAGTAATTGGTGATTCGATCACACGGAACGTGAAAATAGAGACACCAGCCACCATAGTCACATGTTTGCCGGGAGCCAGAGCGCCTGACATCAAAGCAAATTTAAAAGTGCTGGCTAATGCTAATCATAAATTCCCTAAGATCATTATTCACGTCGGCACTAATGATGTTAGACTCCGCCAGTCGGAGATCACCAAAATTAATATTAAAGAGGTGTGTGAACTCGCAAGTATGATGTCAAGCACTGTAATTTGCTCTGGCCCCCTTCCTGTTCACAGGAGTGATGAGATAGTTAGTAGATTGTGTTCACTCAATGGCTGGCTGTCTCGGTGGTGTCCACAAAATATAGAATTCATAGACAATTGGAAAAGCTTTTGGGGCAGACCTGACCTGTTGAAAAGAGATGGTATTCATCCCTCCTGGGATGGTGCTGCTCCTCTCTCTAGTAATTTGGCTCATAGTCTTGAGATAAAAAATGACAAATTGGGCACCAGGTCAGGAAGCAGACAGACTGGCTTAACCGACTGTCTGCTAGTGCAGTGGTTTTCAACCTCTCCTGCAGGGACCCCCTGACAGGCCATGTTTCTGTTTTAACCCTGAAATGGCACACCTGATTCAATTAATGAGTAGTTTTTAGAGTAGGAAGAGTAGGAATTAGTCAATTAGTCAACTACTCATTAAGCCTTTAATTAACTGAATCAGGTGTGCCATTTCACGGTTAAAACAGAAACATGGCCTGTCAGGGGGTCCCTGCAGGAGAGGTTGAAAACCACTGTGCTAGTGGCCTCGCGTCACCAAGGTCAGATAAAACCAATCACACAGAGCCTCTTTCACCTAGATATCATTATATAGAGACTGTGTCTCCCCGAATTTTGGTAATCCAAAAAACGTCCAAACCCATCTAAGGTTAAAAATTTAATTGATGTTCAACAAATAAAAAACAGCTATAATACAGATGAGCAAATGATAAAGCTTGGGTTTGCTGAAAATTCGATCCCTTACTCCAAAAGCACTCATTGTTAATTATATGATTTCAGATAATAACCTAGATGTGCTGTGTTTGACAGAAACCTGGCTAAAACCAAACGATTACATTACTTTAAATGAGTCAACCCCACAAGATTACTGTTATAAACATGAGCCTCGTCTGAAACGCAAAGGGGGAGGTGTTGCTGTAATTTATAGTAATATTTTCAAAACCACTAAGAAATCAAGTTTTAAATATACTTCTTTTGAAGTGTTGGTGCTTAAATATGGTGCATAGTGTAAATGATAAATCACGTTTGAGATTTGTGCTGGCTACTGTATACAGGCCACCAGGGCACCATACAGATTTTATCAAAGAATTTGCGGACTTTCTATCAGAATTAATATTGACTGCAGATAAAGTACTAATTGTTGGTGATTTTAATATACACATCGATAATGAAAAAGATGCATTGGGATTGGCATTTAAAGACATTGTAAACTCAATTGGAGTTAGACAACACGTGTCAGGACCTACTCATTGTCGTAATCATACTCTAGATCTAATATTATCACATGGAATAAATGTTGATGCCATTGAAATTCTGCAGCAGAGCGATGACATCTCAGATCATTATCTAGTCTCGTGTAAATTACATTTAGCCAAGGCTGCAAAGCCGACTCCGTGTTATAAATATGTTAGACCTATCACTTCTGCCACTAAAGATTGCTTTATCAATAATCTTCCAAATCAGTTTCATCATCTCAGCATCCCGGATAGCTTAGAAGAACTTGATATTGCAACAGAAGCTTTTAACTCTCTCTTTTCCAGCACTTTAGACACAGTTGCTCCGTTGCGCTTAAAGAAGATTAAAGAAAATAGTCCAACGCCGTGGTACAACGAGCACACTCTGGCCCTTAAGAGAGCAGCCAGAAAAATGGAGCGCAACTGGAAGAAAACAAAACTAGAGGTATTTCGGATTTCATGGAAGGAGAGCTCGATTACTTACAGAGAGGCTTTAAAGGAGACATATCATGCTTTTAAATCGTTCCTTTTTACATATAAATCATACGTTTGTGGTCTATATAAAGCGGAACTGCAATGCTTGGGTCTGAATTCCTCATTATTATAGCTCCACAGGCCCCTTTTCTACCCCTTTTCTGATGTGCGTCTGAGAGCAACTCGTTTTGGTGCGGTCTCTTTAAATGCAAATGAGACACTTCATACCCCGCCCCCTCTCCAGGTTGCAGAGGTGACACTCGGTTCAACTCCACCCCGTTCGGCCATTTTTGTAGTTTGATAGCAGAGACACAATTATCAAGCGGCACAGAAACTTTTTATTCACACGTTAAGTGTTACTGATTAGTTATACACCAATTCAGACGTCACCTGAGTTCACTGTTGGAAAGATCAGTTGTTTTAACCATTCATTAAAATTAATCGGTTCAAAGGAGTCATTAGTTCACGAATTGGACGTGTCATGCGCAGTGTGATTATCCCAGCAGTTAGGACATGGACATCCAAGATTTGTGTCAACACAGAAAACATTTCATCATTGGATCGTTTTTTCGTTTTATTAAAGTGTTGTTTTATGTCAGCTTAATGCCCGGAACGCTTTTCAGAAAAGATAAGGCGTGACCGGGTCTCTCTCTCTGCTCGTTCTTTCAGTTAAACATGCGCCCTGTCACAAGCAATTCATCTACATTACTCACCAATCAAATAAGACTTTGGCGGGACAAAAAAAATGAAGTGCTTCGCGCACACAAAAATGACTTTACCCACAGATGTGGGTACATTTCCGTGAAAAATAAAACTCAACCAGGCACTTCGAAGAGGTTCTGATGCTGGGAGACGGTGTAATGAAGCATGTGGGTTACTACATCCAACAACCAAACATTTTGACTTACCCTCTCGTAACTTCTGCATCCTTGAGGTTGGACTACAAAATCGCAGTGAGAAATAAATTTGGCGGATTGCTCGAAGTGTTGGGCCGGGAGTCGATGTCCTTATTTGGCAGTTCCGCTGCAAATACTGTGACGTTATTGTTCAAAAAACGTAATAGAGAATAGAAAATCGGAACAGGTTGCAAAATATGACCAAAACAGAATATAAAGATAACAACGAAGCACCTGAAGAGACTAATTTAAACTTTTCTGTACTTCTAAACACTCCAAATATACAACAAAATGCATTTAAGGGCTAAAAAAGTGGATTTAGCATGATATGTCCCCTTTAAGCTTTTCACATTCGGTCTCCAGGTGTGCACATAGTTTCTCCAGTGATTTGATGCAGGCTTCGTGAACTTTTGCTGCCTCTTCAGTCACTGCTACTCTGGTGGAAATATTTGCAAGTGATATGTTCACCTCGGTTAAAGTAGACGAAAGGACATTGAACTTTCTGTCAAAGGTGCTGCTCAATTTCGCTATTGCTTCCATAATGTCAGTATTGCTTCCATAATGTCAGTGTTCGTCGGCACTGTTGCTTCAACGTTAGCTTGATTAGCATTAGCCGGCGACGACTCGTGAACTTTATCTGTACCTCCTGGCTCCTCAGTATTTGATTTTTCAGATTTCTTATGCTTTGTCGGCATTGCTCAGGATGTTCAGAATGAATAAATTGTGATATTTAAGCGGCTACAAGATATTTTAACAGACAATATTACAGACTTGTGGAGAGCTATAAAAAAAAACACGTTCACTCCATTCGGTGAAATAAAATCAGGCTCCAGCCAGTCTCCGCCAACCAACGAAAACCCCCAACTAAGAACTTTTTATGGCCAAACTAAAGGAAAAACTTGTCAATGTGAGATAGCTTGGAAAAGAATGATTGGTTCAGAGATGGTACTGCTCAGGGCCCTACCAAGAGGTCACCTGACCCCTGCGACTAACAGACCCCGTCTTTCTTAAGGACCAAGGTCCCATGAGCAATGAACAAAACAGACCCCATCTTTCTTAAGGACCTCTGAATGACCTCAGGGTGTAAAATCTTTTCAAACCACAGAACTGAGATTTTACCTATAACTATACATAAAATCATTCAAGAACAATTTTCGATGGACTTATAATCAAACATCATGCAACTACATAATCCTATGTTGTTCTACCACTTATATGCATTTTTAATAAGCTTAGATCCCATGTAAGTCATTTAATGGTTATAACTGTTAGATGTTTGAATGAAAGTGTGTGGTGTTTCATATCAGTATGATCGTATGCTCGTGATTCAAAAGATGGCTTGAATTAATCTGTGTAAAGTGTTTCGTATTCTTATAATAGTAATGATGTCTAAACTGTGGCCTCTGTACTCTCTGCTAGAGCTTGGAGAGTAAGGAGATCCCAGATAACGCATGATTTACGATGAGACAAATAAAGCCAGTGTCTAATTGGTCCGATCTCTTCAGGAGGTGGGACAAACTTTTGAGTATAAAATCTTAGACCCGAAACAAAGTCTCGCTCTCGAGAAAAAAGCAACAATGTTTTGGGGCAGAACAAAGACGGAGACGGCAGACGATGAAGATCTGAACCAGACGAGTAACCATGTAGACGCGCAGCTAGACAAAGAACCCAAATTAAGATCAGAAGAACGGGTTCAACAGCTTTATTCAAGCCATCTTACTACTCTCGTCTCAATTTTCTTTCTTTTCTTGATTGAAAGTCTCGGTTTTAAGTTAAGTTTTGCTGCAAAGTTTCGGTCCACGATTCACGGCTGCGCTTTCAACTTCAAAGACGCTTCAACAATCCGCCATCCACACCACGTGAGTGGCCGCCACAGACTAGCCAAGCACGAGGAGACCAGCCAACGAACAAACTCGGGAAACCCCTTTTACGTCAAAAAAGGGAATCCCAAGAAGAAAAAAGGAACGCAAACAAGCAAGTACTGCCTCCAGACTCTTAAACTGAACTGGTGTATTTGATACAGATTTAGTAACCCACCTAAGAAACGAAGGGTGAAATTAATTATTGATGGTTCGTTCAGGTTATGTCTTATAAGTGCATAGAATCTTGAGATTTCATCATCTCACTCTTAAACTCATTCTTTCCAAACTCTTTCTTTCTTTCGGCAACTTGTATGAATGTGTGTGTATGCGTGTGTTTGTGTTAGATATTAGTTTTATGTGTTAGTAGCCTATATAATCAATAAAGTATTGTTTGTATTTGAAAAGAGAAGTATTACTTGTGTTATGTGCTTACGAATTTATTGTCTTGAACTTCGATCTAAGTTACCTATGCTTTTACCCTTGATTATTTCTTAATTTATTGTTTAGCTGGGGATTATTCTTTCTTGGCCAGGAAGATATTATATTTCCTAGAGTTAATAATTGTTTATGCTTTCTGTTCATTGGATGAACTGATAAAATTATCATACTATTGATTCTGCTACAGTAAATTCTGAAAATAATTAAATTATAAATTATTGATCATAATCCGTTATGAATAATAATTAATTATATTTATACGGGCGTATAAACACTACAGTCTCCTCTAACCACTGCAATCCTACTATTATAGCAGTTAGTTCTGTTGAATATACAGACATTTTATCACTCAACCGTAAACTTATTTTCGTCTCAAATTTTGGAATATATACTCCTACTCCCACTTTTTGTTCGACTGGGTCTTTAGATCCATCTGTATAAATCTGTATACAAGAATTAAAAATTTCTCTCATAAAACCATTAATTTCATAACTATTAGAATATCTTTCTTCTGCTTTCTCCCGATCCTCCAGCAGTCTCATTTCAACATTAGGTTCAGGAATATTCCACACCGATACCCCTTTTAATGGCATATTGGGACAAATAACTACATTTTCCAGACCACATTCCTTAACCCATTGTTTATACTTCCATCCAAAACTATTCCCATTATTCTTTTTATATTCCCAACAGTCATTTAAAATTGCTCGTGTGCGATGACTCTTATTACAACCCTGCAAATTAACCCAGTACATCATTGCAATCTTTTCCCTTCTTAAGTCTAGTGGCATCTCCCCCATTTCAGCCCTAATGGCATTTAGAGGGGTTGATCTTATTGCTCCACAGCAAATTCTAAGTGCCCTAGCCTGTATGTTGTCCAACTTCTTTAGCTCTGATTTTGCTGCAGCACCATACACTGCACACCCATAATCTAAACTTGACCGTATTAAGGCTTGATATACATGTAGTAGTGCGCTTTTCCTTGCTCCCCACTCATATTTGGCTATTGAAGTCATGCAATTTATTACTCCTTTGCACTTATTCTCAATTTTCTTAATGTGTCTATTCCATGTTAATTTTCCATCAAATATTAACCCAAGGTATTTAAATTCTGTCACTCTTTCTAATAATTGATCATATAATTTCAAAGTCATTTGTTCCATTTTCCTTTTCTTTGTAAAAACCATATATTGGTTCTTTAATACTGAAAACTTCAGTCCCCATTCCACTGACCACCTTTCAACTTCATTTATTGATTCTTGTATTCCTTTGACTACATTCCCTAAGTTCCTGCCTCTTTTCCACACTGCACCATCATCTGCATATAGTGCCTTCCCCATACTTGGTTTAACTCTTTCAAAAATATCATTAATCATTATATTAAATAAAATTGGACTGATTACACTTCCTTGTGGAGTCCCATTCAGAATATCATGCAGTGTTGACATTTCTTCCCCTATTCTAACCTGAAATGTACGCTTAAACAAGAAATCCAATATCCAGTTGTACATTCTCCCCCCTACCACTGTCGTATGCCTTTTCAATATCAAAGAAAACAGCAACAAGAAATTCTTTCATTGTTAAAGCTTTTTTAATCTAATTTTCAAATAATAGCAAAGCATCCATTGTAGATCTTTTCCTCCTAAACCCACTTTGAGCTGATGATAAAATCTAATTTTTCTCCAAAAAATAATTTAATCTTCTTACTATCATTTTTTCCATCACCTTACATAATGTAGATGTAAGAGCAATTGGCCTATAGCTACTTGATTTTGTTGCATCTTTACCTGGTTTTGCTACTGGTATGACTATTGCATTTTTCCAATCTTTGGGTAAGGTACCTTCATTCCATATCTGGTTATATACATCCAATATTGCTTTAATGGCTACGTCCGGTAAGTTTTTTTAACATACTATAGCTAATCCTGTCTCTTCCTGGTGTTGTATCCTTTGAATTGCTAATAGCCATTTTTAGCTCAAAGAGATTAAAATCATCATCCATATTACTATCAACTTCTTGTTTTTTTCATACAAACATTCTCATACATTTTATTTAACTCCTGTCTTCTTTTTAAAAACTTAGCACTCAAGGTTTCAATACTATGGACTTTAGCAAATGTTTTGGCCAATATTTCTATCTTTTCTTTATCTGTTCTGGCCACCTTTCCATCTTCCTCAATTACAGGAATTTGTTTATGAGTATTAATACCATTCATTTTCCTTATCATTCTCCATACCACATGCATTCCAGTCTCTCTCCCAATTGTGTTACAGAACTCCTGCCATGCTTTTCTCTTTGCACTTTTAATTACCCTTCTTGCAGCTGCCCTTTTTTTCTGATAATCTATTACTGTATCTTGAGTTATTAACCTTTTTAAAACCCGGAATGCCTTATTTCTTTCTTTATTTTCCATTGTGCATTCTTCAGACCACCATGGAACATTTTTCTTTCTTTTCCCATTGCCTCTTATTAATGGTATAGATAGGTTCGCTGCTAAAATGATTCCATTTACTACTTTTTTATATCTCTCCTCAATATTCTCTTCCAGCTTCATATTTTGAAATTTTCTTCGCATAACTCACAAAACTCCTCCCACCTTGCACACTGGCTGACACTTTGTTTTTTTTACTGCACTCTGAATCTCACAAACTACTGGCCAGTGATCACTGCCCAAATTATCTTCTTGTACGCTCCAAATGCACTTACCTGCTAATGCAGCTGATGTTATTGTGAGATCTAAACATGACAAGCCACCTTTAACTATATCCATTCTTGTTGATTTCCCATCATTCAAACATACTAATGAGTGTTCTTCTATAAATTCTTCTACAACTAACCCGTTATTGTCTGTATTCTTACTACCCCATAGACCATTATGTGCATTAAAATCCCCACATATAATAATTTTACCCTGTGAATCACCCATCACATCTTCTAGAATACTATTATTTATTTATTTGCATGGGTTATAAAAGTTTGAAATTCTAATTTCTTCATACCTCCCCATTACTTCTATACTTACACATTCTATATTATTACTTGTATTTATTCTCTTATACACTATACCTTCTTTAATAAATGTTGCACACCCTCCCCCTCTTCCAGTTACTCTGTCTTTCCTCTCTACTACATATTCATTGATCTTAAAGTCCAAAGAATTATTTAACCATGTCTCTTGAATGCACATGATGTCTGGTGCCTTTTCCATTTCTGAGATATGTTTTTTAAATTCTTGACCATTTGCTATTAAACTCCTAGCATTCCAATGTAGTAGTAGGAAAGACATCTTTTAGTTAAGGATTATTACTCTGAGTCATATCCATGGCAGTAGTTCCTTCCTCCGCTTTCAAAATCCCATGCACCTCCTCTGCTGAAACTCCTGTTAACTTGAGAAATTTATTAGCACATCCTACGATAATCCTTAATTTGTCAGATTTCTTTTCCACTTGTGAGGTACCATTCACCACCGCACAAATGAATGCCACAAAGTCAATTTCCATCCTATTTCCTCGCACATTATTTACCTTCGGTTCAGCTTTATCTTTGTCTTTTATCTTACGCATAGCTTCTGCATATGTTAAATTTTGCACCGTTTTTATTTTTTGTGCTTTGCGGGCTTCTTGTTGTACAGGACATCCTGCGTATGCTGCGCTATGTCCACCGCCACAGTTACAGCATAAAATCACTACGCCCTCCTCACACTTGTCATATTCATGTTCCCCCCACACTTTACACACCGATGTCAGTATACAAAAAACGATACTTACACAAATCCTAGCTTCACTCTTGTGGGCAAATTACTCCCTTCAAACTGAATCATCACGCTCATACTCTCACATCTTTTGTTGTCTTTCCACATCTGCAGTCTTCTAATAGAGACAACTGTGCCTCCACTTAGATTTCCTTTAATATCATCCACACTTACATTAAGAGGTACTCCTGAAATAACCCCTCTGATTCCATTTCCTATTTCTGTGCATGATATCTTTACTCCTGCCAGCGTTTTCATTTTCAGAATTTTTTGTTTTTGCTTTTTATCCTTACATTTAATCATTATTCTTCCATTGTTTAGACAAGCTACAGCTTTCACTACTCCTATCTCTTTCTCAATTGCTTTCGATAATTTAGGATGAGTTTGTTGTTCTGACTGCTTAGCAAAAGTAATTAGGACCTTGATTTCTCTTTCCTCCTCTTTATCAGCTTCACTTCTCGTTTGTTTTACTTTATTAATTGTTCGTTCACAATCAGATCCATCACCCATGCTGCTCTTTTTCTTCCTTTTATTGTATCTTACTTCCTGATAATCCATTTCTTGATCATTGTCGTCATACGATGTTTCTCCCCACGCTTTCCTCCCTTCCGTCGCCATTCCTCGCTGTTTTCCCAGTCTTCTATGCAACAGGTCAAAGATTGCGGCGTCCACTCAATCCCCTAGCTTAGCGCCATATACTGTTTTAGAAAAGGAAGTTGCTCAACTGCATTTGTGAGAAAATCTGCCTGGACACATTTGTGAGAAAATCGAGCCGAGAGATCTCATAAAAAGCCATGTGTCTCACAATCATAACAGACAGATATGCATTTGTATGCACTAGATTTGGTATTTGTTCAATTAAGGTTACATGCAATTTGTAGGATGGTTTGTATTTATTTGTGAAATATTATCTATGTAGGTGCCAGGTTTGGGTTGATGTCTTTTATTTAGAATTTTTTACTTTCGGTTTGTTACGTCACTTGTTTTAGGTGCATATTACCTGTTAGTTTGCGTGTGGTTAGCATGTCATGGCTCGAAGGAAAAGTCAAGGATTCAATAGCAAGTGAATACTGGTGTTTATTAACACAAAAGTATTGAGGTAGTGCAGGTTCAGATAGTAGGCAGACAGCAGATAACAGGCTCGACAACGCAGTACTCAGTGGGCAGACAGCAAACGGACTAACCGCAGACGATCCTCAGAACAGGCAGATGAATCACAGAACAGGAACACAGGAACTCGCGTCCGATCCTCAGAACAGGCAGACGAATCTCAGAACAGGAATACAGGAACTGGAGCGAGGAGAGAAGACTGTGAGCTGAGCCTGAGAACCTCCACAACTATCTGACAAAGACAGGACGAGGTGACAAACAATATATAGGACATCTCTCATTCAAAACAGCTGACGCTGATCAGCTCATCAGCGGAGATAACGAGCCGTGCTGATGAGCCGCGCCCATTCATACCACACACACACACACACACAGCGAGGGCGAGTCAATGAATCCATGAACCATGACAGTACCCCTCCTCCTAGGAATGCCGCCTGGCGTTCCCAGACACCCTTACCTGTCGATTGTAATCATCGATAAGGGAGTGGTCCAGGATGTCCCTAGCAGGAACCCAACTTCTCTCCTCCGGACCGTAACCTTCCCAGTCCACCAAGTACTGGAAACCGCGTCCCCTCCGTCTTGAGTCCAGTATACGATTAACCGAATATGTAGGTTCCCCATCTACGAGTCGCGGCGGGGGGGGAACTGGGGCAGGCGGATTAATGTGAGAACGAAAAACGGGCTTTATTTTAGACACATGAAAGACGGGATGAATTCTCCTGTACGCTGGAGGAAGGTTTAGGCGGACTGTCACCGGACTAATGATTTTGGTGACAGTAAACGGGCCAATGAATTTGGGAGCAAGTTTATTAGAAACGGAGCGGAGAGGAATGTTCCTGGTTGAAAGCCACACCTTTTCACCAACGACGTATACGGGAGGCTTAGACCGGTGGCGATCGGCTTTAGCCTTGGTGCGCGCCCCCACCTGGAGTAGAGTCTCACGGCTCTAGTCCATGTGCGGTGACACCTCTGGACGAAGACGTGAGCGGAGGGGACCGCGACTTCGGATTCCAGACTGGGAAAAATTGGTGGCTGGTAACCTACACTACATTCAAACGGAGATAGGCCCCTGGACGACACTGGCAACGTATTGTGTGCGTACTCCACCATTGAAAGTTGCTGACTCCAGGAGGAAGGATTCTTGGAGACCAAACATCGTAACACCCTTTCCAAATCTTGGTTGGCTCTCTCGGTTTGACCATTGCTCTGGGGGTGAAACCCTGAGGACAGACTGACAGTCGCTCCCAGTAACTTACAAAACTCTCGCCAAAATTTGGACACAAACTGGGGTCCTCTGTCAGAAACCACATCTATCGGGAGGCCATGTAAGCGAAAGACGTGATCAACAACGGTCAACGCTGTCTCCTTGGCTGAGGGTAATTTGGGCAAGGGAATAAAATGAGCCGCCTTCGAGAACCGGTCCACCACAGTCAAAACGACCGTATTGCCCTGAGAGGGTGGGAGGGCGGTGATAAAATCTAGCGCTATGTGGGACCAGGGTCTCGAAGGGACAGGCAGCGGTTGAAGTAACCCATCTGGGGGTCGATTGGAAGTCTTACCAGTGGCACAAACCGAGCAAGCCAAAACAAAACTGTGAATGTCACGAGCCATCAGTGGCCACCAGAACCGTTGCTTGACTAAAAAACTAGTGCGATTAACTCCTGGATGGCAAGCTACGTTGGAACAATGACCCCACTGAATGACGTCGGACCGTAATCCCTCCGGCACAAACAAACGATTCGGTGGGCAACCGGGCGGAGGCGTTACCCCTTCTAAGGCCGATTTGACCTTCGACTCGACCTCCCATGTGAGTGTGGAGACAAATAGGGTCTCGGGTAAAATGCACTCGGGAGTAGACGGGCGATCGGAATGGTCAAAAATATGCGATAAAGAGTCAGGTTTGATGTTTTTGGAACCCGGGCGGTACGAGAGAGAAAAATCAAAACGACCGAAAAAAAAGTGCCCACCAAGCCTGCCTGGAGTTCAATCTTTTGGCGGTTCTGATATATTCCAGATTCTTGTGATCGGTCCAGACGATAAAAGGTACCCCCGACCCTTCTAACCAATGACGCCATTCTTCCAACGCTAACTTTACTGCCAACAACTCTCTGTTACCAATGTCGTAGTTACGTTCGGCAGGCGATAAACGACGGGACAAAAACGCGCCGGGATGCATCTTGTCGTCTGTGGGAGAACGCTGGGATAGCACTGCTCCTACCCCCACCTCTGACGCATCGACCTCCACCACGAACTGACGTGATGGATCAGGGGCTATAAGGATGGGGGCTGAAACGAAGTGGCCTTTCAGTTTAGCAAACACAGCCTCAGCTGTGTCTGACCACCTGAACGCCGTTCTGGGGGAGGTCAAGGCAGTCAGAGGTGCGGCTAGTTGGCTGAAGTTGCGAATAAAAGGACGGTAGAAGTTGGCGAACCCCAAAAACCTCTGTAGGGCCTTACGGGAATCTGGGCTTGGCCACTCCACCACAGCCTTAACCTTCTCAGGATCCATTCGTACTCCCTCTCGTTCTCGCTTCTCACGAGACTTCCAATTTCTATCTTGCCGGGATGGTAGTCACCAAGTTGCAAGGTTGGTTTTCCGCCTGGGAACGCTGGGGGGAGCGGGGAAAGTCACCAATATCACCAGAACAGGTTGTTTAACCATCCAAATGATTTCTAGACAGTTTTATTAAGTTAAAAAAGTTACCAAGTTCTTAAGAGGCAGTGTAGAGAAAAAATTCTCTGATAGCCGAGGCACTCCTTAATTAAAATGTCTTTATTACAAAAATGACATGTCCTAACTGGACAACTTTAAAATGCCCACGCGTAGCGGCATGGGGCCTTCTTCAGGGCCTTCTTCTTCTGCCCTGAAGAAGGCCCCATGCCGCTACGCGTGGGCATTTTAAAGTTGTCCAGTTAGGACATGTCATTTTTGTAATAAAGACATTTTAATTAAGGAGTGCCTCGGCTATCAGAGAATTTTTTTCTCTACACTGCCTCTTAAGATGTTCTACCTTGGACCGAAGAGCACCCAAATCAAACTTAAAAGGAATTGAGCACGCCATTCATCTTGAATCTAAACAGTTACCAAGTTCTGCTTTAAATGTACTTTAAGTATTAAAAGTAAAAGTACTTGCATAACAATTTATTCTCTTAATGTCTATATTCTAATAATTAGGGCTGTACCAATATGCAATATGAATCCGAAATTGCTACACTCTGATCTACGAACCTGTGTCGCGGTGTGAGAAGGCAGAATCGCGACACACCCCTTTTTTGAAGTTAACATTATACAATACGTAGACCTACACCACAAAACTAGTTGAGGATAAATTATTTAATATTGGGCAATTCCAGCGTTATGGACGGGACATTTGCAGTAAAAACTTGAAATATAAATTCTCAGAAAATGCATTTAATACATATTGAAAAATATCAGTATGCGTTTTATATTTAATATGAGGGAAATAGCCTAGGCTACACATGCGTTACGGGACACAAAAAATCTTTAACTTTTAGGTAGCAAAATATTTTTTTGTAATTCTGTGAATTACACTGCGCAAAAGTAATACCCACCGGATGAAGAAGGGTTGGCTCTCCACAGAACATAAAATATTCATTTTATTTTATTTTTCGTGTTCGCATTTATGAGGAAAAACGTCTCGGTTACGTATGTAACCCTCGTTCCCTGAGTAGGGAACGGAGACGTTACGTCGGATGACGACGAATGGGGTTTCGCTTAGAAATCCTATCATCTTCGAGTATATAAAACGAGCCAATGGCAAAGAAATGCCATGGGTCTGCGGAATTTGGTGGGGCGGAGTTACGCTATGCAAATTCCGCCAGCGTACTTCCTTATATACATAAGGAAGTACGCTGGCAACATGCAGATATGTCTTCGCTGAGGAGCCGAGACTGAACTCAGGCGTTTCCAGCGGTACAGCGGAAGTGGCAGGGAGACGTAACGTCTCCGTTCCCTACTCAGGGAACGAGGGTTACATACGTAACCGAGACGTTCCCTTTCGTTGTCACTCCGAGTTACGTCGGATGACGACGAATGGGATTCCCAGTGTAATCACGCCACCTCTCGACTGTCTTCCAGTGCCCTGCGTAAGTCTGAGCTCCCTGTCGTGAGACTAGCACGGACGAAGGAGTCCTACTCAACACAGGAATACCAAGGTACACTGGGAAGCATATCCAGTGGAAATATGCAATCATGCCCAACCCGAAGGGGGGGACTTGGAATACACATATGACCCCGAAGGGCTGCATACGGAATAACACTGGGGTGTCCAGCCGCAGGTGGAATATTTCAACCCCAGGGGTGGCAAGGTGGCTTGCCAAGGGAAAGACACATGCTCAAAGAGGCTTACAGTGGATTACACATGTGGGGGTCACCCGGAGGGGGAACCATGCACATGGAGGCACCTAGCCAAGCGCGAAAGCTGCCGGTGGCATAACTCTGGCGTTGACGTCGTCAGTGCTGGAGGAGACTCAGGGCTTATTAGGCTCACCTGAGGAGAATATCGCACGTATCCCATCCGTGGAGAGTAATGGCGAGCAAGTGAAGACACCTGAGCAGAATCTATTACCGGCTAGTTGAAGCGAGTACATGAGAAGAAACTGGCTCCACTCGGAGATTGTAGAATCTCACGAATGTGTTAGGTGTCGCCCAGCCTGCAGCTCTGCAGATGTCTGTTAGCGAGGCGCCATGCGCTAGAGCCCAAGAGGATGCCACACTCCGTAGTGGAGTGGGCCGTCACACCAAGGGGGCATGGTCGACCTTGCTGCTGGTATGCCAAGCAATGGCGTCCACTATCCAGTGAGACAACCTTTGCTTGGAGAGAGCCTTTCCCTTCAGCTTCCCACCATGACAGACAAAGAGCTGGTCTGAGGTCCTGAAACACTGCGTTCTGTCGACGTAGGCACGTACTGGACAGAGCAGTGCCAAGGCTGGGTCTGCCTCCTCCGAGGGCAGCGCTTGCAGGTTCACCACCTGGTCTCGAAAGGGAGTGGTGGGAACCTTGGGCACATATCCAGGCCGGGGTCTCAGGATCATGTGAGAGTTAGCCGGCCCGAATTCCAGGCACGCTTCGTCAACCGAAAATGCCTGCAGGTCCCCTACCCTCTTGATGGAGGCCAATGCAACCAGGAGCGCTGTCTTCATTGACAGGAACTTAAGCTCCACTGATTGCAGAGGCTCAAAGGGAGCACTCTGCAGGGCAGTTAAAACCACTGAGAGGTCCCAAGAGGGTACGAGAGGAGGACGAGGAGGATTCAGTCTCCTGGCTCCCCTCAGGAACCTGACGATCAGGTCGTGCTTTCCCAAGGACTTACCATCAACTGCGTCGTGATGTGCGGCAATGGCGGCAACATACACTTTCAGGGTGGAGGGAGAATGGAGACATGGAAGTAGGCGTCCTTCAGGCCGATCGCTGCAATCCAATCCTGCGGCCGTATGCACTCGAGAATGCGTTTGGCCGTGAGCATCTTGAACGGCATCCTGTGAAGGGAGCGGTTCAAGACGCGCAAGTCGAGGATTGGTTGTAACCCACCGGATTTCTTCGGTACAATGCAGTAGGGGCTGTAAAAGCCGGACCTCATTTCGGCTGGAGGGACAGTCTCGATTGCACCCTTCGCCAGTAAGGTAGCGACCTCCGCTCTCATAACTTGGGCATTGCCACCATCCAAAGTGAAGCAGACTCCCCTGAAGCGGGGAGGAGACCGCGCGAACTGAATCGCGTAGCTGAGCCTGATGGTCCTCGCGACCCGGTGGGACAGCCTGGGAAGCTGTAACCAGGCTTCCAGGAACTGTACCAGCGGGGTCATGCGGACCACAGACGTACCCTCGGTGGTGCAGCGAGGCGGAATGACCGGCCCAGGCATGGGTGGCATAGCGGCCCGGTACGGGGGCACGGTCATTAGCCGCGTCCTGCCAGAGGAGGCCAGGGGAGGACCAGCGTCCCACGGGGGCGTGCTCTGGCAGGGAACTGGCGACAGAGGGGGACGAGAGTGGCGAGGCTCGCGCACTGTCATCCGGACACTCTGTGTGCTCAGAGATGGGGAAGTGAGTTCTTTCTTTAACCACATTAGGGTGCTGCCCGTCGTGGGACGAGCAGCGGGGTGGGGAAAACCAAGGATTTTCCCCCGGCCCTCCACCGGGGGAAGGAGCGGCCCTGCTACCGTCTCCTGGGAAGAACTCAACGCCATCTCTGAGCAGCCCGTCTCAGGAGCGCCGCTTGGCCTGGCGTTTAGCGGGGCACGGGCGGGAGAGGGCTGTGGCGCCTTCCTACGATGTCCTCCACGCAGCAGCTGGCCGTCGGGGCAGGACGTGTTTGAGAGCCTCAGTCTGCTTCTGGGCGGTCGAGAACTGCTGGGCAAAGTCCTCAACCGCCCCGCCGAAGAGGCCAGCCTGGGATATGGGAGTGTCGAGGAACCGGGTCCGCTCGGCCTCACGCATATCAGCCAGGTTGAGCCACAGATGTCCCAGGGAGCGTGCGGTCACCTTCATCGCTCGGAGAGCAAGGTCGGTGGCGGCACGCAGCTCATCAAAGAGCCCTGGGTCAGTCACATCTGGGCCTGGTAGACCTGGAGTGTCGCCATGGCATGCAGTGAGGAGGCCGCCAGCCCCGCAGCTCTATAGGCCTTCGCCACAAGGGTGGAAGAGAACCTACAGGCTTTGGAGGGGTGCTTTGGGTCGCCGCGGGAAGAAGCACTCTGAGGACACAGTTGCATCGCAACAGAGCGTTCAACCTGGGGAACCCCAGTGTACCCTTTGGCGGCCGCCTGATCGAGAGGAGGCAGGGCGGAGGAGGTCGCCGAGCGATCACGAGAAGACAATGGTGCCTTCCAGGACCTCGTGACCTCCTCATGCACATCCGGGAAGAAAGGCATTGGGGACGTGCGCTGACGAGGATCAGTGGCGGCACCCAAAAACCAATCATCCAGGTGGCGGGGACCACTCAAGCCCGATGGCCGCGGCTGCCCGGGAAAGCATGGCAGTCATCTCGGGATCAGACTCGGGCAATGCTGGCACACCCGAAGGTGGCAGCACAGCCGAATCCTCACTTCCCAAGGACTCTTGCCCACCCTGTGATGCAGCGATCGACATCGAATCTTCCTCTGGAGCGCCAAATGAGACCCGCGGCAAGTCAGAGGACTGTACGGCGGGCTCATTTGAAACACTCGCGGGTTGCACGGCGCTAGAGGACGGTGTGGAGCGTGGAATAGTCGGCGCTTTGTCCCACACCGTAATCCTCAGGTCACCCTGGCCGCCAGCCGAAGTACTAGCTCTAGCGGAGCCCGTAGATCGGGGTGCGGATGAGGGGACTCTACCATGAAGTTCATTGAGTCTAGACCGCAACCGTGCGATGGGCATGTTCCCGCAATGGGAACATGACTCATCCACAAACGCTGCCTTAGCGTGCTCAATACCCAGACACACAAGACAGCGATTGTGCCCATCAGAGTCAGAAACGAGAAGACCGCAACCAGAAGTGCACGGGCGAGGCATCTTTAAAAAGACGTGCCGCGTGCAAGCTCTTTTAGAAAGGAGATTTCTCCACAAATGCTGAAGCGACCAGGGAGAGAACACACAAACACTGGCAAATCACTGCACAGATAAGCAGGGAATGTGCACTCGCTGGAACTCGCTGTCACACCAACACTTGGAGAGAGGCTCGTCTCGAAGAGAAATGAAGAGATGAATCTCAGGATTGGCTGTGGAGTGAAGTACATCAACTTGGCTCCGAAGCGAAAACATATCTGCATGTTGCCAGCGTACTTCCTTATATACTCCCAGGGTGGGGCGGAGTTACGCTATGCAAATTCCGCCGACCCATGGCATTTCTTTGCCATTGGCTCGTTTTATATACTCGAAGATGATAGGATTTCTAAGCAAAACCCCATTCGTCGTCATCCGACGTAACTCGGAGTGACAACGAAAGGGAAATGATGTTACAGACATGACCGCTCTGAAAGCGGCACTAAAAGACTGCTTTAAAACTTTCACAGAGACCTCAAACAGAAAGCACAAAGCCTTTTTTTAAAGTGAATTTCGTTTTGTATTAATTGTATCTTAATTTTAATCAATGTTTCATCAACCAATTGCCAGGATTTAATAAATAAGAAGTAAATATAGTAGAAAATAGATAATCACAACACGTAGGCGCCGGTGTGTGAACTGAAGCGTGTCTCATAAATGAACCGAAACTCAGCTTATAAGGTAACCTACTTGCCTCACAGACCTGATAAATATATCTTTAGACAGCTTTAAATGTGTACTTTTAAACAGAACAATTCAAAACGAAAGAAAACAGACTGCTCTCTGCTTATGTAATCCGTATGAAATGCACATTTCTCTCTGGCGCGTTCACTGATATTCGAAGATCGTGTATCAGTATCGTCAACTTCATCTTTGCAGCCGACACAGAAAACACTTGTTTATTAATAAACAATTAAAATGTCTCCTTTCTATATTTGACATATTCATTACTTTTGCCGGTTCTTTGTGACAGCTTTTAGGTGCTTTATTGGCAGCGCCACCAACGCGTCAGCACCGAAAACATGGAGATTTTTTTCAATCCCTGAATCCCTGTTTTGGCAGGGGAAAAACTGATCAGAAAATGTAACGAAAATGTAACGAAACGTTGTAGAACTGTAGTGGAGTAGAAAGTATAATAATTGCTGCAAAAAGTAACGAAGTAAAAGTCAAAAGTATGCACTATTGATTCTACTTAAGTAAAGTACAGATACGTGAAAAATTTACTTAAGTAAAGTAACGAAGTATTTGTACTTCGTTACATTCCACCACTGCACTACAGCCACCTGTATTTTATACACAGGCTCAAGCAGCACCAGAGAATCCAATGCATTTTCCAACTCAGTCAGCTCAACAACAGCAACAGATTGTAAATTCTAATACAAGGTTGACACATTCTACATTACCCAGCATCAGTCATGATGGTGGACATGGACATGGACCCGGAAGGCAGGGGGCACATGGATCGAGTTTACAGGATGGTTTGGAAGGAGGAAGTATCCTTAAGCTTACTGACAAGCAAAATGAAATTGCTGCCCTATTAGTTCAGCTCAGCAACACAACTTATCTTCACTTCCACCAAGGGAGGTCCCATTCTTTGATGGAGATCCATTGCGTTATCACAACTTTATGCGAACATTCGAAGAGGTGGTGGAAAAGAAAGCAAGTGGCCATGCAGATTGCTTGCATTTCTTAGAACAGTACACTAGAGGGCAACCTAAAGAGCTTGTTCGAAGCTGTCAACTGATGATTCCTTCGCAAGGGTATATAAAGGCTAAGGCTTTGCTCAAGGAGCATTTCGGCAATGAGGTAAGAATAGCCTCGGCTTACATGAAAAGAGCGCTCTCATGGCAAGCGATAAGATCTGAGGATGCTAAAGCTCTGCAGGACTACAGCTTATTTCTTAGGAGTTGCTGCAATGCAATGCAGAATATTTGTTACATGAATGAGTTAAATCTTGCCTCTAATATGCAAATTGTTCTTGCAAAACTTCCTTATAAGTTCAGAGGAAGATGGAGAATGGTGGCATATGATTTACAACAAAAAAAGACGTAACCATCCAGCTTGCTTTTCTGATATTGTGGACTTCGTAGAAAGACAGGTAAAAATAGTCACAGATCCGGTATTCGGAAACAATCACGATGTTCTGCCTAGTGGAGGTAGAAACCTGAATACCAAATTGCCTCATTCGAAACCTAGAAGTAGTTTTGCCACTACAGTCACTGCAAGTGGTGCAAAGGAGTGTGGTAGGAAGGCTGTGTCTCTTCTGTGAAGGAGCGCATATATTGGACTCATGTAAAAGGCTTGTTGAAAGATCTCATGCAGAAAAGATGAATTTTCTGAAGAAAAAGGGGATTTGTTTTGGTTGCTTATGTACAGGACATTTCAGCCGTGATTGTAAAGAGAGAAGCATATGTAAAATATGTCATCTCAAACACCCAAGTCTTCTTCATATTTTTCCATCAGAAAAAAAGGGCATTCAGTATAAAAATGAGTCAAAGTCAACAGTGCAAAGTGCTTTGGTCTCACTCCAGTCCAGTGCTCTTACTGGGGCTGGTAACGAAAATTGTGCATTGTCTATCGTTCCTGTATGTGTGAAATCAAAGAAAGGAAGTAAAGTTGTGAACACCTATGCTTTTTTGTACTCTGGGAGCTCTGCAACTTTCTGCACAGAGAGTTTGATGTCCAAGCTCAATCTCTCAGCAAAGAAAGTTAACATTCTAATGAGAACCATGAGTCAGGACAAATCCGTTTGCTGTTATGTTTTGAAGGATCTGGAAGTGTCAGGATTGAATCAAGAGCATTACTGTGCTTTACCAGAGGTATACACGCAGAAGACCATGCCTGTAGGTAAAACCAACATCGCCACACAAAACGACCTTGCTTGTTGGCCTCATTTAAGTCATCTGTGTTTGCCTTCAATTGATGCTGGTGAATTGATGCTTCAATTGATGAAGGCTTCAAAGAAACGTTTCTTTTCATGCTGACTATACTACCTTTATGGAAAGTGTCATCGCTAAAGGCCATGCTGAAAAGGTTCCCACAGCTGAACTGGAACGACTTGATGGACGCTTATGGTACATACCCCACCATGATGTTTATCATCCTAAAAAGCAAAAGATCAGAGTGGTATTTGATTGTGGAGCATCATATCAAGGAACATCATTGAATGAACAACTTTTGCAAGGTCCAGATTTAACAAGTCCACTGGTGAGTGTTCTTGTGCGATTCAGAATGGAGTATGTTGCCATGATGGCTGACATAGAAATGATGTTTCATCAGGTTAAGGTAAATCCTTATGATTGTGATCTCTTGAGGTTTCTTTGGTGGACTGGAGGAAACATTGATGCTAATCTGGAAGAATACAGAATGGTTGTGCATGTATTTGGAGCAACGTCATCTCCAAGTTGCTCTAGCTATGCATTGAGAAAGTGTGCAGAGGACCATAAGGATCTGTATGATGCCAAGACCGTGGACATTGTCTTTAATAACTTCTATGTAGACGACTGTCTTGTATCTGTACCTACAGATTCAGAAGCTGTTCGATTGTACCAGAAGCTCACAGAAATGTGCGCTAAAGGTGGATTCCGATTAACCAAATGGATAAGTAACAGCCGCACTGTGTTAAATGCCATCCCTGAGGAAGACAGAGACAAGAAAGTTAAGAACTTGGATTTGGAACATGATACGCTACCTTTGGAAAGAGCATTAGGTGTGCAGTGGTGTGCTGAGTCTGATGTCTTCAAGTTCAAGGTGACCATCAAGGACAGACCTCTTACTTGAAGAGGAATTCTTTTTATCATTAGTTCCATCTATGACCCTCTTGGCCTTCTGTCTCCTGTGATTCTGCGTGCCAAAATTATACTTCAAGATCTGTGTAGAGAAAAAATTGGATGGGACAGCACTATTCCAACAGTGTACATTCAGCGATGGACGAGTTGGTTGGAGAAACTTCATGAATTGGAGAAATCCGAGGTCCTCAGGTGTTTAAAGCTGGAAAACTTTGGAGAAGCTATTTCTGCCCAATTGCATCACTTTTCGGACGCCAGTGAGAAGGGTTATGGCATGGTGTCGTATTTACTACTTCATAATGATCAACAATGTGCTCATTGCTGTCTTTTAACGAGTAAAGCAAGAGTGACACCTTTAAGACCTATCACTATCCCTCGTCTGGAGCTCACAGCTGCCACACTTGCTGGTCACATGGATAAGTTGTGGAAGAGAGAGCTGAAGATGAAACTTCAGGATTCGGTATTTTGGACCGACAGCACCTCTGTCCTCAAGTACATCCAAAATGAGACTTCTAGATTCAAATGCTTTGTAGCCAACCAAGTTGCTGAAATTCAAAGTGTTTCAGACAATGGAGGTATGTGAATTCTTCCAACAATCCAGCTGACCTAGCATCCAGAGGTCTAAAGGTTGATTCATTCTTATAGAACCAGATATGGTTCCACAAGAGTTGTGGCCCGTGGATCCTACTGATGTAGGTGTGATGTCTTCTTGTGACCCAGAAGTGAAAAGGAGTGTTCTGGTAAATACTGTGCAAGTTCATCAAGAGTATGATTTTATGCCATATTTTAATTACTACTCTTCATGGATGCGATTGAAAAAAGGCATAGCTTGGATCCTTCGATTCAGGAACATTCTAGTTGATCTCAGCAAGGAAAGGAAAAGGTTGATGACTGCTTAGGCCGGCGACACACTGGCTGCGTGGCGTGAGCGTGGCGTTTCTGTTGCGTGTCAGCTGCGTGGCGGCAGCGTGGCATTTTCTATGTCTCTGCACACCAGAAGCGTGTCTGCTGCTGCTAGGTGACAAATGATAAGCCTCATTGGTGATATAATTGACATATAGGGAGAGAGTTGTGGAAGGCCTATACTTCATGTTAAACATAAATATATAGCAGCAAAGACAACGTCGGCAGTATTGACGGCAAAATAGGCTACAGAATATTTCGTTCTGTATTGACAGGTGCAATATTTGAAAATCGATATTTTTTTTCTAATATCTGCATTTATATGTATGTCAAAACCTCGAGACTTTCAAACATCAAAATGTAATTTATTAATATGTATTCGTGTCAAAATGACATATAAACATCTTTTCCTATTCTATTTTGCCTGAAAATGCTTCCAACACGCTTGCGTGTTGCGTGAAAAATAGGCGTCAGTTCTATTTCTAGCATGCATGCGTTTTCCGCGCGGCTCGAGCCACGCCTGAGACGCACGTCTCACGCAGGCAGTGTGCAAACTCTAACCTGTTAACATGGGAGCCGAAATAAAAACGGACACGCCACGCAGCTGAGACGCTCACGCCACACAGCCAGTGTGTTGCCGGCCTTACTCTGATATGGACAAGTTGCAACGAGAGACTGTTGTTCACAAAGAGATATAAAAATTTGTATGCCTGTGTAGCGGGTAGGACGTAGGCAGCTGGAATTGCGCCTTGATTGAATCAGGTGGTGGCCGTTTGGCGCTGCACCTTTAAATCCAGCAAGCTGGCGGTTTCTCTGATTAGCGTTTTGCTACAGACTCTTGGTTCCTTGGACTCTTGGTTGGTTGTACGAGTTGATGTGAGTTCATGCTTAAATGTATTTTAGCTTCCTTGTGAAAACATGGTTGGCATGGATCTGATTTGATTCAGACTATTGCATTGTTTTGTAGCTTGACCTGGTGTTTGTGCGGTTATTCAGTGCCGTGGTTACATCCAGCTCCTTGTCTTCACGAGCCCTCACCGGCTACGAATTGTGTCTGCATGTTTCAACGAAAATGTAAGTTCTCTGCTTTTACTCATGAGCAGCATTCAGCTTTTTTTCTTTAGGCACTGGCCGGAATGAACTCTCATTGATTCGTGTTCTGTCTATATTAGTCACTGGTTTAGAGTGTGACCACTACAAGTTTGCTGAGTGCTGTTTGTTGTGCTGAGAATGTAAGTTCACTGGCTTCCTTTCTCCCTCACGTGCGTACATCTTTGTCACGGAATGCTTGTTCATATGTATATAGTCATGTTGACTCGCTATGTCTGTATTATAGTTTGGCCTGGGAATGTACGAGTAAAAACCAGACGGAATAAAGCAATCGCTACAGTATTACAACTAAACAAGCTCTTGGCTCGACATTGTGGTCTGCGTTCATACAGGTTGGTAATGTAGGCTACTTTAGCACCAAGTAACAATTCTGTTGTGTGGTCACTGGTTTGCTGAAGTGTAAATTACTTTTTTTTGTTTTTTTGTGTATGTGATTTGTGATGTGCCCTATTTATTCTGTGTTTGTTTGAGTTTTGCGGAATTTTTATTGGGTGCTATTTATCCAAACACCTTGATTTTGCACTCTGTTGTCCCCGTTCCTGAATTTGTTGCCCAGAGGCCTAATGTCTGTTTTTCATGTGTGTGTCTAATTTGAGTAAAATAAAATAAACTTTTTATTTTTATAATACTCCAGTCCCTCTCTCTCCTTTTATTTCCCTTTATTGGGATAGCCTGCTTGTAAACATCTAAAATTCAGATTGTTGGTTATCAACTTGTGACTGGTTTAAAAAGGCCCCCTAGGGGTCACACCTGCAAAATTGTTGTCTTCAGATGAGTTGGAAAGAGCTGAATTGGAGATTATCCGTCTTTGCCAAAAGAATATTCTGAGGAACTGGCTAGTCTACGGAAAGATGGATTGGTAAAATGGAATAGTGAACTCTATAGACTTAATCCCGAGCTTCAATCAGATGTCATCAGAGTTGGTGGGCGACTGGACAAGGCTATGAGGCCTGAAAAAGTTAAGCATCCAGTAATACTGGCCAAGGATCTATACATTTCAGATTTGATTCTGCGATAGATTCATCATGACATTGGACCTTGTGGACGAAATTACATGCTGGCTAATTTGCGGCAGAGATATTGGATCCCTGGTGCTAGCACAGCTATAAGAAGAATTCTGTCCAAGTGTGTGGTCTGCAGACGTCTTCATGGAATCCCGGGTCATCAGCAGATGGCAGATTTGCCACAAGATAGAGTCACACCTGCCATTCACGCATGTTGGAGTGGACTGCTTCGGTCCCTTTGAAGTAAAAAGGGGAAGGAGCGTTGTAAAACGTTATGGAGTGATATTCACATGTTTAACAATAAGAGCTGGTCACCTTGAAATAGCTAATTCACTTGATACGGACTCTTTCATCCATGCATTAAGACGATTTATTGCACGTCGAGGACAAGTTGTCGAGATCCGTTCAGACAACGGGACAAACTTTGTTGGTGCCCAAAGTGAACTGCAGGAGGCTATAAAAAAACTGGAATCATAATCAGTTCAATTCATTTCTGTTTCAAAAAGGAATTAAGTGGAACTTTAAACCCCCGGCTGGTTCGCACTTTGGAGGAATTTGGGAACGGCTTATAAGATCAGTAAGGAAGATTCTAAATTCTATCCTTCGAGGGTAAAGTTTAGACGAGGAAGGTATTTACACACTTCTTTGTGAAATCGAATCAATCCTTAACAATCGTCCAATATCCAGAGCATCTCTGGATGTTAATGATTTGGAAGCCCTTACGCCTAACCATCATCTCCTCTTGAAAACACAGCCATCTTTATCACCTATTTAAAGGCACAATATGTAATTTTTCTGCTTTAAAAATAGCAAAAATCACTATATCTATGTTTTTTTTTTTTTTTTTTTTTGTACTTACATTATCCCGACAGTTTCCACGAACTTTCAAATCCGGAGAAATTTATAGTTTAATTCGAAGACACGGCACGTTTCTTTATTTCCGTTTTGTCGCCCGTCTATGGCGTCATATAACCTTTGACCCCTCTAGTTTCTCTAACTTCCTGCGGAACCCGGCGGAACCGCCAAACACATAGGGAACAGAAGCAAAGAAGAGACGAAGAAGAAAAAGTAGTAGCTAGCCTTGATCGAGACTATTATATTTAATATTTATATTGTTTATATTAGTATTTATACCTCAATCAATAACTTAGTTATGGATCATGATTATGCTTTGCCTGCACGTTCTGTGAAGCGCAAACGTACGGGTGAAATAAATGGCCCGAGAAGGTTTTGGGACAAGAGAAGAAACAAGACACGGGTAAATATTGGAGTTGCATTTCCAAGATGGAGAGAGCTTCGTGACAAGCTGAAACTACAGAGAGATACCGATCTCGCTTGCGTTCTAATAAACAGGTATGCATCCATTCAGCTAACTATATCTATCCGTATATTTTGTGAAACGATGATGTCTTGTGTAAAACGCAGACGGACTAGCTCTCATGTATAGTATAATGTAAATCCACATTTGTTCTATATCTAGCTGGAGAAAGTAGCTTCATATGCAGTTCACTATCTTGTTCGATATCATAGTATAAACGTAATAATAATTATTAACGAAAGGCGACCGTGTTCTCTTACGAGAGGTCTCTCGTACTGCGTAAGAGTATCTTACGCTAGGGGAAAATCCTTTTTTCCGCGAGATATTGAAGCCAAAAAATTATCCTTGATTTTGAACAATGCAAAGCGCGTTGCAGCAGCATACAGACATAGGCAAGACGGCTCGCGCGCCTATTGGCTGTTCTGCGGCAACTGCAGCAGCCTATCGAGCGAGGCCTAGCGTGACATCAGACCCAATGAGGGTGCTTCGCGCCCGCTGCGTCACGTCCCGCCAAAACGGGCGTGGCCTAGGCCTATAAATACGGCTCGCAGGCAGCTGATATCTGATGACGCTAGGCCTCGCTCGATAGGCTGCTGCAGTTGCCGCAGAACAGCCAATAGGCGCGCGAGCCGTCTTGCCTATGTCTGTATGCTGCTGCAACGCGTTTTGCATTGTTCAAAATTAAGGATAATTTTTTGGCTTCAATATCTCGCGGAAAAAAGGATTTTCCCTTAGCGTAAGATACTCTTACGCAGTACTCGTTCCCTCTACTAGAGAGAACCGAGGTTACTTGAGTAACCGAGTACGTTTTTTAACATATATTACTACTAGCTAGATGGAATATTGATGTGATAGGGGTCTGATAATTCATACATCTCTCCGTTCGAAAAGACGTGATTGTCAAAATACTAAGTTAGAATGAGTGAGGAATGTGGGGAGCGACAGAGCGCATGTTCCAATGAACATCGTATTGCTGGTTCGCTCGCTTACTCTGTATTATGGGTTCGGGATGGTAAACTAAATTTCAATTTATTTCCTTCTTAAACAGTTACGAAAAAGGAGGCTACATCAACTCCTTGCAAGAGACATGGAATGCCAATTTAAACTCTCTCGACCATAGCACCATCCAGTGAGTCATCATCACATAGGTAAGGTATACACAAGTTTTATAATATTAATTCTCCAATTACCTACATATGATAAGTACACCAAACAAATAACTGCATTTTTATTTTTACAGAGAACACTTAGTGCAGGGCCATATGTAGCAAAATAAAGTGTTTGGAACATTTCATATAGATTTTTGCAAATTATGTTTTTTTACTTCTTCAGACCCTATAGTTTGCAAAACTACCTGTTTCTGATTTTTTCCCGGGCTGCACAGGCCCAAAATCCAAGATGACGGATATATCACCAAAAATTGCAAATAATCGCCTTTTTAAACATTTCAAATGGATATATGTTAGGTATATCATTATATACATACATTTTCTAATTAACTGATTGACTTGGGTAATAAATATGACCATGGGTAACATGAATTATCATGATTATCAACCAATGATGGGTGTAACCACCATTATGCTATTTATTGGCATACCCAGAAAAACGCATTGACTGATTAAAAGTTTCCTTCATATAACCTAATAATCATTTTAATTAAAATAATGTTCTGCGCTCACCACAATAATTCTGTTAACAATCAGATGACATGGAAAATTATTGGGGAGAATGGATTACATGAAGCCAATGGGAAAGATGGGAAAGATAGCCAGCCTTCTACTAGGAAACGATAAACAGAATGAAACTTTTGAGCTTTTGCAGGAAGAGGGAAATTATTTGTCCAGCCTGGGCAACTGGTGTTTTTTTACTTGCTAGGACCCCACTGAATACAAAACAACCTGTTTCCAATTTTTTTCTTCATTTTTAGTGCCAAAATCCAAGATGGCAGACAATATGCAGAAAAATCACATAAAATAAAATATATAATCTTTTCACTTCTATAAAGGCTTTAAAATAGTAAACATTTTGATGAATGTATTCCTAATTAGGCAGACAAGTGAGACAGACTATTTTCAAAATATTTATTGGATTATTTGCCAAAAAATTGGGTAAAAAAAAAAAAAGAATTTTTTTTTTGCATTTTGTTTCATTATTGAAGAGTTCAACAAAACAGTCAGCCATTGTCACTCAAGTATTTATCCTCATCACTCTCACTGTCACTGTCACTGTCTGACTTTTCAATATTGGTGCATGTCTCCTCAGAGCCCTCACACCTGCAAAGTTGCGTGCATGCAAGAACACCTTCTACTGCATTGGCTGGCAAGACAAGAGCACTTCACAAGCTCCACAACAGCCTCTGGTTCTGGTGGAAGTCCATTGCCCATCATTAATTTGCCTCCATCCCAGTGATAGTGCGTCAAGAATCTTTGGAGCAGGCACTGTATCTTGTGCCCAAACATTTGCTTGCCAGTGTGCTCTCAGAATGTGGTCTGTAACTGCTCCTGAAGTGGGACATAGTTTTCCCACTCCCTGGTTGGGTTTTAGAGTTTTAAACATGTTCCACCGAAGGGCTTTAGCTGTTTCATAACCAGATCTGAAGAGCTGACACATGAATTTCTCACATCCAGCAAACATGTCTGGAGATGGATGAGGACCTACACCAAGCCTACAAAGTGCATTAATGACATCATCATCTGTCTCCATGAATGACTTGAAACAAGAAACCTTTCCTTTCCCACGGATATGGCCTGTGGTATCGCAACCTGTGAGTGCATGGAACCCTGGTAATGCTGCTGCATACAGTAATGCACAAATTAAAATGCACAAAATTTTCTTAGGGGGGGCATGCCCCCGAACCCCCCTAGAGGGACAGAGGTCCACCCACCACAGTTTTACCAAGATCCTGTGGGAAACACTGGTATTGCTATGCCAATGCAGTTTATAGCTTGTTTTTTGGATGCATCACTGTGGAGTATAGTTCAATTGTATTAATAAATTACAATTTTGTCCTTATTTCATCTGTTAACTCGTTCCTACTCACTCATTACATGGCATTAGTGGTTTTAATGAATAGGAGTTGAACAAAAACATATTCAAGGGCGTGCAAAGATGGGTGGTGTTTATGGTCATATGTAGTGGGCCAGTCTGGTCCCCAAAATGCCAGGGCCGATTTTCTGTCCCAGTCCAGCCCTGTTGAAATCAACAATTCAATTTTCACTAGTTAAAATTATAATTCTTGATATCAGGAATAATGTTTCTACTAGTAACAATGGCAATTTTTGATATCAGGAATTACATTTCAACTAGTAAAAATGTTCATTCTTCAATTCAACAATTGAATTTTAACTAGTAAAAACTATAATTCTTGATATTAACAATTGAATTTCAACTAGTAAAAACTATAATTCTTGATATTAACAATTTATATCCTGGGAATGGCAATAGGCAAGCCATTTTGACTTTCAATCATTCGCAGGATATGAATTCTTGATATCAACAACTAAATTTTCACTAGTTAAAATGATAGTTATTGATATCAGGAATTAGATTTCTACTAGTAACAATGGCAATTTTTGATATCAGGAATTACATTTTCACTAGTTAAAATGATAATTCTTGATATCAACTATTGAATTTCAACTAGTAAAAACTATAATTCTTGATATCTGTAATTGTATTTTCACTAGTGAAATGTCACCATAGGCTGCCATTCAAAATCAATTGTTGATATCAAGAATAGACATTTCAACTAGTGACAATTGAATTATTGATATCAGTAATTGCCATTTTTACTAGTAACAATGTAATTATTGATATCAAAAATTATATTTCTACTAGTAAGAAATCTATTTGAATGGCAGCCTATGGTGACATTTCACTAGTGAAAATATAATTACAGATAAACAATTAAATTGTTGATATCAACAATTACATTTTTGATATCAAGAATTCAATTGTTGATATCAACAATTCATATCCTACATGTGTTTTAAATGTTAAAAGAGCGACAAAACTATTACAGATATCAAAAATTGATTTCTTACTAGTTAAAATTCTGAATATACATATCAGCTTTGTATTTCTTACTAGTAGAAAAATAATTTTTGATATCATTAATTACATTGTTACTAGTAAAAATGCAAATTCCTGATATCAAGAATTACATGGTTACTAGTAAAAATGTCTATTCTTGATATCAACAATTAAATTGCTACTAGTAAAAATTTTTTTGAAAATGTATTTCTGATATCAATATAATTTCAGATATCTAAAATGTCTTTCTTACTAGTAACAATCACATTCATGATATCAGAAATTAACATTGTCACTAGTGAAAATGGAATTCTTGATATCAAAAATGAACATTGTTACTAGTAGCAATTCAAATGTTGATATCAAGAATAGACATTTCAACTAGTGACAACTGAATTCTTGAAATCAAAAATAAAGGTTTTTACTAGTGAGAATTGTATTTCTGATATGTGAAACTGGAATTTCAACAAGTAAGAAATCAATTCTTGATATCAACAATTGATTTTGAATGGCAGCCCGGTGACATTTTTCTAGTGAAAATACAATTACAGATATCAAGAATTATAGTTTTTACTAGTTGAAATTCAATTGTTGATATCAAGAATTATCATTTTAACTAGTGAAAATGTAAATGCTGATATCAAGAATTAGCATTGTTACTAGTAGAAATGTAATACCTGATATCAAAAATTGCCATTGTTACTAGTAGAAATCTAATTTCTGATATCAATAACTATCGTTTTAACTAGTGAAAATTGAATTGTTGATAAAGAATTCATATCCTGGAAATGAATAAAAGTTAAAACGGCTTGCCATACTGAGGAGACATGCACCAATATTGAAAAGTCAGACAGTGACAGTGAGAGTGATGAGGATAAATACTTGAGTGACAATGACTCACTGTTTTGTTGAACTCTTCAATAATGAAACAAAATGCAATTTTTTTTTTTTTTGGCAAATGATCCAATAAATATTTTTAAAATAGTCTGTGTCTTACTTGTCTGCCTTATTAGGAATACATTCATCAAAAAGTTTACCATTTTAAAGCCTTCATAGAAGTGAAAAGATTATACATTTTATTTTATGCATATATTGTCTGCCATCTTGAATTTTGGCACTAAAAATGAAGAAAAAAAAAATTGGAAACAGGTTGTTTTGTATTCAGTGGGGTCCTAGCAAGTAAAAAAACACCAGTTGCAAAAAGCTATATGAACCGTTCCTAAAATAACACAATTCCCCACACTAACTGCTTTCTGGAGTCTGATATTGAAGTCCTTTCCATGGCTGAAACAGAAAAACAGGCACTAGATGAAAGGTGATTTTAAACTCGTATTATAAGTAATGAACTGTTATTTGTTGAAATTAACAATAGGCAACTGAATAAAGTCCTTTCACTTAAAATCATTTATTATATTTAAACCAGCTATGCACAAATGACACAAAGCTGTTGTGGTGCAGACTTGGTTTACAACAATTCCACCCCATTTAAAACACTGTTTTAATTCTTGAAGCAGGCTGAGGAGGTGGCCGCGGCGAAGCAGGCTGAGGAGGTGGCCGCGGCGAAGCAGGCTGAGGAGGTGGCCGCGGCGAAGCAGGCTGAGGAGGTGGCCGCGGCGAAGCAGGCTGAGGAGGTGGCCGCGGCGAAGCAGGCTGAGGAGGTGGCCGCGGCGAAGCAGGCTGAGGAGGTGGCCGCGGCGAAGCAGGCTGAGGAGGTGGCCGCGGCGAAGCAGGCTGAGGAGGTGGCCGCGGCGAAGCAGGCTGAGGAGGTGGCCGCGGCGAAGCAGGCTGAGGAGGTGGCCGCGGCGAAGCAGGCTGAGGAGGTGGCCGCGGCGAAGCAGGCTGAGGAGGTGGCCGCGGCGAAGCAGGCTGAGGAGGTGGCCGCGGCGAAGCAGGCTGAGGAGGTGGCCGCGGCGAAGCAGGCTGAGGGAAGGCTCTGGGCTGGACGGGACCAGCGGCGAAGCAGGCTGAGGGAAGGCTCTGGGCTGGACGGGACCAGCGGTGAAGGGAGCTTCGAGCTCGGCGGGATAAAAGAAAACAAAAGCTCTGCGGGCATGACGCTGTCAGTCTCTAGCTCGGCGGGCATGACGCTCACTGTCACAGGCGCGGCGGGCATGACGCATACTGCCTTAGGCTTGGCAGATCTGGCGTGAAGTGCGGGCTCGGCTGACTTCCGGATGATGATGGGTGGCGTGGTGAAGATGGCTGGTGTGTGTGGTTGAGTGGTGATGTCATCTTCAGCCTCACCAACGGTGAGGGCTGACCCACTCAACCACAACACATGATCGAGGTAACTGGCGAAGGTTCCTGGAAAAGCTGCTGCTGGGGCTTGCTGGTGCAGATGATTGTCTAAGCCCAACCAAAAAGACAGATTTAAAGACATCATCTGACCAGCTTACCCCAGCAGAGAGTTCCAGGAAATCGGCGATGTAATCCTCTATAGAAAGTCCGTCTTGGAAAGTGGTGAGTAGAGAGTGAGCTGGGTTAACCGGGGTGAGAAGAATTCCCATGCTGACTCTTTGTTTGGCTGGTTATTCTGTAACGTCCACGGGTTGAAGAAGACGAAGGTCAAGCAAAGATACAAAATAGCAAAGGTTTATTAATAATAAAGAAAAACACGAAACAGTGAGCGTGTGCTCAAACAATAACCAGCAATGAAAAGGAGTGAGAGGGGAACTTAAATACACAGATAATGACAAAGACAACAGGTGACGGTGATGATGATGATGAGGGTGATGAGAAGCAGGTGCAGGTGATGATGACAGAGGATTCTGGGAAGTGTAGTGAAGACACAGACGATGAAGAAGGTGGTGAATGTGACAGTAATATTCTGTGTAATCTTATTATTATTATTCTGGACAAAGTTTGGCACGTAATTACTGTGTAATCCATTGAGTTATTCTGTATTTGTCTTTGTAATTTTTATTTTATTTTCAGGATTGACTGGAGAGACCCAGATGATGATGATGCATGGGAAACAGCTAGTGAAGATAGTAGTTCGGATGATGACTATATCCCATCTATTTGTATGAGGTTTGTCCCAAGCAAGTTTACCCTTTTTTCACACCATAGTTTATGAATGTTCTGTGACTGCAAATGTACCGTGGGTAGGCTTAGACCAATGGCAAGCTAAACATAGACTATATGTGATTTCTTGTTATTGAATGGAAGAAAAGTGGAAAAACTTTATACACTGTATAGTGTAATGTTGTGTCTATAATAAGTTTCCATTTTACTGAGATCTTTTCAAAATTGAAAAAAAAAAAAAAAACTTTTTCCTATAGTATGCACGTTAATGATGCATACTGTAAAAATTTTTTTACATTGACAGAAGTAGGGGAGGAAAAAAAACAATTGAGATGATGGAAAAGCTTCCGTTCATCGGCCTGGAAGAGACTGTACATCTTTACACAGAAAATGAAGTACCGCCACAACAAGAAGATTCAGTCACGTCTTCAACTAGCTTCCAGGTCTTATGTGAGGATGATTTAATTGGACAACGAGCATCGATAGTGTATGAATCCAACTTGAAACAGCTGGTATCTAAAGCTGCCTATTTTGAAATGCAATTTCACAAACAATGTGACAAATCAGGCTTGCCAGGCTTCAGCACCATTTGAAGTAAATCTGACTTCAAGAGGCACAGGAACAATCATTGAATAGGTGAGTCAAAAAGTATCTCTATACCACAAGATCATATAAATGTAAACTATTCGCTTACATTTAATTTTTACAAACCATTTAGTTTTTGTTTCATAAGAAACATCCATCTTGTGGTGGGAATCAGAAATTTTGCACACATTACCATGTCCCACTTAGTCACTTATATATTTATTTTTGTACATTCTGTATTTTAATTTCTCCCTCACACCACGTGCTCTTACACACACACACACACACACACACACACACACACACACATACACTCACACTCTCCTTCGGTAACTGCCTACCAGTTTTAATAAGCATATTGAGATCATGCATTGTTGTCCCTGATAGACAAACACATTTAAGTTTTTTTTTTTTTTTATATATATACAAACACACATCTATACAAATGTAAAACTATGGTGGGGACACATGTCGACCAATCTAAATAGTTTTTTGATATCTTACAGATATGTTCCAATGGTCACCAAATATGGAGGTGGAACTCACAGCCCACACTAAAATATGGGATTCAGGCAGGGGACTTTATGATGGCTACAAACATACTCCTGTCTGGGAATAACTACTATAAAAGTCTCCCACTTGTTCAATTATATGAATATGGGCTTTGTTGGGAAGGACTTATTCTTTAACATTCAAGACACCTACTGCCTAGGAGCAATCAAGGAATTTTGGGAAGGGAAGAGATCTACAGCGATCCAACGGCTGCAGGATAAAGACAGTGTTGTTGTGCTAGGTATGTCCCCTGGCTTCTTCAAATAATGGAAATTCCAAACTTAAATTCTGTGTGCAGAATCCTCACATCATAATGTAGTTTATTTGGTAATTTAAAAAAAAAAATTGTTATTTAGAATTTTAAAAAGTACAAGGTTCCTTATCCATTCTTATCTTGCTCTTCTTTGATCTTGTACTTTTCAAGTTTGTCATTTCAATTCTTGTTTTGAAATCATTGTTGTGGTTGACTTTTACAGCAGATGGAAGAATGAATAGTCCAGGACACTGTGCACAGTACTGCACCTATACCACGATGGAGAACGAATCAAAGGAAATCATATCTGTTGCGACCATTGTCAAAAGGCAGACCCAGCGAAACTCTGTCATTATGGAAAGAGAGGCTTTTGTAAGAACCATGTGTGACCTCTGTGTAATGTCTCCTGCCTGATAGAATCTCTCAGACACCGTCAGGTTTGTGGTAACAGCAGGTTTATTCCACATCTGCATCTGCATTCATGACAAAGGATAACAATCGTAGTCGTCTCATGTGGACAAACAGCGCATGCTCTATCTCAGGGGAAATCCTCCGTTGCTTTGAGGATTACCCATATGTAAGCTTTACACAAAAGTAAAGTACAGTTTGACACATTGATTTGATCGTATAGTGGATTTTAACTCATATAAACAAAATAATTAAAACAAACCAAATTGTCCCTCTTAATCTTACAATGAGGAAATAACATAAAATTATGTAATTATACAGATTTACTACAGTTACCTTTCCATTTTATGTTAACAGTTATGTGTAAACAATTATGTAACTTCATTGCATCCTGGCCAAATTTGCCCCTTGGCCTCTGTCCATCATGGCCTCCTAATCATCCCCATATACTGATTGGCTTAATCACTCTGTCTCCTCTCCACCAGTAAGCTGGTGTGTGGTGAGCGTTCTGGCGCAATATGGCTGCCGTCGCATCATCCAGGTGGATGCTGCACATTGGTGGTGGTTGAGGAGATTCCCCCTTCTATGTAAAGCGCTTTGAGGTCTCAGAAAAAGCGCTATATAAATGTAACGAATTATTATTATTATTATTATTACAATTCAACATACAAGAGGCAGATAAACAGCAGAAAATACCTCAATCTCATGTTCAAACATTACAACGCTTTATAACAACATATGATAATAACATACCTGCATTCATGACAAAGGATAACAATCGTAGTCATCTCATGTGGACAAACAGCGCATGCTCTATCTGGAAAGACGGCATCATATTAAAGTTAGCTAGCTATACTGGAGAGACTTTCTATCGGCTATAAAACACATAACCAGATGGTTGACTTCATCTACAACACATATTATTCGATCATAAAAATCTAGCTTAACTTTTACATGCTTTTCAAGTGAGTTAACATTGTTTAGTCCACGGACATTCACAGACACGTTACCTCAGGGGAAATCCTCCGTTGCTTTGAGGATTACCCATAATCCTTCGTCATTACTAGCGTTCGCTGCAGTTACACTTTTATGACAGCAGGTGGCACAATAATCCCATTTAGTAGGATTTAACATGAATCTTAACTATGTTACATACACCCCCCTTAAATCCTGCTAAATTGGGGCACAATAATAAAAATAATAAAAATAAATAAATAAAAAGAAAATAAACAAAATTTTCTTTTTCATTAGATACCAAACAGTTGTTACGTACTAGGAGCAAAATGCGTTTCAAGTCAGTTAGAAACTTTCCACCTGGGAATATGTCAATAAGGGGGTAGCTAAGCCCCATACCAACAAAGACACAAAAGATGCCGTGTACACCTCTCTTATTGTAAACATTGCTCAATAGCAGATTCTTGTCAAATACCTCAGATAAACTAGTGCAAAAACTCTTATGACATATTGCTTGTGTATCTATCCAGAAAACATGTTCCTCACAAAAGAAAACAAAGAATCAACTGTTGAAACTGAGTCATCTACAACCTGTTCATTCATTTCACAAATTAGTCGAACTGGAGGCTTAACAGATCTACCTGCCCTAGTGCAGAGTGGAGGTGGCTGTTTGCAAACTACGTGGTCCTGTGTGAATGCACCTGGCTGTGCGTCACTTGCATATTCAGGGGAGGAGACACAATGAGCTCTTTCTACTGAGGGTGGGGAGGGTCCTACCTCAGACACCACAGATTCTACAGGGGGGCCAGGGGAAAGTGATTGCTCAGCAGATTTTGATGAAACAGGGGTTTGCAAAATCTCACTCACAGCATGTGGGACTACATTCACTTCAGTCTCTGAGGGAGAGGCACTCGCAGCTACAACAAGTGAGCAATTGGGATGGCTAGTTGTAGCATCCTCACCATTAGCCTCATCCATTTGCAGTAACCACTCAAGTGTCTTTGTCTCACTGTCCTGCACGTCAACAGGAACCACAGGGTCACTTTGTCCACTTTCATTATCTGATGAACAGCTTGACTCTAGAGCGTCGTGACCTCCTGCTGGGAGGAAATTCACTGGGAGTAGGAGGTTTCTGTGAACAACTTTTTCTCTGGATGTCACTGGGTCACTGATACAGTAGACATTGATTCCAGGTTTCACAGACTTAACTTCATAAACTGTGGATTCCCACTTGTCTGCAATTTTCCTCTTCCCTCTCTCACCACGATTTGCAAGCAAGACTCTGTCACCAACAGTGAGGAGAGACCCTTTTGCTTTGCGGTTGTAGTTCTTTGCCTGTCGAGCCTGCTCTGTCCGACTGTTTTCATAGGCAATGCGTGCCGCTTCAGACAGGTCACGTTTCAAGTTAGAGACAAACTCACGGTGGCTAACGACAGCATCGCTGGGGAGGGTGTGCTGGAACAAAACATCCACAGGCAGACGTGGAATCCTCCCAAACATGAGAAAGAAGGGGGCAAAACCTGTTGTCTCATGCTCAGTGCAATTGTAGCAGAATGTCAGCATCTGAAGCATTTGTGGCCACCTGGCTTTGGAATGGGCAGGCAGGGCCCTTATCATGTTCCCAAGAGTCCTGTTGTACCGCTCAACAACTCCATTTCCCATCGGATGGTATGGGGTGGTATGCGATTTCTGGATACCAGCCATCTCCAGGAGCTCTTTAATGAGTTGGCTCTCAAAATTGGCTCCCTGGTCCGAGTGGATGCGTTTTGGGAAGCCATATATACAAAAGAAGTCATTCCACAGACGACGGGCAACCTGCTTTGCTGACTGATTCTTACAGGGGAATGCATGCGACAGTTTCGAAAAGTGGTCCGTAACAACTAAAACATCCACACACTTCTTGTCCGACTGCTCAGCAGTCCAAAAGTCGATGCACACAAGTTCCATTGGCTCAGAGGTGCAAATGCTTTCAAGAGGGGCACGGTCATTGGGCTCTGGGGTCTTTCCAACCACACAGCGAAAGCAGTTCCTCACATGGTTGATGATGTCATGTTCCATCCCTGTCCAAAAGAATCTCTGCCTGGCAAGAGAGAGTGTGCGAGCCTGTCCCTGATGACCAGCTGAATCATGGAGGCCGGAGAGAACCTGGCCCTTGAGGGAGTCTGGAACAACAAACTGGTGGATTGCCATGTTCATTTGCCTGTCTTTCTTTACTTTGTACAACATGCCGTTTTTGATGGAGAGCTTTGCCCAGTGTCTCAACATTTTCATCACTCCACGAGACTCACTGGCACGTTCACGTCGAGTGGGCCTCCTGTGACGCTGGATGTAAAAGAGAACTCTGCCCAAGATGTCATCCTGTTCTTGAAGATTAAAGTCCCTGTAAAGTCAAAATTAAGTATGTGTTCTGAGTTTGTCATACCACCGAAAAATGTGTTATTAGCCACCCAGCCCAATTTCAATGATTAAAAAAGCCACCAAGTAAATAAAATAAGCTATCAAAATCTCGAAAAAATGAGCAGTAGTCTCAGCTCTCAAACGCTGGGGGCGTGTCCGCTGGCTGCGCTGAAACCACGCCCACTCGCGGGAAATATGACTCGCGCACAGCTCGTGCATGTCGGCGCGACGGGAGGATGAAGGCCGAAGCGGACAGCGGGAGATAGTCGGTTCGGCCCCATTCACCAGTAACAGCGGATTATCAGTGAATTCCAGTTGTCTCCAACGAAAGTAAACTATCCTGATCTCTACAGAGGCGGGTCTGGTGGTGATCATCAGCTCTCCATCAAGGTAACGTTAGCTCTTCACAAGATAGATCCACCTCTTCTTGATATGATCATTTTTCGGAAATTTAAATAAGGACACCGATCTGTTTTCTAAGTGATTTCATCCAGGGAATACGCATTTACATGACGAAGGCATAGCCAGAGCCGTGGGCATAGTAGCTAGCAAACTGTAGGCTGTCTGATAGTAACTCGCGATTGAGCGATAGGCTTAGTGACTCCGTGCGTCAGCAAGTAGGGGCCCAATCAAGCTCAGGGGGTCGCAGTGCGTCATCAATCCCCCGTTTTAGCCCCGTCCAAAAAATCCGGCTCACAGCAAGGGTGAAAAACTGTTTAACGGTCTAACTCCATAATTTAGTACTTCACAGTTCTCAGTCTTTGTAACATGTTTTAGCAATACATTTCTAGCACTTATAATGTGTTTAGAATTTTTTTGTAGAATTGCCTTTACAGGGACTTTAACCAGTTCACTCCTTGGTAGAGAGGCATTCTGGTCGACACTGACTAGTTGAGGAATAGCTGGTCCCGTGCCTCTCACTCGGCTAACACCTCCAGAGTCATGCGCCTCTAGCACAGCTGACACATCCTGCAGGGAGAGGGACCCTTGAGGGGGGGGCGGGGTGACAGCATCATCTATGGGCTGATCAACAACAAACTGGCAGTTAGCAGCAGTATATCTAAATGCATCTTGTACTGTCTCATCCACCATTCCACCCACTTGGTTCAGCAATGATGCATAAGGTTCACTTACAAGACGATGGCCTATGCATGACTGGACAAATGGCTCTCTACTATTCTTTGGGCCAGGGACATAGCGCAGATCAAAACTGTATGCTGCGAGCTTTGAGACCCATCTCTGTTCACATGCATCTAACCTAGGTTTGGTCAAGATGTATGTTAACGGATTATTATCCGTCCAGACTGTGAACCGTCGTCCTTTCAGCCAGTGGCTAAACTTGTCGCAGACAGCCCATTTAAGAGCGAGAAACTCCAGGCGATGTGCTGGATAGTTCAGCTGGGAGTGCGATAGAGTTTTGCTGGCGAACGCCACTGGTCTGGCAACATTACCATCAGGAGGCAACTGTGAGAGGACGGCTCCTAGGCCATCAAAGGAGGCATCAACAGCGAGGATGAATGGTGCATTAAAGTCTGAATGGGCCAAGGTGACACTATGCACAAGCTCATGTTTTAAAGTTTTGAATGCTTCCCTGCACTCAACAGTCCAGTCAGCTGGAGACAGTCTAACATTGCCCTTCTTGAATTTTGGTTTATGACCTCTCCCTCTTTTGTGTGGTGTAGCAGGCTCAGCCACAAGGTTGAACAATGGCTTAGCTTTAGCAGAACATCCCTCGATGAAATGGTGGTAGTAAAGAACCATTCCCAAGAAAGATCAGATTTTCTTAGCACTTGGTGTCTTCATATCAGATTCCATCAGATCAGCTTCCTGCACATCATTTATAGCTTGCACTTTACTCGGGTCTGTCTTAACACCATCTCCACATATAATGTGTCCTAAGAACTTAACAGACCGGCGAAGGAAGTAGCACTTCTTAGGTGAGAGCTTCAAATTGTTGGCAGCAAGACGTGAGAAAATCATTTGCAGACGGTCAAGTGCAATCTGTTCAGACGGCGCAAAGACCATAAGGTCATCCAGATAACATAACAGGCTTGTAAAGTTCTCATCACCAAAGATGGCCATCATCATTCGCATAAAGGTCGCAGGACTGTTTGTCAGGCCCTGGGGCATCCTATTATATTCATGGAGGCCAAATGGGGAGGAAAACGCTGTGAACTTTTTGTCGTCTTCATGCATTCTGACGTTGTAGAACCCTGACGTGAGGTCCATTGTTGAAAAGAACACATTGCCACCAAGTGCAGCGAGGGCATCTGTCTGATGAGGCAAGGGATGTGCGTCTTTCACTGTTCTTGCATTCAACCACCTGAAGTCATTACAGATGCGAAGATCACCACTTGGCTTGACAACTAGGACGAGAGGAGATGAATACTCGCTCTGAGACTTTCGGATTATCCCCAATTCCTCCATTTCATTTAGAGCAGTCCGAAGCTTGTCATAATGGCATGGTGGAACCCGCCTGTATGGAAGTCTGAAGGGCTTGTCATCCACTAGGCGGATTCTGTGTACAAAATCTGTTGCATCACCGCAATCCATTTTGTGCCTCGAAAAGATGGACTCATACTGCTCAATGATCCGCAGCAGTTTATCCTTCCACTCAGGGGAAACTTCACAAGAAGAAAGGTTCAAATCCTGCAAGCCCATGTCAGTCAAAATTTGTGATATTTCATCCTCTGACCTAGGTGCCGGTGATGAGCTCTTTGTGAACTGTGCACTGGATTGGATGTGATTTGGCGCAGGAAAGTCCTGCACAGAAAGACAGGGTGACACATCTGCAACTTTTGCATTTCTTTTAAGGATGAGTGGCTTTTCAGTAGGATTTACTATTTTGACTGGAACCCAGCCATCTCCCCATAATGAGGTGACAATTCTCCCCACTAGAATTTGAGCAGGTCTGGCTTTGGACTGAGTGGGCTCGATGGTGACTGTACTTCCCACTGCAGAAATATCAGATGCAGGGAGTTTAGCCCACACCAAATGTTCAGACATAGGTTGTAGTGTGACACATCTCTTGAGCTTTGCTGTGCCAATTTTAAGCGGCGTTGCTCCACATTTGTCTGAGCAGGACAACAGAGATATCAAATTGGGCAAGTTATCAGCATGGGCACTACTTACTGGGGACGTGATATTTGGGCTCTCAACAGTGTCTTTCATCTGTGAAATTAGCCACTTGATGGCGTTACTGCCAAGGATCATGTCATCGGTTTGGCCTGGCACCACTAGAACAGGAATTATCACCTTATAGCCATAAACTGATGCAGTGAGGTCATACATGGCAGAAGGTGTGACCAGATGACCCCCACAGCCAACAATAACAAAGTCCTCAGCAGTTTTCACTTCAATGTTAGGAATAGATTGTGAAAGTTTTTTGTTGGCTGTTTCACTTAGAGTGCACGCCATAGAGCCACTATCCAGCAGTGCTCGAAGAACCTGACCACTATCAGTAGACACCTCTGTGTAGAATAGGCTATCAGTTTTTGAAAGTCTTTGCAAGCCTTGCACAATCAGTGTTTTTTGCGGTGGCACTACGCTGCTGTAGGCGTGACACAATGTTTCATAATCATTAATGTCTGTCAGATCCAAGGTGGGAGGCTCACTCACTTGATCTGCGCTGTCCTCCCTTGTGCGCAGATCATTCAGTTTCCCTGCTGAAAATGTGGAGGAGGACGTCTCCCCTCCGGGCAGTTGCGTCTTGAATGGCCAGGTAAGTGACAAAGGAAACACAGTCCGTTCTCCCGGCAGTGTGTGAGGGCAGAGTGTGAGCTGTCATTACATATGGAACATGGCATGTCTCTTAAGCCCTCAATCTGTGGAAGTCTGCTGTTGGTATTTGATTTTTTATTGGCTCGAGCATAACCTGGGCCCTGAAGCAAAACTTTCTCTAACATTCCAATCAACCTCTCTAGAGTGGAGGTGTCTTGACTTATAGCTGGTTTCTGTTCTGGGACGTCTGAAACTAATGGAGTGTTAGGGCTAACCTCGACTTTGTTCATGCTGATTTGTCTACTCCTTTCAGTAGAAGACCTGAGTCCCTTCTCCAGGTGGTATTCATCTAGCACTTCCTGAACCTCACGAGCTGACCATTTATCAATCGTCTTGGACCTAAAGGTAAGAGCTAAATCTCTACTGGGGCAATGTCTGATGAACATACGTGTGACTTCAACACTGGGGTTGTCAAACGTTTTACCCTGCTCTCTAAGGCAGCTAGCAGTATCATCAGCAGCTCTGTTCAGTCTGAGCCAGTACTCATAGGGGTCTTCCTGGTCATTTGGCAGTGTAGAATAAAAGTCAGCTAGGGGCATTGAGGAGCAATGGCTTGAGCCAAAATGTTTGCGCAGGAGCCCATAGATGGCCTGTGGGTTATTCTGGACATCAATTTCACCATTTCTTATCCCAAATCTTACAATATCCTTTGCTCTGCCTCTCAAGTGAACAATGATTTCCTCAGCTTGATTTTCCAGCTGAACATTGCTTTTTTTGACGTAATTTTTCATTAATTCCTCCCATTCATCGACAGCCAGTGCATCTGAGCTCTCTCCTCGGAAAACTGGTGGGTCTTTGACTTCTCTCCGAGTGACAAGCTGGACTTGGGAGAGATCTAGCGTGTTGACAGGTAAAGAGGCTTTTGTATTGCATGTTTCTTCATGGCTTTCATGCACAGTAGCTGTAGGGCTAGTTGTGTTGAGATGTGACATAATGCTATCAGCCAGCTGCTTTCCTATCTGCTGCACAATGGTGCTCATTTGATCAGCCAGTCTCACATCATCAGGGGGAGGGTTAGGAACTGATGTACTAGTGCACTGTGGTGGTTGTAACTCAATCATAGGCTGACTTTGGGTTGCCATTACTTCCCTATGTCTAAAAGGACAGTGAACAGAATCTTCACCAAAATATGTCTTATCCCCCCCCTTGATGGTCACCCAATGAGAATGGAACAGGTGTGCTATGTAGCCCTCTACCTCTACCAATACCTAGGGGAGTCATTTCAGAGGTAGTGAATTTACTGAAACTCATAATGGGACCCTTACTCAAACAAAATGACAGTTTTTAAGTAAATATGGCTGTTAATAACTAAATAAACCTGCCAATCAAATACACTAACGGAGGAAGTTCAGCTCCACAATGATGCAGCGGCAAGAAGACATCAGTCCCGGTCCGGCGTAGTCATGGATGGATCACGGCACCAATGTGACCTCTGTGTAATGTCTCCTGCCTGATAGAATCTCTCAGACACCGTCAGGTTTGTGGTAACAGCAGGTTTATTCCACATCTGCATCTGCATTCATGACAAAGGATAACAATCGTAGTCATCTCATGTGGACAAACAGCGCATGCTCTATCTCAGGGGAAATCCTCCTTTGCTTTGAGGATTACCCATATGTAAGCTTTACACAAAAGTAAAGTACAGTTTGACACATTGATTTGATCGTATAGTGGATTTTAACTCATATAAACAAAATAATTAAAACAAACCAAATTGTCCCTCTTAATCTTACAATGAGGAAATAACATAAAATTATGTAATTATACAGATTTCCTACAGTTACCTTTCCATTTTATGTTAACAGTTATGTGTAAACAATTATGTAACTTCATTACAATTCAACATACAAGAGGCAGATAAACAGCAGAAAATACCTCAATCTCATGTTCAAACATTACAACGCTTTATAACAACATATGATAATAACATACCTGCATTCATGACAAAGGATAACAATCGTAGTCATCTCATGTGGACAAACAGCGCATGCTCTATCTGGAAAGATGGCATCATATTAAAGTTAGCTAGCTATACTGGAGAGACTTTCTATCGGCTATAAAACACATAACCAGATGGTTGACTTCATCTACAACACATATTATTCAATCAAAAAAATCTAGCTTAACTTTTACATGCTTTTCAAGTGAGTTAACATTGTTTAGTCCACGGACATTCACAGACACGTTACCTCAGGGGAAATCCTCCGTTGCTTTGAGGATTACCCATAATCCTTCGTCATTACTAGCGTTCGCTGCAGTTACACTTTTATGACAGCAGGTGGCACAATAATCCCATTTAGTAGGATTTAACATGAATCTTAACTATGTTACACATGGACAAGCTTCTAACTGAAATAAAGCTCAGAAATATGTACGGATGCTCACACTCAGATTTATTCTCTTATGAGTAAGTTGGTAATATTTATAGTACAAATGTAAAATCCTTTTTTATGTTTAGTAGATGTGTATGATTTGTCTGTTGCATGTATTAACCTCTAAATTACTCATTTTTGTTTTGTTTACAAGATCCTAACTCTGGTAGATACAAGGACTCTGGAGTACTTCACTCATGGGATATGTGGCATGGAGCGAAGAATCTGGCCAAGAAGATCACTACAGTGGGTTTTCCTATTTTTGAAGTTTCAGATGTATGGACATTTAAACATATTTCTCTATCATATTCTAAATATGTTGTTTTTGCATTGTAAGGCAGGACAGCTGTCAGGGCAAAAGATACTACTGAAGTGGACAAAAGACATTGTTAACCACTTCTGGTACTGTTGTAAGACGGCAGAGACGGATGGGCATTTCCGGGTAAGTAATACCTCTGAATTCGTATTATGAAATCTTGTAAGTAACTACATAAATGTTTACATTTAGTACAATATTGTTAACTGTCTTGAGGAAGCCTTGAGAAACAAGCATTTCATCATGTGGATAGACTGACCATAAACAAACCCAAACTTGATAATGAAAAAGCCTCAAGAATCGTAATCCAAAGCACTTTGCACACACATGGGCAGTCTAACAAAAATTTTATTTGTATTGCAAAAACTTTATACATACAGACTCCGAAGTCTATATTCAATCATTTGACACACTGCCAGCCTTAGATCAGAGCGCACAAAGTACAACACCATATAACCTAAACTATTCATCCACGTTTTGTTTTGTTGTTCCACTGTCTGATCTAATCTCCAGCTATTTCTTGTAGAAACTCTGGAGCAGTGTGCTCCACCATGTTACTAATGAGCACAAATGGTACCTTGGCCAATGCATGCATGATTGCCTGCCAGAAAATCAGGAGAAGGAATGGCTGGAGAGTGGGTCACTGGCTCACAAGGCACTAGAAAAGATTGTGCTCAACAAGCGATGGCTGAAAGATGTGCACAGATATCTGCCTTTCCGGTAAGTTCAGTTACCACAAGCCTTTTTCAATGTTAACTTATGTCTGATGTCCATGTAGAAAAATAAAGGCCATAGCTAAACCTTTTGGGCTAACAATGAACTGTGTATGTAAACACTGAAAACAAACTGTGATGTAATCTGCTATACCAGGAGTCTCAAACTGGTTCCACAGAGGGCCTAGTGTATGCTGGTTATTGGTACACATGTACCCGAGACCCACTGCAATTATGAAAGATCCGACCCAGATCCAAATAAAAAACATAAATATTGGACCCAGAACCGTTCGGGTCCTGGGTCGGACCTCGGGTTTCGAGTACGGGTGGATCCATGAAGACCTCTAGTCTGTGGTATAATTCTTAAGAAATTATTTCCACAGATCTACCTGTCAGCTGGAGTCCTTTCACAACCACATCCTGATGTATGCAAGTAAGCGTTTCAGTTTCTCGCCGTCGGTTTATGAGGCAAGGACTCTCCTGGCAGCCCTTGACTACAACCACCATATAAACAGACCACCACAGCTTAACAAAGAAGGCCAAATGATGTAAGATTAACATTAATTTCTTAATGCACACTCTTCATAAAAGCATATTGGTCTACAGATAATAAATTATGTATACCCCTTTTTTTACTTTGTAATGAATTAATAATTTTAGACCAACAGGTTGTTTTTCCATAATATTATATTTTTTTAATATTAATGTATTAAAAAAAATATGTAACTTGGATTTTAAATAAATGTTTTATAGCTTCCGTCGACAATACCAAAAGAAATCCGGGAGATGGACTGTCTACACCTTGAAAGTTGCAAAGGACTACAGCTACATCCCTGATCTGCAGGCTGCTATTTTGAGGAAACGACTGCATTCTGAGAGGGGGTTGCCAAGGCAGAGGATTCTACGTCCTGATGACCCTAGAACACTCGGCCTCCTTCTAAATGTTCCTCCTCCATCCATAGACACCATTATTGAGTCCCACGTCAGTAGAGGCCTAGGTATGACCACCTGAAAGTTTAAACTGTAAATACTTTTTCCGTAAACAAATTTGTCATTAGACTGTAAAAAAAGACTATTGTTCTGTATTTTGCAACCGATGTGAAATTATACTGTATTCCTGTATATCTAAATGCAATGTTTTTTCTCTTATAGGGACCGGCACTACACAGCAAGAGACAACGGAGTAGCAACGAATCCTTGTTCATCTGAACCCAAGGCCTTGTCAACTGAGCAATCTGGAATTTATTTTTAACACATGAGAGGTTTAAATAAATAGGATGCAAGTTTAATGTTCAACTCCAGAACAGTTTTTATTTTTACTTCAAAAATATATTCTTTGGAAATCAAAATGTCTTATGTCTGCTCCTCTTGCTTTTACTTATGTGCAGTATGTTATTAAGAAGGCAGTAAGGAACAATATCACTTAGTTTACATTTTTATATACAGTGTATATATCAGGCGTGGCTCGTGGATTTAATTGGGGAAGCAGAGCAAATATTACTGACCGGCTTCCACCAACCTATTCAATTCAATTCCTTTTTATTGTCATTGCATGTAAAATACAATGAAATTAATTAGCAAACCCTACGGTGCATCCACACATAACAACACAAAAACAATAATTAAGACACCATAAATGTAACACACTACAATACAGAAACTTGATAGAGTCATGTAATTACATACAGTATTGTTGTCACAAACAAAGTGACCTTAACGGTAATTATAATCTGTATACTTGAATCATGATTTACCAAAGTATAGTCAAAAGTTCAGTTCTTTGCAGTGTTGTTAAGTTCTCTTACAGCTCTGGGGTAGAAGCTATTCTTAACCCTCAGACGGTCCTCGGTCATTTCTGACCGATAAATTTTCTGTTTTGAATTTCTAAAAATCACAGCTTCATCGGAATGTTATGAAACTTGGTGACTTTTATGGCATTAGGTATGTGAATACAAAAAAAAATTGAGGTCATGATCCGAGCATGCTAAGTGGTCATAAAAAAAATAGTGACGATTTTGGTCTTCGGTCAAAAATGACCGACCCATAGGAAATGAATGGGAAATTGACAAAAAAATTAAAATTCTCCGAATTTTTGTGTGTACAATCTACAAATCGGCCTCAATCCTAAAAAAAAGTACACCGCTGTAAAGGGGTGACACTCTACAACATCAAGAGTATAAAAAAGACACACCCACCCACACACACACACATACACACACACTTTTATACACATAAACACCAATAAATTTTGATTACAAAAAATCTGTTTTGAATTTTTAAAAATCTCAGCTTCATTGGAATGTTCCGAAACTTGGTGACTTGTATGGCATTAGGTATGTGCACGCACAAAAAAATTGAGGTCATGATTCGAGCATGCTAAGTGGTCGTAAAAAAAATAGTCACACTTGTGGTCTTCGGTCAAAAATGACCCCCATAGAAAATGAATGGGAAATTGAAAAAAAAATATAAAAAAATAAAAAAAATAAAAAAACGTAATATTATTTTACAAAAAGTGTTATAATTGAATGAATTGCATTTTTTGTTACAAATTATGTACAAAAAAAAAAGTAAATGTGTCCATAAACAGCTGGGGAATTCACATGCCTCTCCATAGAGAACTGTAGATGCCATCTAGTGGTTACACCATGCTCCTACGCTTTCTCTCCATACTCTCACCAGATGGTGCTAATCTGCTTCAAACATTTTTTTTTTTTGAAGGCCTAGACTCTATATTAAACTAAAATACTGTATGATTTTTTTTTTTTAAATACATATATTTATATAAATTTTTAAATTATTTTCAATGGCAAAAATAGACCATAAATATTGCATAAATATTAATAAATTCAATAAAATGATCTCAAAATACTAAATTAAAAAGAATAAATATTATAGAACAAAAATAAATTGCATTGGTTTTACTGGGATGGAGGAACTTTCATTTTTAGGCCTCCGGTCACTTCTGACCGGGAAGGCCCAGGATGTGACTCCGAAACGAAGACCGTCTGAGGGTTAAATCTATTAGTCCGTGATGCAATAGATCTAAAGCGCTTACCAGAGGGCAACTGGACAAACAGATGATGTCCAGGGTGGGATGGATCCTTAAGAATGTTAGTTGCTCTACTCAGACAACGCAAGTTGAATAATTCCTCTAGTGATGGCGTAGAGTCGCCAATGATCTTCTGGGCTGTTCTGATGACCCTCTGGATGGCTTTCCTGTCTGCTGCTGAGCAGCTGGCAAACCACACCGAAATGCAGTACATTAGTACACTCTCTATGGAGCTACGGTAAAAGGATACCAGAAATTTCCGTTGCAGTTGATTTTGCCGAAATATTCTCAGGAAATGAAGTCTCTTCTGAGCCTTTTTTTCTATTTCGGTGGTGTTGTACGCCCATGAAAGATCTGCAGCAATGTATGTGCCCAGGAACCTGAAAACAGGGACAATTTCCATACGGTCCCCATTAATGTATAAAGGCTTCATGACTGAGTTGCTTTTCCTGAAATTTATTATGAGTTCTTTTGTTTTGGAGGAGTTCAATTTGAGATCATTATCTGAACACCACACCGCCAGTCTTTGGACTTCATCCCTATAAGCAGTCTCATCCTCTCCTGAAATAAGTCCAACCACAGTTGTATCATCTGCGAACTTTAGAATGGTGTTTGTAGGGTGGATGGAAACACAGTCATAAGTATAAAGAGAATAAATGAGGGGACTTAGCACACAACCTTGTGGGGCTCCTGTGCTTAGTGTTAGGGTGGAGGACAGATGGGGGTCCAGTCTAACGGTCTGCGGGAGATTTGTCAAAAAGTCCTTGATCCACTGACAAATGGATTGGGAAAAGCCTAGGTCGGCAAGTTTAGTGACCAATCTGCCCGGAATGACTGTATTAAAGGCAGAGCTGAAGTCTATGAAAAGCATCCTCACATAAGCCCCTTGATGTTCCAGATGACTTAGCGCAATATGAAGTGCAGTAGCAACAGCATCTTCAGTAGACCTATTTGCTTTATAGGCAAACTGGAATGGATCAAAGGTCGGTTGGAGACTGTTTTTGATATGTTTTAGGACCAGCTTCTCAAAACATTTCATAATGACCGGAGTAAGCGCGATTGGACGATAATCATTGAAGCTACTGATGACTGTCTTTTTTGGCAACGGGATAATTATGGCAGACTTCAGGCAAGATGGAATAGTAGATGTAGAAAGAGACTGGTTAATGATTCTTGTAAAGACCATAGACAGCTGGTCTGCGCATAACTTAAGCACCCTTCCTGGCACTCCATCAGGGCCGGCCGCCTTCTTTGGGTCTACTGCCTTGAGCACACATCTCATATCATGTTCCTGCACTGTGATAGTGTGGCTGTTAGAGGCTGATGTAGATATTCTTGCAGTTCCTTCTGCTTTCGTCTCATAGCGTGCGAAGAAACAATTAAGTTCTTCTGCCAGAGAGGCATTGCCGTCGATGGTAATTCGGTTGCTGGACTTATAGTTGGTAAGATGCTGAATGCCCTGCCATGCCTGCCGTGGGTCCTTGTTGTTGAAATGGTCCTCGATCTTCCTCTTGTAAGCCAGTTTTGCTTCCCTGATGCCTTTCTTCAGATTAGCTCTTGCAATGGTGTAATGGGCTCTGTCACCAAACCTGAAGGCGATGTTACGATCCTTGAGTAGAGTTTTAACCCCCTTTGTCATCCAGGGCTTCTGGTTGGGGTACACTCTGATGTTTTTGTTGATGGTGACATTATCAACACAATACTGTATGTAGCTGAGTACACTTAATGTGTACTCCTCCAAGTCCTGAACCTCAAAGATGTCCCAGTTTGTCGTCTCAAAACAATCCTGCAGCTGTGAGGAAGCTCCTTCAGGCCATATTTTAACAGTTTTAATGATAGGTTGAGTTTTCCTCCTGCGGGGAATATAGGCTGGAATCAGGAGTATAGATAGATGATCTGATTGGCCCAAATGTGGTAACTGTATTGACCTAAACCCGTTCTTAATGTTGGAATAAACTTTATCTAATATGTTTGTCCCCCTTGTAGCACATCTAATGTGCTGTTCAAATTTCGGGAGAACAGCCTTTAGGTCTGATTGATTGAAGTCACCCGCTATAATATGAACTGCTTCAGGATATTTGATTTGCATTGAATTTATAGCACTAAGCAAGTAGCCCAGGGCTATGCTAGGATTAGCATCTGGTGGAATGTAAACAGCTGTAACTGTGACAACGGAAATTTCGCGTGGGAGATAGATTGGTCTGCATTTAACAGTCAAATACTCCAGCTCTGGAGAGCAACGACTTCCTATAACGTTTGTATTTGTGCACGTAAATGCATAATCCCCCTCCCTTGATCTTACCGGAGTCTTTGTTCCTATCCCAGCGAAATACGGTGCGGTCCGCTAGCTCAATGGCTACATCTGGGATGTGTGGGTGAAGCCACGTCTCAGTTAATATCAAAATGCAACAGTCCTTTATGAGTTTATTCGCAGAGATCTGTAAATTCAACTCGTCCATCTTAGATAGATCTGGCATTAGAAAGAAAAATGCTGGGTAGCGGTGGTTTGTTCAGGTGTTTTCTTAATCTCGCAAGTAGGCCGGACCGGCATCCGCGCTTTTGCTTCCTGTATCTTCTTCGCCTCCGATGCCTGCCGGAGCCGACAACGATCCACGGAGAGCCTGGTATCCTGGCTATCTCCTCCGGTATGTTGTGCGAGTCCACAAATTCACTGGTTATAGTCTGTTCAGATTGTAGTCCTAGGATCAAGAGATCTTGACGGCTGTACGTTAGATTCGCACAGCTAAACGCAATATTAACAATCAAACATGTAAACAAAAACAAACAGCACCGAAAGTGAGAGCATGAAGCCGCTGCGCCTATGTGCGCCGCCATCTTTGTAGCGCACAAAAACCTTTCATATAATTGTGCAATACCATTCAGCTTTGCCTAGTCCGGTCAGTAATATGTGCTCAGCTTCATCAATTAAGATTCACAATTCACACCTGAGAGATATAGAAAAATATATAGAAAGAGAGAAACTAAGTAAACATCAAAATCAACATCAAACACAAATGACAACAGCAGTGAGGTGGCTTTAAAAACCACAGTAGTTATAACACCGTTTCTATGAAACCAGTGTATCTGCCAAATGGGTCCGGGTATTTATCCCGTATTCTGGACACGCAACAGCTGGGGATGACAACACGGTTTCCCGCACCAAGGGCACCATAATGCCACAAGACAAAATTCCTGTAAGCGGCATAGCGGTATTCCCGGTTGTCATCCCCAGGAAGCTGTGTGTCATGGAGAGTGTTCTGTCCTCAGTTTGTAAATTGTTTTTTGCTATAAGTTCAATTTCATGCTTGATAATTATTTTGTTTATTATAAGAAATGAGACACAGGTATTTTGTAATGTAAGAAGAGTCTTTATTTTGAAAGAGCTTTTATTTTGACATGACCTTCCTGTTTACGATGGGCGATCCCATGAGCTTCCGGTCCTTGAGCTTGCCAGAACCGTAATGTTACCGGCACGAAGCGCGTCGGGATATTTCTGATGTTTCGCTCCCGAATCTTGTTTGTCCCACACTTGTGGCAATGTCTGTAAGTGTCTAACTTGAGTGATGATGTATATTGTATGTTTTGTGTAGAGGTAAACTTAATGAGCACGATGTAATGTCAACTCGAGAATGTATATTAGTAGCCACGTTACGTTGTTAACGTTCGTCTTTTGCTAATTAGTTAACTCATACTCTGTTAGCGTGCTAGTTATTGTACATTTTCTATTAAGCTAACGTGACTGTTTAAAGCTGGTAAATGGTGAAAGTTATATCTTGTACTTGCGAGGCAGGCTCCTAAGTATATTTTGTATTCTGTTTATTACAGTTTTACTCGATTTTCACTTGCAACGTTGGAAAATAAAGGAGCAAGGTGCTCGCGTCCTGGCTCGTGGAAACGAGTTTGGCTTGCTGTTGAGTCTGTGTTCATGCACCTAGCTCACACACAGACAGGGACAGTACAGTAAAAAGACAACCAGCGTGGGTGCAAGGGATAACGCAAGAACTCCAACATGGCGTCTGAATCGAAATCTAGAGATGAAACAAAGCCTGAAGCAAGCCCGCTACCACGTCCATCGTCTTCAAAGTCTTCGGTTCACTCGAGAGCCAGCTCAAAACGCTCGTCCTCTTCAAGATCTTCTGTCATGGAGGCTGCCGCCAAAGCTAGAGCCGCATCTGAAGCAGCGCTCACCAAGGCATCTTATGCTAAGCGACAGGTAGTAATGAAAAAGGAACAAGCTAAGCTAGATCTACAAAAGGCCACATTAGAAGCAGATTTGGAGGCATTGGCGTATGAAAGGGATGCAGAGGCGGCGCGGGTTGAAGCTGAAGTCTTAGAAGCAGCTGTAGCTATGGGGAATGAAGATGTACAAAGTCTAAGAAGTGTGGTTCCGCCACAAGTGATTCGACAGCGCACTGAAGAGTATGTGCAATGCCAGCCACGGATTAGCGTACAGTCTTCTTTCTTACCGCATCACTATGAAATGCAGCACACAGTGAACAGTCCTCCATGTCAATCAGCACATGGAACTGTAGAGGTAAAGCCCCCACTCAGAGACTTCAGACCCTTTGCACATGAGCCCGCACATGCAGTTGAACAATCCCCAACCTCAAAACCGTCACACAGTCCATACAGACATGATCAGCCTCCTCTTTGCCCTGACTCTCCACCCATGAGAGACTTCGCCAAGTTCCTAGCACGCAGAGAATTAGTGACCACTGGCCTTACCAAGTTCGACGACTCACCAGAGAACTTCCGCGCATGGCAGTCGTCATTCTTCAATGCAACACAGGGCTTGGGGCTCGCCTACAGTGAAGAGTTAGACCTCCTCATGAAGTGGCTAGGTAAAGAGTCATCGGAGCACGTGAAAAGGATTCGCGCTGTTCATGTCACTAACCCCAGAGCTGCCCTCCATCTGTCCTGGCAGAGACTGCAGGAATGCTACGGCACACCAGAGATGGTGGAGAATGCGCTGTTCAAAAGACTGGATAGCTTTCCACGTCTGTCTGCTAAAGACAATGCAAAACTGAGAGAGCTCAGTGATCTTCTTATGGAGTTGCTGGCAGCTAAGGACGACGGTTATCTCCCCGGGCTGGCCTACTTCGATACTCCTCGTGGGATAAAGCCCATAGTCGAGAAGTTGCCTCCTGGCCTGCAGGAAAAATGGCTCACCACAGGCTCCCGCTTCAAAGAGCAACACAGAGTGACTTTTCCTCCTTTTTCGTTCTTCGTTGACTTCATCAACAGCCAGGCTAAAGCCCGCAATGACCCAAGTTTCACCCTGTCAAGCTACAGCCAGTCATACAGCAAAGGTGAGAAAACTCCATTCAAGCAAAGTGGATTCAAGACTGCTGTATCTGTTCACAAGACAGACATGTCTGCTACAGTTGACGCAGACACCACAAGCGCCACAGACGCTGAAAAGAAAGACATTGATCCAGCTCGATATTGCCCTGTGCATAAGAAAACACATCCGTTAGAGAAATGTAGGTCATTCAGAATGAAAACACTGCAAGAACGAAAAGACATTCTTAAAGAACACAAACACTGTTATAAATGCTGTACCCCAAACCACCTTGCCAGGGACTGCCGGACGACACTGAAATGCGGTGAGTGTGAGAGCGAAAGACACTGCTCAGCAATGCATCCTGACACCTCTCAGCCGCCACCTCCGTCGTCTGTCCAACCAGGTGCAGAGGCACAGCCAGCCAGTGTTCCCGTGGAAGTGAGGTCGCAGTGCACCAAGGTCTGCGGCCTAAACAGTCTTCCACGCTCCTGCTCAAAGGTATGCCTGACGCGCGTCTTCCCTCAAGGTCAACCAGAACGCGCCATCAAGATATACGTCATACTCGACGATCAAAGTAACCGCTCCTTGGCACGCTCTGAATTTTTCCAGCTGTTTGGGGTCAACAGCAGCCCGTCACCATATCTGATGAGAACATGCGCCGGCACGACTGAGATGACCGGAAGAAAAGCAGTTGGCTTTCAAATCAAAGCAGTGAATGGAGGTGTGTGCCTTGATCTACCGCCACTCATCGAGTGCAACGAGATATTGACCAACAAGTCTGAAGTCCCAACACCAGAGGTCGCCCTCGCACACCCTCACCTCAGACACATCGCTCTGCATATTCCCAAGCTGGATCCTGACGCCCAGATGATGATTCTGCTAGGGAGAGACATGATTCGTGCACACAAAGTGAGAGATCAAGTCAATGGGCCCCACAACGCACCCTTTGCCCAGCGTTTAGATTTAGGTTGGGTGATAATAGGTGAAGTGTGTCTTGACAATGCTCACAAGCCAACCGTGAACACCTTCAGAACCCACATTCTCCAGAATGGACGTCCGTCACTCCTCACTCCTTGCCACAATAGCATCTGCGTGAAAGAAAGACTGAGCTACGGCGGGGAGCACAGGTATGGCCACTCTGCACATATGACAAAGCCTAAGCCAGCTGAAGAACAGCTCGGGCTCACAGTCTTCCAGAGAACAGACAATGACAATAAGAGTGCCATGTCCTTTGAGGATGAACTGTTTTTGAGCATTATGGAAAAAGAACTCCATCAGGATAAAGAGAATAACTGGGTAGCTCCGTTGCCATTTAAGTCTCCTCGTCCTCCGCTCCCCAACAACAGAGAGCAAGCTCTGTCACGCCTCAATTCTTTGAGACGCACGTTGAACAAGAATGCTGAGATGAAGCAGCAGTTTTCCTCCTTCATGGACAAGTTGTTCGAGAACAAGCATGCAGAGAGGGCATCGCCCGTCCAAGAGAAACAGGAATGCTGGTACCTGCCCATTTTCGGGGTGTACCATCCTCAAAAGCCAGGGCAGATACGAGTCGTGTTTGACTCAAGCGCCCAACAGCATGGTGTCTCCCTCAACTCAGTGCTGCTCACAGGCCCCGACCTAAACAATTCTCTCCTGGGCGTGCTGATACGGTTTAGAAAGGACCTCATCGCAGTCACTGCTGATATCCAACAGATGTTTTATGGATTCCTGGTGAGACACGGCCACAGAGACTACCTGAGATTCCTGTGGCACGAAGACAATGACTTCTCGAAAGAGATTCAAGAATATCGCATGCGTGTGCATGTCTTTGGCAATAGCCTGTCCCCGGCGGTTGCCATCTACGGCCTGCGACGAGCTGCTCAGAGAGGTGAGCCAAGGTACGGCGCAGACACTAAGCAGTTTGTTGATAGACACTTTTACGTGGACGACGGGCTCGTATCTCTGCCCACAAAGTCAGCAGCCATCGACCTGATGAAGCGAACATGTGCATCACTCGCAGAGTCCAACTTGAAACTGCACAAAATTGCCTCAAACAGCGTCGCTGTGATGAAAGCCTTTGAGCCTGAAGAACTGGCCACAGGCATCAAAGACTTAGGCCTGGACGACGAGACCCTGCCTGTACAGAGGAGCTTAGGCCTATGCTGCGACATCAGCACAGACATGTTCACCTTCAAGGTCGCCGTAGCTGACAAGCCTTACACCCGGCGCGGGGTGCTGTCAGTCATTAACAGCATCTTTGACCCCCTGGGTCTGGCAGCGCCAGTGACCATCAGAGGCAGACTGTTGCTACGAGAGCTGTCCAGCGGAGTTCAGGACTGGGACACTCCTCTGCCTGATGAAAAGGTGAGCAGATGGGAAGAGTGGAAAGCCTCACTTGAGAAGCTGAGTAACCTCCATGTCCCTCGCTGCTATGTGAAGATGTCACTCTCAAAAGCCAAATACACAGAACTGTGCCTTTTCTCTGATGCCTCGAACTGGGCTATAGGGGCAGTAGCCTACTTGAGAGCTGTCACTGTAGAGGGCCATTGTGAGGTTGGATTTGTGCTAGGGAAGGCTAAGCTGTCACCACAACCAGAACCCACAATCCCACGCCTCGAGCTCTGTGGAGCTGTTCTGGCAACTGAGATGGCAGAGCTGATCTTAGACGAACTGGACTTCAAGCCAGACGCTGTTAAATTCTACTGCGACAGCAAGGTGGTCCTCGGATACATCTGTAATGACTCAAAGCGCTTCTATGTGTACGTGCACAACCGTGTGCATCGTATACGCCAGACAACATCCCCAGATCAGTGGCATTACGTCCCTTCGGAACAGAACCCAGCGGACTTAGCCACCAGATCTGTAGCAGCATCACAGCTCATGGACACAATGTGGTTTAAAGGACCCGACTTCCTCTACAAGCCTCCAGAGATGGAGAAACGTGATCACTTTGGATTGATAGATCCTGAAGCAGATGTGGAAGTTAGACCACAGGTGATCGCTCTAGCTACCCACCTCAAACCTAAGAGACTTACTTCTGAGAGATTCCAGCGCTTTTCCACATGGAAGTCTCTGCTGAGAGCTGTTTCCTACTTGAAACATCAGGTGCGTTCGCACAAGGCAGACACAACAGACACACCACAGCACACATGCAAAGGCTGGCATCAGTGCAGTGGGCCTCGCACTCCTGAGGAGCGCGCAGCAGCTAAGAGGCTCATACTAGAGACTGTTCAGAGAGATGCATATCCAGATGAATACGCTGCTCTTCAAGCAAACAGAGAAGTCTCTAACTCGAGTCAGCTCTTGACCCTTGACCCTTACATGAGCGACGGTCTGCTGCGGGTTGGAGGGCGTCTTAGAAATGCTTCTCTTGACTCTGAGGTAAAACACCCAATTATCCTCCCTAAGTATAGCCATGTAGCCAAGCTGCTTGTAGAACACCATCATGCTGAAGTGAAACACCAGGGGCGACAGTTCACAGAAGGGGCTATCAGAGCAGCTGGACTGTGGATTGTCGGTGGCAAGAGACTGGTGAGTTCTACCCTTCATCATTGTGTGACATGCCGTAAGCTCAGAGGGAAGCTGGAAGTGCAGAAAATGGCTGACCTCCCTCCAGAGCGGCTCGACACCTCCCCACCCTTCTCATACGTAGGGCTGGACGTATTTGGACCGTGGACAGTGATGACCCGACGCACTCGAGGAGGTGCAGCGCAGAGCAAAAGGTGGGCCATTCTGTTCACGTGTATGAACACCAGGGGGGTACACATTGAAGTCATAGAGTCAATGGATGCCACAAGCTGCATTAATGCATTGCGAAGATTCTTTGCCATCAGAGGCCCGGCAAAGCAGCTCAGATCAGACAGGGGGACGAACTTCATAGCCGCCAGTGCAGAGCTGGGCATGGAGCGTCCTGAGGAAAAGCAGACCGAAATCCTGAGTTATCTCCACAGCAAAGACTGCACATGGGAGTTCAATCCGCCGCACGCCTCCCACATGGGGGGAGTGTGGGAACGTATGATTGGGGTCACACGCAGAATACTAGACTCTATGCTTTTGCAAAACAAGCATACTCACCTGACGCACGAGGTCCTGTGTACCTTGATGGCAGAGATATCAGCAATTATCAACGCACGGCCGCTGATTCCCATCTCATCAGACCCCTCCTCGCCCATTCTGCTGTCCCCTGCTATGCTCTTGACCCAAAAGCCAGGCCTACATGCTCCACCTGGAGACTTCACCAGTAAAGATCTCCTGAGAGGTCAGTGGAAACAAGTGCAAGCACTGGCAAACGAGTTTTGGGGCCGTTGGAGAACTGAGTACTTAAGCACTCTCCACTCAAGACGCAAGTGGCACAGAAATCAGCGCAACCTACAAACTGGAGACATTGTGCTGCTGAAACAGACTCAAGCACCAAGGAACGAGTGGCCAATGGCTTTGGTCACATCGGCCTCTCCGAGCAGCGATAGACGAGTCTGCAAAGTTGAGGTGCAGACTGCATCTCAGGGCACTTCAAAGACTTATCTGCGGCCCATCTCGGACGTCATCCTTCTCCTTGAAAAAGACTGAACAGACGTGCACCAAAAAAAAAAAAAAAAAAGGAAAGTATATAAAGACAAGTTGAGTAGTGGCATTATGCCAGACGGGGAGTGTTCTGTCCTCAGTTTGTAAATTGTTTTTTGCTATAAGTTCAATTTCATGCTTGATAATTATTTTGTTTATTATAAGAAAAGAGACACAGGTATTTTGTAATGTAAGAAGAGTCTTTATTTTGAAAGAGCTTTTATTTTGACATGACCTTCCTGTTTACGATGGGCGATCCCATGAGCTTCCGGTCCTTGAGCTTGCCAGAACCGTAATGTTACCGGCACGAAGCGCGTCGGGATATTTCTGATGTTTCGCTCCCGAATCTTGTTTGTCCCACACTTGTAAGGCGGCAATGTCTGTAAGTGTCTAACTTGAGTGATGATGTATATTGTATGTTTTGTGTAGAGGTAAACTTAATGAGCACGATGTAACGTCAACTCGAGAATGTATATTAGTAGCCACGTTACGTTGTTAACGTTCGTCTTTTGCTAATTAGTTAACTCATACTCTGTTAGCGTGCTAGTTATTGTACATTTTCTATTAAGCTAACGTGACTGTTTAAAGCTGGTAAATGGTGAAAGTTATATCTTGTACTTGCGAGGCAGGCTCCTAAGTATATTTTGTATTCTGTTTATTACAGTTTTACTCGATTTTCACTTGCAACGTTGGAAAATAAAGGAGCAAGGCGCTCGCGTCCTGGCTCGTGGAAACGAGTTTGGCTTGCTGTTGAGTCTGTGTTCACGCACCTAGCTCACACACAGACAGGGACAGTACAGAGAGCATAAATGTCGTTTCTGAGCTGCCGTGCTAAGCGCAGTACATGCTCATCTAAAATATACAATAACATGTGGGGCAATCTACTGATGCAGGTGGCCTCCATCATCCCACAACATTTATTCTCCAAGTCAGTTCCCATTTCCCTGCACCTTGAACAGCTGCACCATCCAGGCACACCTTGTAATGGTATTTCTGTTCCCTGAGCAGCTGGCTGGAGCACATCAAAGATGAGGCCAGGTTATCTGTCCATGACTCTGACTAGGAGTCTACGAGCGTCATCTGGATCCATGTTCCAGATCTGCTCCTGAAAATAACAATGTTAAGAATTTAACAAATGTAACCCTAATTCTGAAATGATTTCTTCCAGTAACCATCACACTACAAATTATCCAAATTGTTTATGTCCTTCACACTCTCTTGTCTCTCCCTCACTTTGTATTTTTTGATAAAGGAAGTTTAATCTTATCCTGACACTTGCAGTATTCCCTAAGATACCTGTGTCTGCGACCTTCTTTCCTCTTGCAGCCTCTCCACCCTCACTCTGTCCTCTTCAGAGATTCCAAGTGCTGCTCTAGTCCCTCTTCCTCTAGCTGCCTGTCTACCCCTGGTTGCACTGCTGGGTCCTGCAGTTCTTCCCGCTCTTGTCGTCCCTCTCCTTCCACCTGCCATCCTTCCTCTTGCTGCCTTGTTCCCAACAGCAGCTCCACTCACTTCTGCTTCACTGCTGATTTCGACTGCTACACTTGTTTCTGCTCCACTGCTTGCTGCTGTTCTGCCTGCTCTGGCCATTCCCCTTCCTCTACCCACTGGTCTTCCTCTTCCACTCACTCCAGCTGCTCTGTTTGCCCTTCCTGTCCCTTTCCTACTTCCTCTTGCAGTCACTCTTCCAAATAACGAGTCCTTCTCTCCATGCCGGGGACTCCACGTCTCATCACTAATTGCTAATGATGCTATTGAGGCATCCGGTGAGGAGCCATCTGTCTCTTCCTGTAATAATTCACATGTCAACAGAAACACAAACATCTTGAGATACAGAAAATACATTAAAGACATTTATAATGTGATTTATGTTTTAAAATAAACGCTGTTCTTTTGGTTACCACAAAAATATTAAGCAGCACAACATTGAAAATAACAATAAATGTTTTGTGAGCTGCAAATTAGCATATTAGAATGATTTGTGAAGGTGACACTGAAGAGTAATGATGCTGAAAATTCAGCTTTGACATCCTAGAAATGAATTGAATTTTAAAAATATAGCTGCGAGCAGCGATTGCGGGCCCAAGCCGGTGGCACCGCCACCCTGGTGCCTTTAGTTACACTAAAGCCACCAGGGTGGCGGTGTCACCGGCTTGGGCCCTCCATCGCTGCTCGCAGCTATATTTATATATATATATATATATATATATATATATATATATATATATATATATATATATAATAAATGTAACAAAAAAATATATAAACCACTTAAGAGGAGTGGGTTAAAATACAGAGGCTGATTTTGCAAAGAAATCCACATTCAAACCAAAATATCTGACTTCCTGTTGGTCAGAGCTAATGACTGTAAATGAGAAAGTTGTCCGGCTCGATGAGACCAATATACGTACTGATTTTTGTGACTGTACATAAAATTAACCCCTTCACTTTTGTCAAAAGCATTTAGAAAGTGACACACTTCCTGCTGCCAGTTGGTGGCGCTATAACTTTGACTTACAATAGTTACATACATGTGATCGGCCTCATACCATGAACACACGGCTGAAGTTTCATCAAGATCAGTTAATGTATAGTAATACCAAGTTTTGTGATTCTAGGAAAAACTAAGCCCCCATTTTTGACTAAAGGTGGCGCTACTGAGCCATTCCACCACGCCCGTTTCTGAAACTTTGCACATGTCTACTGGCTAATAAATGTGATGTGTCTGTCGAGTTTCATCCAATTTCAAGCATGCTAAGAGTCTCAAAAGCATCAAAAAAGAATATTAAAGTTTGATGCGTTGCCATGGCAACAGTATCTAAGATATTAATAATCCTTTCACAGGTCTACATCTGCCGTGTGTCTACATTATACACATAAAGTTTGAAGCAAATCGGGTAAAAATAAGAGTGATTTCAAAGCATTTTGAAAGTGACAAACTTCCTGCAGCCAGTTGGTGGCGCTATAACTTTGACTCACAATAGTCACATCCATGTGATCGGCCTCTTACAACGAACACACTGCGGAAGTTTCATCAAGATCAGATAATGTATGCAGAAGTTATAACACACTTCCTGTGTCCCATTATTCGCCATAAATTCGTTTCCTCGCCACGGCCAAACCGTTCGAGATATCAAAAATCTGTTCGCAAGAATTCATTCTCAATGTCTTGACTTCATTCACACCGAGTTTGGTTGTGATCGGATGAATTCCCTAGGAGGAGTATTTCACATTCCATTGTATGCGTTTTCCAAACAACGTATAATAACCGACTTCCTGTTGGGCTTTTGTAAAACTTAGAGCACGAAAGTTGTTCGGCCCGATGAGATCTATATGTGTACTGAGTTTCATATTATTACATGCAAGCGTGTTTGATTTATGGACCAAGTTTTCGGACCCCATTCCAGGGGGCGCTGTCGAGCCCCCCTGCCACGCCCCGGTACCAGCTTCAGCCCGGCCCTGATGGCCGCGGGTTCTGACGTGTGTGCAAAATTTCAAGAGTTTTTGAGCATGTTAAGGGCCCCAAAAGTGGCAAAAAGGCACAAAAAATTATAATAAAAAAAAAAAAAAAACTTACGGAAACAATAGGGCCTTCGCCCTTTCAGGGCTTGGGCCCTAATAAATCTAAATGGAAAAGTCATTTTAAATTGTAATAATATTTTTTTTTTAAATTACTGTTTTACTGTAATGTAAATGCAGCCTTGGTGAGCATAAGCAACTTCTTTCTAAAATATATTTTTTTAAATCCTACCAACACAAACTTTTAAACAGTAGTGTATCTATTTGACGTGCATTTTCATCTGAAAATGTATTTTTGAGCATTTGGTTCAAATGCAAATTTCCAAATGATGTGCTCTTTAACAGATGAACATTATACTGTAACATTTTCACTCCAACCACACATAATGTCACCTGATTCAGCTTATCAAACAGCTAATTATTAGAATTAGGTGTGATAAAACAGGGTTGGAGTGCAAAAAGTCCAGACAGTATTTCACCAGGACCAGGGTAGGAGACACCTGAATACATTAACGTTAGTAGACTCATCTTACATTAGCTAACAAACCGAAACTTAGCAAGTTAACGTTTTATTAGATAACATTTCCTCGCGGCAATTTCATTGGAATGACATTACATAAAGTGAATAGCCGTAACTAAACGTAACAAGAATAGAGATATAATATAAATAACAATACATTACCTCGTCAGTGAACATGTTTTCTGCTGGAGATGCTAGATGGCTGGTTGTCATTGACATGAGCCCACGCTCTTTCCCGAGGTCATCAAAGTATGTCTTTTGTTATTATTTTGATTGAGTGACCCCTAGTGGCCAAAAATTCCATACTGTACGTTTAACAAGGACGATCTGTATTCACGATGACGTTGGCGACAGGTCCAATACATGGCGGATCTATTTTGGAAGAGATGGATCGGGGAGTACCTACTTCAACTACAAGAACGCCAGAAGTGGCTGGTGAAGAAACGCAATTTTCAAGTGGGAGATGTGCTTGTAGTGGATGATACTGCTCCAAGGAGTTCATGGATAATGGGCAAGATTATTCAGATCACAAAAGATAAAAGGGGATTGATACGTCAAGTAAGAATCAAGACCAAGAGTTCCTGTTTGACCAGACCCATTACTAAAGTTTGCCTTCTTCTTGAAACTGAGGATTTTTAACTAGGCTATTCTATGACCGACTGACTAATTGACTGACTGACTTGTGAGAGCTCTCGAATGACTTACTGAAGACTTTGACTAAAGACCATTTAATTGACATGTTTACTTCAGTTGATTACGGACACTGTTCACATTGAAGCATTGGACATTTACATACATACACACACGTGTATACATTGTTTATTTGTGAAATACATTTTTGCGATTTCTATGCAGGTACATATTCAATGATGTATAACTTGCATGATTGTGTTGTATTATGATTATTACAGTTTTGGGGTGTAATAATCAGGGGCTGGAGTGTAGGTGCCAGGTTTGGGTTGATGTCTTTTATTTTGACATTTTTACTTTCGGTTTGTTACATCACTTGTTTTAGGTGCATATTACCTGTTAGTTTGCGTGTGGTTAGCATGGAGGAAGGAGGTGAGTAGCTGGGACGCTCACTTTCTGTTGACCGTTTTCATTTCATTTAGATTTATTTCATTTCATTTCTTTTTGTTTACTTTACTGTCATCATCATCATGTTGCTGTTCTTTTCAATGTTATAATAAATCACTTGGATCAACCGTGGAAACGCGTCAATCTTTAATCCCTCTACTCAGCCTCTTAGCGGTTACTGGCTGCCGCTATAATCTAGGCTCATTTATTTATATTTGTAAAACACAATACATATTTGTTACTGCACTGCATTTTTGCTCAAATTTACCTTTATACTTGCACATTCCTTTCTGTTTGTTTGCGAGTCGAGTTCTCTTACGAGAGTCCTCTCGTACTGCGTTTTTGTAAAAACGCTACGGGAAAAACTCTTTTTCACGAAATACTGAAGCAAAAAATTATCCTTAATTTTCATACATGTAAAGCGCGTTGCAGCAGTACTCAGCTATGGCGAGACGGCTTGCTCGCTCATTGGCTGCTCTGCAGCAACTGCATAAGCCTATCGAGCGAGGCCTGAGGTGACGTCAGGCCAATGAGGGCGCTTCGCGCCGAGACGGGTGTGGCTAACCTCTATAAAAGGAGCTCGAAAAGGCTGATTCACTTGATTTTTATCTCTTCAGCGAAGCTCACACATCGCTGGATCACGAGGAAGCAAGTGTCGTCTGAGGCAAGCACTTCAGCGGGACGAGCCCTCGAAGCCGCTGGCCAACGGCGCCTTCTACAGCCGTACCTGCTGCGCTTTCTGACGCCATATCCTTTCTATTATTCTACGGTTCTTGTGTGTGTGTGTGTTCGCCCCGCGACACTCACCCCCTAAAAGAGCTGCGTTTTTTTAAAGATGCCTTCATGCGGCTCGTGCCGAGCCCCACTCACAGAGGGAGACCGCCATGTCATCTGCGTCTCCTGTTTGGGTGAGGACCATGCAGCGCTCGCGCTCGCTGACGGCGGCTGCCCTCACTGCGAGCTTTTGCCTATGGTGACTCTGCGGACTCGCCTGGCATCCTTCTCAGAGCCTGCATTCCCCGCCGCGCTGCCGCGCCGTAAGAAGCGCCGCTCGCAGCGGGTCCCGGAACCCGCTCCAGCCCGACCAAGCTAGCCGGTTCGCCCGCCTGCTTCACCGGCTTCTCCTGAATCACTTCCTGATGCTCAGCGCCCGCAGTCTGCCGCCACTTCATCAGAGGAAGTCGTTTCCGAGGCCGCGTCGGGGGAGAAGGAAAAAAGGGTGACTCTGAGGACTCACCTGGCATCCTTCTCCGAGGCTGCTCCTCCTGGAAGCGGACGGTCGGGGTTAGTTTTCTTTACGTTACAAGAAAAACTACCCTGCCTCTGCGCGTCATTCACCGGCGAAAGGAGAAAAGTGTGTTCGTTGTGTACTGGCCTCTTTTCTCTTATATTTCCCAGTCCCTGTCGGCGACTGGAAATGTCATTTGCAGCAAGCGTATGCCTGCTAGCAAACGCTGAAGAATATTGACGCTCAAACGCATATCAATATCAACGCATCTAAAAACCTGTATCCCCCTGTGGCTCAGTGGTGGAATGATAGGTTTTCCGCACGGACGACTGGGGTTCGATTCCCGGTCTGGCAGCATATAATTATGCCGCTAATGCTTCGCTCTGTCAGTCCCCTGAGGGCGACTGCAGAGGTGCATTTTTGCAGCCAGCAAGCGCGTGGTACCCGCTTGCCTGCAACCGAACACCGTTTCTACGGTTCCCGTGCGTCACTGGCGAAAAGAGAATGGAGTGCTTTAGCCCCGCTGAGACCGGGCATTATCCTCTCTTCTCACATTCTGGCACTTTTCAGGCGTCTGAAAATGTCAGTATTGCATGTTGTGCTACACGCATGCCTGCAAATGAACGCTAGTGTGTTTAATACTCGCGATAACTGAAAGCCTATGTGTCTTCCTCTGTGGTCCAGTGGTAGATTCATAGCCTATCGCGCAGTCGACCCGGGTTTGGTTCCCGGGTCCACCGGCTGAAAAATTTATGCCGTCACATACAATTTGCTCTGTCAGTCCCCTGGAAGGCGACTGCAGATGTGAATTTTTGCAGCCGACGAGCACGTGGTATAACCCGTGCCCGTTTGCCTGCACACAAAAACCGTTCTACTGCTATATGTGTAGAGTAGATGCCTGCCCATCCTCACACACAAGCACAGCCCTTCATACAGGGCCCGCGCTCATAAAATCGACTCAGGTCGATCGCGCTCACAACATAGTAACGTGCCCGCTGCTAGCGCCCACAAACACTATGTTCTGCATGTCTCATGGTTTTCTATAAAAAGAAGCCTTTCCGCACTCGCTCTGCTCAGGCAGACTCTGCTCTTCCGAGCCCACATTCACTCACAGACATTGCATGTCCTATGGGACTCGCCCAGCCCTCCCTCACTCGGTTAAACACCGCGGCGAGGTCGAGTGCGTCTGAAAATGTTGATATTGCATGTCATGCTACCCGCATGCTTGCAAACAAACACTCGCGTTAACTGAAAGTCAATGTGTCTTCCACTGTGGTCCAGTGGTAGATTCTAAAGCTTTCGTGCGGGCGACTCGGGTTCGATCCCTGCTCAGATGGCAAAAAAGTTTTTATGCCGCCAAATACAAATCGCTCTGCCAGTGCCCTGAGAGGCGACTGCAGACATGTATTTTGCAGCCGACAACCACGTGGTACAACCCGTGCCTGTCTGCCTGCGCACAAAAGCCGTTTCACGGCTACCCGGAAAGATCCCATAGGGATGTATTTTCTGGTGTTCCGGCCACGGCCGATGGTGCTATAAATGTAGTGCTGATGCCATCCCTACACACAAGCACAGCCCCTCACACGGGGCTCGCGCCATAAATTCGACTCAGGTCGATCGCGCACCCAACATAGTGTATGTGCACATTTTCCAGTGCCACAAACACTGTCACACATGTCACGTGGTTTCTGTAAAACGAAACCTGTGCGCGCTCGCTCTGCTCAGGCAGACAGCGCGTCAAAAGCAGTAAGTGTGCCCGCTTCCCGCCCACACTTACTCACAGACAGCATGAGTCCCACGAGACTCTCTCTGCCCTCCCTCTCTCGGTTAAGCACCGTAGTGGGGTCGAGGACGAGCGCTCTGCCCGCTGTGATCAGCGCACTCCCCGCCTCGAATGTCACAGGCATAACGCCTACGTTACAGCACACTGAAGCACCTCTGTTGCAGAGGTTTCGGAATGGGTGCTAGACATTATAAGGAAGAGGCTACTCGCTACAGTTTTGTCGACGCCCTCCCCGCTTCACAGCGCGCGTCGGAACTACGGTGAAATCAGAAGTAGCACACCTACTTCGTGCCAAAATATCAAAACTGATGAGCAAAGAGGCTATAGAGCCTGTATCTCAAGCTCAAAGCGAAGGGGGGCTATACGGCAGATACTGTCTGGCGAGAAAGACGGGACCCATACTGGATCTATGACAGTTGAACAAAGCATTAATGAAACGCAGTTTCAAATGCTCATGACCAGAAAAATTCTCACTGAGGAGACTGGTTCATATCAATAGATCTGAAGGGCGCGTATTTTCAAATACAGATAGCGTCACATCACAGGCAATACTTGAGATTCGCCTCTACGGCCAGTCATACCAGTATACAGTCCTGCCACCTCGTACACTTATGAGGTGCATGGACGTAGCGCTCGCTCCTCTCAGACTCAGAGGCATGCGAGTGCTGAACTATTTGGACGACTGGCTGATTCTAGCCCAATCACGATCAAAGGTCGTGGAGCACAGGGCCATCTTTCTCGATGACCTTGAGAACCTTGGTCTCAGAGTCAACTGGACGAAGAGTTCACTGAACCCCAGTCAAACGATCTCGTTGCTGGGTGCAGTTCTGGACTCGCAGTCTATGAAGGCACAGCTGTCGCCACAGCGAGTGCTGAACATTCAGCGCGCAGCGAGCTCTCTCCGCTGCGCCACGACTATCCCACTCAGGGAATTTCAGAGGATGCTAGGTCTCATGACCTCAGCATCACCAGTTCTTCAGTTGGGCCTGCTCCGCATGCGCCCCTTGCAGTTCTGGCTGAAAGCGCGAGTACCGCGCAGAGCGTGGGTATCCGGTTGGCTGCGTCTCAAGGTCGATCAGAACTGTGTTACAGCTCTAAAACCTTGAATAGCGAGCGACTGGTACCAATCAGGTGTAAGCCTGGGGACTTCCTCGAGAGTGAAAGTGGTGTCAACGGACGCCTCCACCTCGGGATGGGGAGCGCTGCTCGAGGGCAGATCGTTCTTCGGCCTGTGGTCAGAACGAGAGAAGCTCCAACATATCAACTGTCTGGAAATGCTGGCAGTGTAAAACGCGCTGACGCGCTTTCGTCCCCGAATCAAGGACCATCACGTCTTAGTCCATTCGGACAACATGCCTGTGGTGTCCTACATAAATCACCAGGGGGGTTTTAAGATCCCGAGACCTGTGCAGGTTGACGGAACACCTCCTGGTTTGGGCTCAGCACAACTTGCGCTCGCTGAGAGCAGTACATGTGCCTGGGCTACAGAATCTGGGTCCAGACAGACTGTCCATTAACAACATTCCCACGAGCGAATGGTCTCTACACCCACAAACAGTCCAGCTGTTGCGGGAGAGATTTGGCAGAACGGAAGTGGACCTCTTCGCGTCCCACGAAAACGCTCACTGCCCCGCGTTCTTTTCCAAGAATGAAAGCGCGCTGTCCCGAAGGTGGCCGCGCTGTCCGCTCTATGCTTTCCCCCCGTCTCCCTTCTTCCTCAGGTGATAGAACGGGTGAGGGAAACGAAATGCTCTGTGCTGCCTGTGGCACCACTCTGGAAGAGCCAACCATGGTTCCCAGATTTGATGCAGTTAGCAGACACTGCCCTGCCAGTGCCGTTGAGGAGGGACCTCCTCTCGCAGGCCAGGGGCTCGATTTGGCACCCTCGACCAGAGCTGTGGTCCCTCCACGTGTGGGCGCTCAACGGTTACCCGCTGATCTCTCAGTGGGAGTGCTAAATACTATCACTAAGGCTAGAGCTCCGTCGACTCGACGGCTCTATGCCTCAAAGTGGTTGGTATTCTCCAGCTAGTGCACAGCTCGGGGATGTTCACCCCTCGATTGTGAGGTGACGGAGGTTCTTTCCTTCCTACAGGAGCTGTTGGATAAGGGCAGAGCCCCCTCCACGCTCAGAGTTTATGTGGCGGCTATCGCAGCGTTCCCTGAAGTAACGCTCGGTCAGTCAATAGGAAGGAATGATTGGTCATCCGCTCCCTCAGGGGAGCTAGGAGACTGAACCCTCCCAGACCCCCATCGGTCCCTGTATGGGACCTCTCTACGGTTCTGGAGGCCTTGAAAGGTTCCCCTTTGAGCCCATCCAGACGATTAGCCTCAGACATCTGTCATTTAAGACAGTGTTCTTGCTGGCTCTTGCTTCAGTGAAGCGCATAGGTGACCTGCACGCGCTCTCTGTGTGCCCGTCGTGTTTGGAGTTTGGGCCTAGTGACTCGAGAGTCATACTCAAACCTTGGCACGGTTATGTGCCAAAATCCCTCAACACACTGTTTCGGGCTCAGGTTATATCCCTGTCTGCCCAGCCGGTGTTAGAAGAGGAAGGAGACTTGAGCTCTCTTTGCCCTGTCAGGGCTTTAAGAGCCTATGTGTCTCGCTCTGCTGTCTTCAGACAGACTGAGCAACTGTTTGTCTCGTTCAGTGGACGTTCCAAGGGAATGGCTATTTCGAAACAAAGCCTATCCAGATGGATAGTTGACGCCATAGCGTTAGCTTACACTTCCAGGGGTCTTCAGTGCCCACTGGGTGTCAGAGCGGGTCCAGCGGGATTTCCTTACAGGATATATGTACGGCGGCAGGCTGGGCCTCGCCGTCTACATTTATTAGGTTTTACAACCTAGAGGTTCTATCAGCTACTATCGGTGTAGTCGATTCAGCTGTCTAACTAGAACACTGAAATCGCATGCGCAACGCGCTACCGACTGTCTTATGGGCAGAATTGTGTAAGACCCACATTTCCCACATTTAGTTCAGGTTCCCCCACCCTGTCTATGTGATGTCATATTCGCGTCTGCTGACTCGACCATATAAGGACGGAGGGTATCCCCTCTTGTCTCTAGACTCTCTCTGTGAGGTCATGTTTTACGTCTGCGGACGCTACAGTATAGGGAATTAAGGTCCCCCTCCCTTATTCCCAGACTCTTTGTGAGTCTATCTGGTGGTTATGCACTGTACACCTGGTTTAGCTTCCAGTGATCGGTGTCTTTATCCCAGCACGCACGGCGTTTTACAAGGGGTTCCCGTAGCGTTTTTACAAAAACGCAGTACGAGAGGACTCTCGTAAGAGAACGTACTCGGTTACTAACGTAACCTCGGTTCTCTCTAGAAGAGGGAACGAGTACTGCGTTCTCTGCCGTGCGTACGGTTCACTCTGGTTCGCTTCGGCGATGAAAATCAAGTGAATCAGCCTTTTCGAGCTCCTTTTATAGAGGCTAGCCCCTCATTGGCCTGACGTCACCTCAGGCCTCGCTCGATAGACTTATGCAGTTGCTGCAGAGCAGCCAATGAGCGAGCAAGCCGTCTCGCCATAGCTGAGTACTGCTGCAACGCGCTTTACATGTATGAAAATTAAGGATAATTTTTTGCTTCAGTATTTCGTGAAAAAGAGTTTTTCCCGTAGCGTTTTTACAAAAACGCAGTACTCGTTCCCTCTTCTAGAGAGAACCGAGGTTACGTTAGTAACCGAGTACGTTTTCCTTTGCAAAGCAGATCGAGTTTAATTATGGCACAATATTATCTCCATAATAAAGTACCTAATCTTTTAGCGCTCGTTAAGTAAGTACTTGTTGAAATTAAGTACCCACTCAGTGAGTATGCAGTTTCGAACGCAGCCAGAGAAAACACAAGAAGAGAAGCATGAGCTAGAAGTTGCGCAAAATCGATTTATTTGATTTTATTGGGAAATCTATTTGCGAGGAACAAACCACGTATGTTTTGTAGATATTTTGTTGAGAAACAAATTTGAGTGGTTTTCGGAAGGACTTACCTTTTATCCTGTTGATCCGTGTGACCGTCGTCGCGCTGAAATCCAATGGATTAGGCCATCGTTGCGTCATCCGGTGAAACTCTGAAATAAAATAAGAAATATCATTTATACAAAAGGGAATCGGTGAGATAAAATGTCTATTTTAGTATAAATGTTGACATTTGGTGATTCAATGGTATATTGATGTGTTTTAAAAGAAATAAAATCTATTTTACATGGAGCAAATGTAGGCTACTGCTATAAAAATATGTACAGAGCTGTAAGATGTATGTTAGTTAAGCAAAATGTATGTAAAGTGTGGACTGATTGAGAATATCGTTCTGTGTGTGTGCGCAGGTCAGTTTTGTTATCTCAAAATCTAGATTCTGGATTCTTCTATTCATGGACTGCATTGATATGAACACTTCAAATGTACCATTGAGGATGGCGAGCCAACCGTAAGAATACGAGAGACGCTTATTTGTTTGTCTTCATGGACATCTTCATTGCATCGCTCCCAACTAAATATTTCATTTGGTTCTTGAAGGTTTTAAGTTGCCTATTTACTACTTTTTGAGTAGGCTACTGGATGTTTCTTTATAAGGAACTGAGGAAAGAAAATATCAGTTGTTATTATTCGGACTGACATCATGAACTGCATTATACTTGAACCTTGTATTGCATTCTAAGAGTTACTGATACGCATTCATACGATTTTGTACATTACGGTTTAAATTTGTATATGTGATTCCACATAGATATTGATATTTGGGTTTATTGCTTTATAGTTGTTGACCTTGAGTAGCCTATACATATTTGAGTTCTGTATAAGTTTGAACTCTAAAGTGCAAAAAATTTAAATAATACTGGCATAAGTTCATCATATAGAAAAGAAAGGGGGAATCAAACCTAGAACTGAACATTTGAGTCATATACAAATTAATTAATTTTTTTTTTTTTTTTTGGTTAATAGTCCAATTTAAAGTTGATTTATACACTTAAGTTTACATTTCTTTGCTTTGTTTTTGGCTTCTACAGTGTCATTGATCCACTCAATTTGTGTATTCTGTTAAATCCCAACGAACTATTTCACCTTACATAAATAAGTGCATTTAATTCATATTGTACGTGTGTGTTTGTTTGTGTGTGTGTGTGTGTGTGTGCGCGCCCTTGCCTCTTACAAATTCTTATGTTTTCTGATGGTATTAATCTGGTCAACAGTGTTCTTACAAATAATCATCTAGTGAGCCATTGTCCCCTTTACTGTGATTTAACCCCTAAATCGCCTGACGGTGGTTACAAGTAACTGACTACATGTAATTTGGATTACATAATCAGATTCCAAAAATTAAGTACTTTTAGTTAGATTATATTATATTATGTTTTTAAATACTCATAATCAGACTACAGTTACTTTTTTATTAATTACATGATTACATGTTATTCTCACAATGGCATTAAAGTATTCATGATTCAGTGATTCTCTACTACTTTTTAAAAAAATATTCCTTTCTAAAAAATGCCCTAAATAGAAAATAGTGTCATTGTTCAGCTGAAGTCAGTACAGTATCTATTGATTCAGTTACACTGTAAAGATTATATATTATTAAATTAGATAAAGTCGGTTATAGCCTAGCAGAAAACAATGGCATCAGACTTTAGAGTGTACATCCATGCTATGGAAATTACTACAGTAATAGTAGACCATTTGGGGACTTTTGGCATACTCTTTTCAACACACCATGATTTGGGACACAATTATTGTAATTGCACATTTTGTTATATATCATGTCAGGTTGAACACTGATGACATCATCTTGAACTGACATTACGAAGAAACATGTTATATGTTTTATATATATATATATATATATATATATATATACTCATTTAAGTGTGGTCAATTTTGTATTTTTATTAACAGTTTTTGTGTGTAAATTAACCTGTAGGCCTATGCCAAAACTGATGTATATTTGTTTAGAATACATAATGTGCTTAACAAATGAGTAATATTTTAGATAAAGCTTGGATATGTTCATAAAAGGGTACAACCAATGCATCAAGCTGCATAAATCTACAAATTTGGTAAACAAGGTTTAGTCATTGTTATTACACTTAATGTAGGCTATTAAATTGCATCTTACATAAAGTAAACAATTATATAAAACTTTGGGTTAATGTTGGGTATTCATGTTCAAGCTAGTCACACGAGCCAATAATTTATTAATGTCCTCAAACCTTTACGGTTTTTGAATGTCTTTCACGTGCCATAGAATCAAAATATCATAACATTATCAAAAAGCCTTTTTTTAAGTATGAAATTATCTCCTATTTTCTATATACCTGCCCCTTTTAGGTTATACAACCGTCTGAATCATTATATAAGTGCGCTATATAACACCAATGGGGCTTCAATCCTGACGTCACGTGCTTCTTACGTGAATGAGAGCGAGACAGACGGTCGGTGTCATACTTTCCCGTATTAGTGCGAACCAAATGTAACATCGGAACTGTCTCCGTTTGTTAAAACAAGTTATTAATATTTACAGTTTCCAGTAGCTCGTATAAGACATGGACATCCTCTAGAATGATCAGAACAAAAGAGTCCCGGAGAAGGACCGTTTCAAAAGGTATTCCGATCGAAAGAGTTCTCGAGGATTACACAGAGTGCTGTTGCCGGAGACATCGGGTCTTACATAAAACGAATGGGTCGTTTTAAACGTCGGTCATGAAAATGCAATACGTTGCTATTTTTACCGCTTTCCTAAATAATAATTAGCGTTTCATGTGGAGTAGCAGGAAATGGATTCTGGGATTCAAAATCACACCGAACATTATGTGCACGACCTCTCTAACCCGACCGCACTGGGTTTGTGTGCGGAAATGCTCGGGGTGGCGGACGAAGCGTGTCGGGCTGGAGACTTCGATCTGGCCGCGGAGATCTATTCCTCTCAGCTAGCCGAGCTGGAGCACACCGACCGTGGCCTCTGTCTGCGGAAAGCTGATGCCCTGGCCCGTGGGGGGCGCATAGCAGATGCGTTGGACTCGTACTGCATCGCTGCAAACCTTCAGGCACTGAGACCCAATGAACTGAAGGTTTTAGTTGAAGTTATAGCGCATACGATACGTACGAAAGATCAGTGTGACAGTAAGACAATAAGCGTGGGTTCTAACTCCGAAAACAGATGTTTTGAGAGTGATGAGTTAGAGGAAGAGCAGAACTTAGATTTGTTTTCGTGTCGCCTTTGCAAGTGCTTGTTAACGGAGCCGACGTCTTTGGTGTGTGGACACACTTTCTGTAAGCGCTGTCTGGAAGATGACTTGACAAAAGAGTGCAGAAGCTGTCGTTTAAAACCGAACAAAACACCAAGAGAATTAAATGTGGATGGACTCAGACTAAATGTTATTGTCAGTGGCTTGATTGACAAATGGTTCAATTCGGAAAGCAAAGCGAGACGATACTGGTTGGAGGGGGAATGTCTTTGGAAAAAACAAGACTTATCCAACGCCATACTGAAGTTCAACAAGGCGATGGAACTAGGTAAGAGACTGTTTTATTCTTATGTATACGGCCTTTCACCCAATTTATTGCAGCGAGTATTTTATAAAGAACTGACCTACTTTCCGAGAGACTGATGAAACAGCCACAGGGGGCGACATTGTGCATCTCACTCTCAAAAATGTTTTGTATCAACGTGACCAATATAATTAACATATATTGAATTGGGGTTCATTGAGCTGTCAGGATGATAAAAGGTAGGTACATTGATGTCTTGTTGATCACAATTACCAAACAACAACCATTATCTTTGGCTTTGTTGCATGTTATCAGCCCAACCCAAAGTCTTCCAAACAGTACTCTGTCTAAACAATTAATAATGCACAATAATGATTGTGATATAATGATATTACTGAATTAATGCAGACATTTTGTTTACAAATTTATTTTGTTCAGGTTGCTGTTAGCCTCTTGTTTTAGGTCAAGTCTGGGTTTCTCAAAAGTAGGTCATTGCATTAGACCTGCTAATTATTTAAAGTGTGAGAAATACATGCTGTCTCATTTTGAAGGCTGTTCCCTCCGGGGGTCTCATTTGACAGCCACATCACGGTCTCATTTCAGAAAAGCAACAATTACATTTCAAAATAAGAAAGAAATTACAGTAATTGTGCTTCAAGAGGAATAATAGTCTTGGTTGCTTTTCTAAAATGAGACGGTGACATATACAGCTGAAAAATGCGACCTACAGAGTGTGCAGCCTTCAAAATGAGACCCTACAATAAGACAGCTACCAAACAGTGAAACCACTGGAAAGCAAAGACATTGTTAAAGGTTAATTTTTTTGTCCAACAGGTTAGCCAGACATTGATTAAGCTAATTTGTATAACATAAATTTCATGTCTAAAGACATTATGTCAAATGGAAAAGATGATGTACTATTAGATATAAAAAATATTTTATTTAAAGTTTTCTTTTTTTTTTTTCAGGCATTATTAGAATGTTGTTTCCTACCCTGGAAGGTTACATGATGGTGTAAAAGAAGTAAAATTATGGCAATTAAGTAGGTCAGTTCAAATGTATCCTAACACATTTTGATTTTACAAGATAGACAGAGCCAAAATGTTTGCACTTGATGAGGATGCGTTAAGTCCACGGATCACACTTAAACCTAATTTTGCCTGTCTAGAGCCTGTATTCCAAGCTCTATGCTGGGTAATTTAGACAGACCATTAGCAGGTCACTCACAGAGACAAGGCGTAAAAGCAGAAAGCTGAGTTTTGTTTCTCATAGTGAGCCTCACTTCTATGTTTGTGAATTAGAGTTTTGGCAGAATTTCTTCTGGTCTCTCACATGGTGGCAGTGTAGGCGGTTTGTGTACTGTATGTTTTCTTCTCACAATATGCTGCTCGGGCAGTTTGAAAGTAAACACGAATGCTGCCTGCTTTCCCAGTGCTGACTCAGTGTCTGTCATATGAGAAACGTAGAGTTCCACCTTGAGTCATTTCACACATTGTAAATGCTGAGAAACAAATTTGTCTGAATAATTTTCTCACTGCTAAACAATGTCACCTTTATTTATATAGGGCTTTTTACAATACAGATTGTTTCAAAGCAGCTTTACAGAGATAACAGGAAAATAATGCAACAAAGTTTGTTTCTAGAAGAAAATCGCGTCATAGTCCAGCTTAAGTAAGTTCAGTGATGGTTCATTTTTGTTGTAAAAAAGTTATTAATTTAGTTCATTTATATAGCTGCTCTGGAGAAAACCGTGATGTCATTGTTAGTGGTCGACTGATATTGTTTTTTATGCCGATATCTTAGAGAGCAGGGTGGCCGATGGCCGATATAAAGCCTATATATATATATATATATATATATATATATATATATATATATATATATATATATATATATATATTAGGGATGTGCACGAATATTCAAATTTTCGAATATTGGATGTGTAATTATTATTCGAAAAATAAAATACTATTCGAATTTTACTACGTTGCTTTGCTGGCCGTTAATGCAGTGAATCCATGATAAATCCCAATCACTAACTCGCCGTTATAATTAAATGCCCTGGGTGGCGCTGTGGAGCATGTTTAACAAGTGGATGGTATTTGATCACATAATGTCGTCGTCTGCCTCGCGACGTTTGGAATTACTTAGATGAAAATTATATTACAAAATGGAAGTACTTTTAATCAAATTAATTAATGAAACTGAGTTATCATAATATCACCACCACAATGAGAAATCACATGAAATCCAAACAGCAGTCGACTGAGGAAAGACAGCTGTCCATCACTGCATTAAAGGACAAGTTCGGTATTTTACACTTAAAGCCCTGTTTACAGATCGTTTCTGATGAAATAGAACGGTTAAAGGGATACTCCACTTTTTTCGGAAATATGCTCATTTTACAACTCCCCCAGAGTTAAACAGATGAGTTTTACCGTTTTAGAATCCATTCAGCCGAACTCCGGGTCTGACGGTACCACTTTTAGCATAGCTTAGCATAGATCATTGATTCAGACGAGTCCAGTAGCATTTCTTTCAAAATGACCAAAGAGTTTCAATATTTTTCCTATTTAAAACTTGACTCTTCTGTAGTTAAACCGTGTACTAAGATCGACGGAAAATGAAAAGTTGCGATTTTCTAAGCCTATATGGCTAGGAACTACTCTCATTCCGGCGTAATAATCAAGGAACTGTGCGGCCGTACCATGGGTGCAGCAGGCGTAGTGATATGACGCAGCGCCTGAAAATAGGTCTAATAGGTTAGACAAACTTAGTCCCGGTCACGTTGGAAGAAGTTACCGAGCTGGGGACTATTTTTAGGCGTTGCGTCATATCACTACGCCTGCTGCACCCATGTTACGTTTTAATGATTTCCTGTTGCGGCTGCTATTGAAAAGGCCGAAAATATGCCGTCCCCGCCCCTCCGTGTTCGGCGATCAGGTTTCTTTCTCGCGCAGCTTTCATGAGCGAGTCTTTTCCGCTCCGTGTGTGTGTGTGTGTGTGTGTGTGTGTGTGTGTGTGTCGGCGCGCTGCTGCGCTCTCTGCTCAATGTTCCGTTCCTTGTTTGCGCTGCGCGTTCTGAATCTGCTCTGTCGTTAACGGCCCAAACGCTCCAATCATGTACCGATCACGCACTAGAAAAGCAAAGTCCTCTCAAATGACGTGAAATTTCTCTGTAGTAGACTTCTGTTTGCTGAGCTGGTATAGCCATGATGGGCAACAATGGTAAAATTACCTGCTCTGATCACATGCTCTGTTAATAATAGGTTTGTAGGACTATATACTATATTGTATTGTGATAATTAGTAACAAAAAAAAAAAAAAATGTTGATTGATTATTGAAAAAGAATAATATATTGATATATTGATGTTTAATATTATTTTAATATAGGGCTATTTTCTGTTCCTTTTTTTTTCTTCCTGTGTTATTTAATTTAATTAGGTGATTCTAAGTTTAAATATTGATGATTAGAAGCTTGGGGGAAATGCAATTAATTCCAATTAATTCCAGCAAATTGTCCAATCAATTAGTAAAAAAATTTTTTATCGATTCCCAGCCCTAATATATATATATATATATATATATATATATATATATATATATATATATATATATATATATATATATTAGACATGTGCCGGTATTCGGTAATGCGATAAATCACGATAATGAATATGCGCGATAATGAATATGCACTTCAAAATACCGTGAAAAATAATAGATCCAAATGTAGATTTTTAGAATGCGTTAGCTTATTTTCCATAAACCGCTTAAAAAAACACTGCATGTATGCTGCGCAAAACACGTGCGCACTCTGATGTAAACAATCCCCACATGTATTAGCGCTGTGTGCATGCGGCCCAGTGCACACGCTAGTCTAATGGAAACAATCCTCACATGGAGAAGAAGCATGGCGAAAGGAGGAACGCTGCCGACGATTTATCCTCCTTCGAGAAGCAGGGCTGCCAACTCTACGCATTCAGCTTGAGACTCACGCAATTGACACTTTTCACATCGCTCTCAAGCCTCACATTCATTTTCTCACGCAGAGAAATATCGCGGAGCAAAGAGGACACTGACACCGACAGACTATAACAGAGCAGGCTACTTATGATATGAAAAAAATTCTCACCTCTCAGGTTCTGTCCATTTTATTACGAAATTCAGACAAAATACCGTTTTGGCACTTGTAAATGTGACGTGACAGATCGCTGTAGCACCTCAGTTCAAGTAAACCGATCATCTGTTACCTCTTATTTAAAGATACAGTACAACTTACAGAAAGAGGTCAATAAAACTGCAGGATAACAATTATGTCACAGAACGTTACAGTTACCTCAGGAAAGCCATTTAATGACCATTGCACATTAGTTGACTAGAAAAATAGCTATAGAGAGGAGTATTTTGCTAAATATGTGCACTATATTACATATTTATTATATTTTTACTTGTGTCATTACATAATTGTTATTATAATGAATATCGCATTATATTTAATTTAATTTGTTATTTTTAACCTTTAATAATACCAGCTGATAGGGCTCTCTCTCTGTATGTTTACAGCATTATGTGAGATGTATTTTTTCTTGAGAAAAATTAACATGTAGTCTATCTACTGTAGCCTACCTAATATTTATCCAAAGAGTCAACATTGAATCAAGATTGAAATCAAATCCCAAGAACTGAATTGAAATCGTGAAAATTGTGTTAAGCAATAATACAAAGAGTAGCCTACCAGTCATTGTACCATGTAAACACTGTAAAATGTTGTCACTAAACTTAATAAAATTCTACAATTACACCTATTGTGATGCAAGTTGGGTTTTTTTACATCCCCCCCAATCCATCCGTTTCTCTTGTGCAATTAAAATATTGTGATAATACTGTATACCGTGATAAAAGCTCAAACAATTAATCGCAGCATGACAATTTGATACCGGCACATGCCTAATGCATAGGTGATATAAAAAAATTGGATGACTAGTAATTTCCTACTACTTAATTCTGAAAAAACAGAGATTCTAATTCGCCTTTGGCTAAGCCACACCCTAGAATGTAGATTGACCAATCACAGCACAGCCAAGAACGAGCTCCCACAGAGGTCTGACACTTTTTCACAGCGCTCCATTGACTTTAACACAGGCATCTCATATTTTTGGCCTCGGCAGGCTATTACCATCGTAGTTTTATCAAAATTATGGTTAAACGTTGTGCCTGGGGCATTTGTAACACAGATACACGTTTCCCAGAGAGGTTGGAGGGGGGTGTCCGTTTTTTTCCCTTCCCAAAACCGAAGTCAAATCCTGACAAGTGTCATCTTTGGATTAAACTATGTGGACGTCCTCACAGTCAGCTAAACCCCTCAAGGATCAACAAGCACACTTTTGTGTGCTTTAGGTACATTTTGCTTTTAACCTTACTGTGAAGTTATACTAGTTAGACAGTTTTATGCTGTTTTAGGTTTTGATTTCGGTTCTCTACCCTAATTAATGAAGAATCAAGGTGCTAGCAAGCAAGCTTAGCGATAGTTTAGTTATCACGTAAGTCAGGATTGTATGTTTTGACTAGAGGCTGGATGTTAGCTAACTTTGTTATTCAAGATACAAACACCTAACGTTAATGTTACAGACACGCTGTTGTGGTAGTTTTGAAGGTGACTAACGTTACCGCCACCGTGTTGACACAGTCGAACAATATGAAGTTGTCGGACGTAGCAACAGTAACTAAGGGGGGCGGGGCTTAGCCAAAGGTGAATTATTGGACTAAAAAACTTCCTCACGTAATAATCTAGAATACTGTCTAACACTTGATGGCTGCTCTGTCAAGTCTTCGTCGTCGGTTAGGAACCTGGGTGTGCTCTTTGATACCAATCTTTCATTCACGTGTCTAGTATTTTTAAAACTGCATTTTTCCATATTAAAAATATATCTAAATTATGTCATATGCTCAATTAGTCCATGCGTTCATGAGATCAAGGCTAGATTATTGTAATGCTATTATGGGTGGTTGCCCTGCACGCTTAATAAACAAATTACAGCTGGTCCAAAATGCAGCAGCTCGAGTTCTTACCAGAACCAGGAAGTATGACCATATTAGCCCAGTTCTGTCAACACTGCATTGGCTTCCTATTAAACATCGTATACATTTTAAAATATTGCTGATTACTTACAAAGCACTAAATGGTTTAGCTCCGCAGTACTTGAGCGAGCTCTTAACGCATTATAGTCCTTCACGTCTATTGCGATCTCAAAATTCTGGCCAGTTGATAATACCTAGAATATCAAAATCAACTGCTGGCGGTAGATCCTTTTCCTATTTAGCGCCAAAACTTTGGAACAGTCTTCCTAACATTGTCCGGGAAGCAGATACACTCTGTCAGTTCAAAGCTAGACTAAAAACGCATTTCTTTGACCTAGCATACACATAACACATTATAGACTTTTATAATTCAATGTTAGGCTGCATAGATTAGGTCAGCCGGAGCCGGGAACACTTCCCATAAATCCTGATGTACTTGTTACATCATAAGAGGAATATTAGTCTCTCTGCTTATCCCGAGGTGACAGAAGTGAATCAATCAAACTAACTTTAGCTGGACAATAACTTTATTCTAGAACTGCTATAAAGCCAAAACAATCTCTGTTACTTTAATTTCCTATTATCAATGTAAAGCTGCTTTAGAACAATCTACATTGTTAAAAGCGCTATATAAATGAAGATGACTTGACTTATATTTATTTTAATCAATATTCAATAATCAATATCAATACAAATATTTAAAATAAACATGCTTATACTTTAGATGGCAACTTCATGTATCTGCAATCCTATTACAGTTTTTTTCACAAATAAAGTAATTGTTTAAAAATATATGAATATGTGAATAAAAAGGAAGTAAACACTGTAACAGGGCACTCCGTAATCTGGTAATTTCGTGCACACTGGTAATCATATTTTTTTAAATAAAGATAAGGTAACGCTAATTTTACATACAGCACACAGTGAAAACGATTTGAATATGACGATGGGCAACTGGATATAGCACAGCATATTTTAAAATTAAGGATTAAATTTTTTTTCGATCGCGTCTCCTGTGAAGCTGATCTTCTGTTCACATTGACTCACTTCGCACGGACCGTCACTCGCAGTAACACGTTTATGCAGGCTACAAGATTCGATTAAATCTGCAAGGTTTGTAAAATTAAATGTTTATTAGATATTCAGAGATTTAGATGATGTAGATGCGCATTTGCTGAATGTTGACTGTAAATGAGAAAGTATTTTAGCCTGATTGTTTGCCTTTTCTGTTACAAATAATATAAAAGCAAACACTTTACTTTTTCGCATACCATTTACTTTCTTTGCTTACCAGTTCTGTCTAACAAAGTATTAGATATGACTGACAGAGATCGTAAACTAATGAAGATGGAGAATGTGAGTAAGCGCTGTGTGATCAGGCGCTGCCATTCTCAGGCACTGGTGTTCTCAGCGCCGCCCGTCAAAATAAAAGTCTGGAGCGCCGTCAAAATAAAAGTCCTGCTTCCAACACATCAGCCAATCAGAAAAACTGATCGGCCGATGCCGATATTTGGCATTTTTTTTATATCGCATTGGCGATCAGGTTTTTTTTATTGGCCGATGTGTTGGAAGCGGGACTTTTATTTTGATGGCCTTGGCGATATATCAGTCGACCATTAGTCATTGTCCAGCTCAGTTCAGTTCTCATATAATGGTGTCAATGGAGGCAGATCAATAATATTGTTGAATATTAAATTAAATGTCCCCAACTAAGCAAGCCAAAGGCGAAAAAGGCGACAGTGGCAAGGAACCAAAACTCCATCAGGTGACAGAATGGAGAAAAAAACCTTGGGAGAACCCAGGCTCAGTCAGGAGGCCAGTTCTTCTCTGGCCAATGAACGAACAGTGTATGATTATTAGGGCTGTAACGATACACCAAACCCACGATTCAGTTCGTATCACGATTTTTGACCTATACAAAACTAAACCTGTTTTATAATATACTAAACAATACAAATATTGTTTACAAAACATGTAAACAATGTTTTGGTATACAAAACAAAACCTGTTTTACAATATACAAAACCTGTATAAACTGAACACCAAAGAACAATATTAACTATTCAGTGGTGGTGACGCGTTCATGTAACATGGCCCAAAGTCTGGCATCCGACCAGCACGGAAGGTCTTTACGTGTTACTGTCTTTTCTCGTGGCAAAGTATTTTTTGATTAAATGCAATACATTTGAATATGTATTCTCTCGTTATTTCATCTGATTTTATATATATATATATATATATATATATATATTTAAATTATATCGCAATAATTATACTATATCGTTTTATCTCCCAGTCCTACTTTTATGTAAAACCCATTCTTCTCTCTACAGAGCCCTCTATATGTTGGCTTCTGGCTCGGCGGGCAGAGCTGCTTTTGGAAATGAAGAATTTCAGCCAAGCAATCAAGGATGCAGACACCATGTGCCAACTCCGTCCCCTGTGGCCAAAGGTAGGAATCTGTGTAGAGATGCACCTATACAAAGCATGGTTTTAAAATCTCATAAGATTAAGAACATTTCACACAAGTGCAAATATTCAAACAAGGTTTTGAATAGAAACAATGCTTTCCTATTGAGATATTCAAACCAGGGACATTTAACCAATGGTAAACCAATTTTGCTTGTAGTGTCTTTCATTTAATTAATAGATTATTCAGAAAGTACTTCATATACAGATGAACCAAAAATAGTCAAAAACATACTTCAAGTTAAGGCCATGACACACCAAACCAACATCAAAGAACTAGTAGAAACGAAAGCCAACTGTGCTGTCACCTCATCAATGTTACTCAGGAAATGTAATTAATTTACTGATAACTAATTACACCTTTTAAAAGTAATCAAGTTACTGTTCTGATTACTTTATTTCAAAAGTAATTAGTTACATAGCCTCTCCAGTAGTTGGAAGTCTCTCCTGACTGCTGCATTTGACACAACATTCTTTTAAATAGACTCGAAAATAATGTTGGCATTAGTGAAATTGCATTAGCATGGTTTAAATCATACTTATCTGACTGTTATCAGTTTGTTGCAGTAAATGAAGAGCTGTCTTATCGATCAGAAGTTCAGTATGGTGTACCACGAGGCTCAGTACTAGGACCGTTGCTGTTCACTCTGTATATGCTACCCTTGGGAGATATCATTAGGAAGCATAGCATTAGTTTTCACTGTTATGCTGATGATATGCAGCTCAATATTTCTTCACAAAATTAACGGAATGCAAAGCTGATATAAAAAACTGGATGACTAGCAATTTCATACTACTTAATTCTGAAAAAACAGAGATTCTAATTATTGGACAAAAAACTTCCTCACGTAATAACCTAGAATACTGTCTAACACTTGATGGCTGCTCTGTCAAGTCCTCGTCGTCGGTTAGAAACCTGGGTGTGCTCTTTGATACCAATCTTTCATTTGAAAGTCACGTGTCTAGTATCTGTAAAACCAAATTTTTTCATCTTAAAAATATATCTAAATTACGTCATATGCTCTCAATGAAAAATGCAGAACAATTAGTTCATGCGTTCATGACATCAAGGCTAGATTATTGTAATGCTATTTATGGGTGGTTGCCCTGCACGCTTAATAAACAAACCACAGCTGGTCCAAAATGCAGCAGCTAGAGTTCTTAACAGAACCAGGAAGTATGACCATATTAGCCCGGTTCTGTCAACACTACATTGGCTCCCTATTAAACAACGTATACATTTTAAAATATAGCTGATTACTTACAAACCACTACATGGTTTAGCTCCCCAGTTCTTGAGTGAGCTCTTAACGCATTATAGTCCTTCACGTTGTTGTGGCAAAAATTCTGTTAACCCTTCATCACTGCGTAAGAGACACTCTGAATCCAATTGTCTTTTAAAAAGTATTTATTCTTGCAAGAATAGGCCCAGTCAACCACTCAGAAGTTACGCTGTGGAGTGAGTGAGACCCAGACAGGAAGAGATCGGCAGCCTTTATACCCTGTTTCAAGGTTCCTTCCCAGCGGCTGTTTCTTTGACCCATATAGATAAGGGACCCATTGTTGTTCAAGTTTCTATACCTAAAGACACAAACTATCAGATACTAGGGTCAAAGATCCTGTCCCATATGTTCCTGAAGCGTCACACCCAGCCCCTCCCCAGGCATGTACATGCATATATCTTGTTTCACACATTGACAATATAGACACGTGACACATTACTTTGCAATATATGTTGAAGATCAATGGAAATCAAATTTTTCCATTACAACGTCTATTGCGATCTCAAAATTCCGGCCAGTTGATAATACCTAGAATATTAAAATCGCCTGCTGGCGGTAGATCCTTTTCCTGTTTAGCAGCAAAACTTTGGAAGAGTCTTCCTAACATTGTCCGGGAAGCAGACACACTCTGTCAGTTCAAATCTAGACTAAAAACACATCTCTTTGGCCTAGCATACACATAACACATTATAGACTTCTATAATGCAATGTTAGGCTGCATAGATTAGGTCAGCTGTAACTGGGAACACTCCCTATAAATCCTTATTGTTACTTGTTACATCATAAAAAGGATGGCGTCTATGCTAATATTAGTCTCTGTTTATCCGAGGCCGGAGCACGTTAAGGGTTTTCCTGTTAGAACGGTGTTGTGTTAACGGCCCCTAAGTTAATAACTAATGATCTTCTCAACGGAAGTTAATCAATCAGTCAAAACTAACTTTAGCTGGACAATAACTTTATCCTAGAGCTGTTGTAAAGCCTAAACTATCTGTTACGATTATTTCCTATTATCACTGTAAAGCTGCTTTGAAACAATCCATATTGTTAAAAGCGCTATATAAATGAAGGTGACTTGGCTTGACTTGACCTTTTAGCCCTGTAACTCAAATATTTTAACATTCTTTCTGCATTTTCCATAATATAAAATAAAACCTGTCTTTCTTGACATTTTAACTTGAAACATTTTAATATGTTAACTGTAGTATTTCTGAATCTGCTTACTCCATTTACTACAAATACCATGGTTTAACTATATTAAACATGTGTTTTTATTTATTTATTTTTATTTATTTTTATTTGCTGTAAAACCATGGTTAATTTTCATTTTCACACAACCTTTGATAGTTGGTCAGCTAAATAAAACGGGCAGTGTGCCAAATATGTAGGCTGGGAGAAGATGTGTGTGAAGATGCGAGTAAATTAATATTTAAGAGATAAACGTACTCGGTTACTAACGTAACCTCGGTTCTCTCTAGAGAGGGAACGAGTACTGCGTAAGTCTTACGCTAGGGGAAAATCTCTTTTCCGCGAGATACTGAAGCCAAAAAATTATCCTTAATTTTGAAATAAAATTAAATAAATGAATAATAATTTGAAGTAAAACGCGTTGCGGCAGCATGCAGACACAGGCGAGACGGCTCGCGCGCCTATTGGCTGCCCTGCGGCAACTGCAGCAGCCTATCGACAAGGCCCTACCGCCGAGACGGGCGTGGCCTAGGGCTATAAATATAGCTTCGAGAGGCTAGCTCACTGGTTTTTCATCGCCGGAGCGAACCAGAGCGTGTGCAGGCACGGCAAGATACGCAGTACTCGTTCCCTCTCTAGAGAGAACCGAGGTTACGTTAGTAACCGAGTACGTTCTCTTACGAGAGGTTCTCTCGTACTGCGTAAGTCTTACGCTAGGGGAACACAGTGTAAAACGCTGTACATGCTAAGATCCAGCACCAAAGACCCAAGGGCAAGTGCCCGGGCTCATATAGTACGCGACCCCAGGCCTGAACTGACGAATATAGTGGGTCTTACACACTGCCCATAGAGCTGCGCGATCAATCAGTGACAGTTTCAGTATTCTGGGCCGAACACATCGGGGCAGACAGTACCGATTTTTAGACCGAAAGCAGCTTAGCCTGCAAAGCGGGAACCTCTAGGTTAGAAAACCTTATAAATGTAGACGGGGAGGCCCAGCCTGCCGCTATACAGATATCTTGCAAGGCAATCCCACTAGACCAAGGCCACGACGAGGCCACACCTCTCGTGGAGTGCGCTCTGACACCTAATGGGCACTGCAAGCCCTTAGAGGTATAAGCCAGCGCTATAGCATTGACTATCCATCTGGATAGGCTCTGTTTCGACACGGCAAGTCCCTTAGAACGTCCGTAGAGTGAAACAAAGAGCTGCTCTGTCTGTCTGAAAACAGACGTGCGAGACACATAAGCCCTTAATGCCCTGACCGGGCAAAGGAAGCTGGCGTCCTTTTCCTCGTTAGAGACCAGCAGGGCAGACAGGGAAATCACCTGAGCCCTGAACGGTGTGTTGTGGGATTTAGGAACGTACCCGTGCCTCGGTTTGAGTATGACTTTCGAGTCATTTGGCCCAAACTCCATACATGTCGCGCTCACTGAGAGCGCTTGTAAGTCCCCTATGTGCTTTACTGAAGCGAGAGCCAGAAGAAACACTGTTTTGAAAGACAAGTGTTTGATATCTATTGATTGGATTGGCTCAAATGGGGCACCTTTCATGGCCTCCAAGACCGTAGAAAGGTCCCATATGGGAACTGAGGGAGGTCTGGGAGGATTTAACCTCTTAGCTCCTCTAAGGAAGCGAATGACCAGATCGTTCCTTCCCAGTGACTGGCCACGCGTTGGTTAGGAAAAACGCTGCTATAGCCGCCACATAAACTTTGAGCGTGGATGGGGCTCTGCCCTCATCCAGTAGCTCTTGTAGGAAGGAGAGAACCTCCGTCACTCCACAGTCTTGGGGTGAAAAGCCGCGTGCTGTGTACCAGCTAGAGAACACAGACCATTTTGAGGAATAGAGCCGTCTCGTAGAGGGGGCTCTAGCCTGCATGGTCGTGTTTAACACTCCCACTGGGAGATCAGTGGGTACCCGTTGATGGCCCACGCATGTAGGGACCAAAGCTCCGGGCGAGGATGCCAGATCGAGCCCCTGGCTTGAGAAAGGAGGTCCCTCCTCACTGGTATTGGCCATGGGGCAGCGCTCGTCAGCTGCATCAGAACTGGGAACCAAGCCTGGTTCTTCCAGAACGGAGCCACTAGTAGCACTGAGCATCCGTTTTCCCTGATCCGCTCTAACACCTGAGGTAGGAGCGCGACAGGGGGGAAAAGCATAGAGTGGGCAGCGGGGCCAGACGTGGGCCAGCGCATTCCTGCTTTTGGAGAAAAACTCTGGGCAGTGAGCGTTTTCCTGAGACGCAAACAGGTCTATTTTCGCTCTGCCGAATGTCTCCCACAGCAGTTGAACTGTCTGCGGATGTAGAAACCATTCCCCTGCCGGAACATTGTTCCTAAACAGTCTGTCTGGTCCCACATTCAGGTGGCAAGGCACATGCGCTGCTCTGAGCGAGCGCAGATTGTGCTGAGCCCATACCAGGAGGTGTTCCGTCAACCTGTAAAGGTTTCGGGATGTGATGCCTCCCTGGCGATTTATGTAGGCTACCACTGACATGTTGTCCGAGCGGACTAAGACGTGGTGTCCTGCTATTTGGGGACGAAAACGCCTCAGCGCGTTGTCGACTGCCATCATTTCCAGGCAGTTTATGTGCAGAAGCTTTTCCCATTCTGACCACTGGCCGAAGAACGGTCTGCCCTCGAGCAGCGCTCCCCATCCCGAGGTGGAGGCGTCCGTAGACACCACCTTCACACTCGAAGAAGTCCCCAGGCTTACACCTGACTGGTACCAGTCGGTCGCTCTCCAAGGTATCAGTGCTGAGATGCATTTCTGATCGACCTTGAGGCGAAAAAGACCAGAAGTCGACGCTCGGCGCGGTACTCGCGCTTGTAGCCAGAGCTGCAGCGGGCGCATGCGAACCAGACCCAGCTGAACTGCTGATGCTGCGGCCATGAGACCCAGCATCCTTTGAAACTTTTGAGCGGGACTATAGCGCCGCGGCGGAAGGATTCCGTCATGCGCTGAATAACCAGTCTGCGCTGCGGCGATAGTTGAGCTGTCATAGACAGCGAGTCCAGTTCTGTGCCCAGAAAAGATATTCTCTGACTGGGAGACAGTGAACTTTTCGCCCAATTGACTTCAAGACCCAGATTCTCGAGATGCTTCGAGTAAAATGGTTCTGTGTTCTATGAACTCTGAGTGTGACTGAGCTAGAACCAGCCAATTGCTTCCAGCCCGAAGTTTCAGGGGAGCGAGGGCTGCGTCCATGCACATCGTGAATGTACGGGGTGCTAGGGACAGGCCAAACGGTAGGACTGTGTATTGATATGCCTGGCCCTCGAAGGCGAATCTCAAAAATCGCCTGTGACGTGACGCTATTTGTATTTGGAAATACGCGTCCTTCAGATCTATTGACACAAACCAGTCCCCCTGGCGAATTTGCGAGAGGATTTTCTTGGTCTTGAGCATTCTGAACCGGCATTTTGAAAACGCTTTGTTCAGCTGTCTTAGATCTAGAATGGGTCTGAGACCCCCGTCTTTTTTCGGTACCAGAAAATATCTGCTGTATAGCCCCCCTTCGCTCTGAGCTTGAGATAAAGGCTCTAATGGCCCCTTTGCTCAACAGTTTCGCAATTTCGGCACGAAGTAGATGTGCTACTTCCTTTTCTACCGTGGTTTCGATTCGCGCCGCGCAACGGCGGGGACGTCGAGCGAACTGTTGTGAATAGCCTCTTTTTATAATGTTCAGCACCCATTCTGATACCCCGGGAAGCTTTGCCCATGCATTTGCATGGATAGCTAGGGGTTGAATGAGATCTGGGCTCTGGCCGCGACATGGTGGCGGCCGGAGCGCTCCGGTGTGCTGAAACACAAACATCGCGCTTGCAGCGTTCGAGGCGGGGGGCGCGCTGATCACAGCGGGCAGCCTGCCCGCGCTCGACTCTCTTACGGCGGGTTGCCGAGGGAAAGCGAGCGGGGGGAACCCCGTGGGGCTTGTCATGTCCGTGAGTGAATGTGGGCGCGGGACAGCGGGCACATTTACTGCACTGAAAACACCGTCGGCATGAGCTGACTGTTTGTGTGTTGGTTTCGTTTTTACAGAAACCGTGGGACATGCAGTGTGTAGTGTTTGTGGGCACTGGGTCGTGGGCACATACACTACGTTAAATGCACAATTGACATGAGTCGATTTTATGTGTGCGAGCCCTGTATTTTGGCGGGCTGTGCTTGTGTGTAAGAATGAACACTGGGGTTGTGAGCATTTCTACTACACTCATAACACCATCGGCCGTGGCCGGATCGTGAGTGAATGTGGGCGCGGGACAGCGGGCACACTCATAACACTGAAAACACCGTCTGCTTGAGCAGACTGTATGTGCGTTGGTTTCGTTTTTACAGAAACCGTGAGACATGCAATGTGTAGTGTTTGTGGGCACTTGGTCGTGGGCACATTCACTACATCTAATGCACAATCGACATGAGTCGATTTTATTTGTGCAAGCCGCGTGTGGCGGGCTGTGCTTGTGTGTAGGAATGAGGACTGGGCTGTGGGCATTTTACTACACTCATAACACCATAGGCCGTGGCTGGAATACCAGAAAATACACTCTTTATGGGATTTATCTGGGTTTGTGTGCAGGCAAACGGGCTGTGAAACCGGCTTGTTTTCTGCTGAATACACTGGAACAGTCACATTTTCTGGAACTGAACGAGCGAGAAGTTTTGGTGGAAGTCCGGCCGCAGCGGGACTTGAACACCGTTTCCCTAGACTGGCTAGGAAGAGCTTGAGTTGCCATAGAAACAGTGTTTGGGTGCAGGCGAGCGGGTTGTACAACGCGCTCGTTGGCTGCAAAATACATCTGCAGTCGCCTTTTTAAGGGAACTGACAGAACGAAAGCATTGACGGCATAATTTCATCTGCCGGCAGACACGGGATTCGAACACGGGTCTCTGGCACGAAAGCCTAAGATTCCGCCACTGAGCCACAGGGGGGAATACATAAGTTTTCAGTTAGCGCGAGCGTCAACTTGTCTTGTGACGGCGTTTGTTTGCAGGCGTGCATGTATTTACAACAATTAACTGCAATATTGATATTTCCAGTTGCCTGAACTTAAGAGGGAACTGAGAAATGGAGGTTAGTCCGGTCTCGACGGGACTAAAACACTCTCTTTTTCTTTTCGCCGGTGAGTGACGCGTGAATGGGCGGGGGTAGCTTTCTTGTAACGTAAAGAAAAAACTAACCCCGTGACCGTCAGTGAGCTAGCCTCTCGAAGCTATATTTATAGCCCTAGGCCACGCCCGTCTCGGCGGGACGTGACGTATTGGGCGCGAAGCGCCCCCATTGGATAGGGCCTTATCGATAGGCTGCTGCAGTTGCCGCAGGGCAGCCAATAGGCGCGCGAGCCGTCTCACCTGTGTCTGCATACTGCCGCAACGCGTTTTACATTATTTCAAAATTAAGGATAATTTTTTGGCTTCAGTATCTCGCGGAAAAGAGATTTTCCCCTAGCGTAAGACTCGCAGTAAGAGAGAACCTCTCGTAAGAGAACTAATATTTCACGCTGCGTACGTGAATTTGTCTTCACAGAAGAAAGCCCTATCTAGGCTCTGCCCTGGTACAGTTTGTGTCAAGCCATTAGTTAGTCTGGTTGTTTAATGAGAAAGAGATGACATGTAGTTGCAATACATGCTTTTATAATCCGTACAATTTGTAGCAGCGGACCATAGGATTATTATTCTGTTGCATTTAACTGAGGAACAACTGATGATGGCATGGTTTGATGTAGGGATGGGACGGTATGAAAATTTCATATCACGATAATAGTGACCAAAATTATCGTTATTATCAATATAATCACGGTTTTGTTAAAACGAGATGAAAGTGTTCAAAAATAACTGATGCTCACACTTAAAAAAATGTTTTATATTTGAAAATCAACAAACAACAAATAAAACAAGCAGCTCTATGCACTTTTTTAAGCAAGATTCTATTCTGTGGCATTTCCTTCCTTACAATGACGGTCGTCAACGGTGCACATCCATGTGTGGGCTTTTTGTAAAAGCTCAAATATGACCACACCTCAGATTTGGTCCTCTTAAAAGGCTGAAAAATATCCAGAGCACGGTCACTGCCTTCCGCCATTCCTTCTCGAATAAAAAAAAACTTTGCGCGCTGCACCTGCGTCAGAGCTGTTGCTGGCTGGACAGGATTTACAGTGAGTTATTAAAATCGCGATAATCAAAGACGGTTTTAATGATAATTAAATTTTAAACGATAATACTAACCGTCAGTACATTTTTATCGTGGTTTATAGTGAAACCGGTAATCGTCCCATCCCTAGTTTGATGTTGACCAATGAGTGGAAAGAGGCGTTTTGTTCCCACCCATGTAGAGATCGAATATTCAAGCTGTTTATTCATTTTCGTGTTATTGTGTTTTCATATGGTAAATTAAAACAAAATGTAATGAAAATGAAAATATGAATATAAAAAAATATAAAAAATAAGATCAGTTCCATTTCGAGAATGGTTCACTCGTATTGCATCTGCTAGATGCTATGGGACAACTCCTTTTCTCGAGAATATTGAAGCCTTTATTTTAAAACGCAGTGCAGCTGCACAGCCAGCACAGTGCAGAGCTGTATAGAGTGCTGATTGGCTGGGCTGCGGGAACTGCACGAACCATGGCGAAGCGGCGAGGACGTGCAAACCTATCAGGGCGCTTCCCGCCTTGCACATGCTGAAACCCACCAAAATGGGTGTGGCTGCTAACTATATAAGCGGCCCACTTCGCCATAGGAATCAGATTTAATCTCTTTCAGCGACGCTCACCTCTTTGCTGATTTTCTCCTGCTCGAAGCCTTCTCGCCGTCGACGAGCCCAGCAGCGGAACGCAGCGATCTGCAGCAGCAGTTCAGAGGACGGTGGCCTCCTGATCAGCATTCAGCATTCCTGACTCAACACCGTCATCTGCTGATTCGCCGTTTCCCTGCGACCATCCAGCGAATAATATCCTTTATAAGAGCAATTCTAAAAAAAGCGAACCTACTAAAGAGCTCACGGCATTGTTCCAAATGCCACGCTCGGACTGTGCGACATGCGGAGCCCCTCGGCATGCCTCAGACAGGCATAGTGAGTGCGTTTCATGCCCGAGCACAAACGCCGAGCTCATCCGCGTTCTCGCCAGGGCCGTCGAGGAGCTCGGACTCGATTGGTCTTCAGCAGAAGAGCCAACTAAAAGCTGCCTCGACAAGTTGTTTCTGCCGGGGCGCCAACAGGCCCCTTTGCCAGCAGCCGGCGCCGTTCTTCCCTGAAGTACATGACCAAGTAACTAAGTCATGGCGCGCCCCCTACTTGGCGCGCCTATGCACTTCAGCCTCTGCAGCACTCTCAACCGTTGACGCTGCCAAGGAAAAGGGGTATGAAAAACGCTGCCGCAAAAGGGGTATGAACCACGCTGCCGCTTGAAATGAGGAGCCTAGTACAGTGATCTGTCACGCCACATCAAAGAGCGCCAAAATGGCATTTATTGTTTGAATTTTGTGATAAAATAGACAGAATTTGAAAGATTACACCTTGCTTATTATCGAAAGTAACAAAACACGGGGCTTGCTATTATATGGTGTAATGTTGTAGGTGGTTAGGCTACAACGCTGTATTCGTTGTGTACACATACTGTAAGATATGAGGTCCATTGAGCCAGGGCTGGGCCGGGGTAGCAGGGGGCGGGGCGTGTTCGATACGCCATGAGAGTATCGCGATATGTATCGTGGGTGGTGTATCATGTTTTTTTGGTTCGGTTTGAATATCATTACACCCCTACTCCAAGTGTTCCAGGCAAAACTTCTCCGATCCTTGGACGAGTCTGGACCGGACCCCACGGCCTTCAAGGATCTGCGCAGCGCCACAGACATGGCCCTATGCACCACGAGAACCACTGCCCAGGCCATTGGAAGAAGCATGGCCAGCCTGGTAGTACTAGAGCAACACCTGTGGCTCAATCTCACAGAGATTAAGCATGCAGACAAGACTGCTTTCCTGGACTCCCCTATATCTACCGCTGGTCTCTTCGGCCCCGCGGTGAAGGGTTTTGCTGAGCGTTTCACTGAAGTACAGAAGTCTTCGCAGGCCATGCGACACTTCTTGCCCAAACGCTCCAGTTCGGCTTCAGATCGCCCGAGGAATGCGCTGACCCCACAGCCAGCCAAACCAACGCCGCCGGTTTCTCAGCCCTGCCCAGCGGCTGAAACCAATCGACGCCCACGGCCAACTAAGCGCTTCCTGTTCCCGCAACGCCTGGACCCTGAGCCTCGGAAGCCTTCCTAGTCCAAGGACAGGAAGGATGAGAAAGGGGTTAACCCTTAGGGGTCTAAGGTGTTTTTTGGATCCTTGAGATGTTCTGACATGCACTGACATTTGTGCTTTTTTCAGTTACTTATAAAAATATATTAATGGCAAAGGTGTCATTGCACTCTATTCAGCACAAACAGGACTACCATAATATGTGAGCAACATATATGTACATGTTTGTATTTTTGAGAGAATAATGTTCATGCATGGTTATTGAAAAAAACAAAATTAAGTTTCTGAAATAAGGCCACAAAACACATACTAAATATGTGTCCACAAGACTTTTGACAAATGGATGTTTTTGCCTAGAGTTTTTGCTTCAAAGTGATGTGAAAATCATCCTGCCTACTCATTCACATAAAACAATACATTGATTTTAAACTTTGTAAGACACTTTTTGTTTAGAAAGGCAATATGCGTTGGGGCGTGAATGATCATGAATAATGATCTGATTCACACCTGAGAAGACAATGACTCGCATAATGAGCCTTTCAGTCGGGTATGTTACTGAGAGGGAACCACAAGAATGCGAGGACAAAAGAAATATATATATATATGTATATGTATGTGTATGTATATACAGTGAGGAAAATAAGTATTTGAACACCCTGCTATTTTGCAAGTTCTCCCACTTGGAAATCATGGAGGGGTCTGAAATTGTCATCGTAGGTGCATGTCCACTGTGAGAGACATAATCTAAAAAAAAAAAATCCAGAAATCACAATGTATGATTTTTTAACTATTTATTTGTATGATACAGCTGCAAATAAGTATTTGAACACCTGAGCAAATCAATGTTAATATTTGGTACAGTAGCCTTTGTTTGCAATTACAGAGGTCAAACGTTTCCTGTAGTTTTTCACCAGGTTTGCACACACTGCAGGAGGGATTTTGGCCCACTCCTCCACACAGATCTTCTCTAGATCAGTCAGGTTTCTGGGCTGTCGCTGAGAAACACGGAGTTTGAGCTCCCTCCAAAGATTCTCTATTGGGTTTAGGTCTGGAGACTGGCTAGGCCACGCCAGAACCTTGATATGCTTCTTACAGAGCCACTCCTTGGTTATCCTGGCTGTGTGCTTCGGGTCATTGTCATGTTGGAAGACCCAGCCTCGACCCATCTTCAATGCTCTAACTGAGGGAAGGAGGTTGTTCCCCAAAATCTCGCAATACATGGCCCCGGTCATCCTCTCCTTAATACAGTGCAGTCGCCCTGTCCCATGTGCAGAAAAACACCCCCAAAGCATGATGCTACCACCCCCATGCTTCACAGTAGGGATGGTGTTCTTGGGATGGTACTCATCATTCTTCTTCCTCCAAACACGTTTAGTGGAATTATGACCAAAAAGTTCTATTTTGGTCTCATCTGACCACATGACTTTCTCCCATGACTCCTCTGGATCATCCAAATGGTCATTGGCAAACTTAAGACGGGCCTTGACATGTGCTTGTTTAAGCAGGGGAACCTTCCGTGCCATGCATGATTTCAAACCATGACGTCTTAGTGTATTACTAACAGTAACCTTGGAAACGGTGGTCCCAGCTCTTTTCAGGTCATTGACCAGCTCCTCCCGTGTAGTTCTGGGCTGATTTCTCACCTTTCTTAGGATCATTGAGACCCCACGAGGTGAGATCTTGCATGGAGCCCCAGTCCGAGGGAGATTGACAGTCATGTTTAGCTTCTTCCATTTTCTAATGATTGCTCCAACAGTGGACCTTTTTTCACCAAGCTGCTTGGCAATTTCCCCGTAGCCCTTTCCAGCCTTGTGGAGGTGTACAATTTTGTCTCTAGTGTCTTTGGACAGCTCTTTGGTCTTGGCCATGTTAGTAGTTGGATTCTTACTGATTGTATGGGGTGGACAGGTGTCTTTATGCAGCTAACGACCTCAAACAGGTGCATCTAATTTAGGATAATAAATGGAGTGGAGGTGGACATTTTAAAGGCAGACTAACAGGTCTTTGAGGGTCAGAATTCTAGCTGATAGACAGGTGTTCAAATACTTATTTGCAGCTGTATCATACAAATAAATAGTTAAAAAATCATATATTGTGATTTCTGGATTTTTTTTTTTCGATTATGTCTCTCACAGTGGACATGCACCTACGATGACAATTTCAGCCCCCTCCATGATTTCCAAGTGGGAGAACTTGCAAAATAGCAGGGTGTTCAAATACTTATTTTCCTCACTGTATGTGTGTTTATATGTGTGTTTATATGTGTGTTTTATATGTGTGTTTTATATATGTTTATATATGTGTTTGTAAGACTGAAAATACTGGTTGTGGCCCTGGTCTGAGACAAAGGGCTAATTACCATTCGACCTCCCCCATACGACCTCACTTCCGCAAACTACTAAGAACTCACACAAGAATATGGTTTAATGTGAATGTTTATCATTGACTGTTATGTTTTTGGTGTCATTTGAAATGTCTCAAAGTGAGTGGTACAGATATCTCATATCCAGATAGGTAAAATAAAAGGTAATAAGGTTTTAAGAGTTTATGGATAACTGACTTACAAAGGAAGGTGGTCTCTCAAGCAAATGGTCACCCACCCCCATGAAGGTGCGACCACTGCATGCAAATTTCTTTTGTTAGCACATGTTTCCATGTGAAAGAGGTCTGACTATTTAATGAGATGCAGCAGAGAGTTCGGGGCCCTTTTCTGTACTTCGGATCGGTCCGTAAAGTTGGGTTTGCATCTTCTCTCTATTCCAGAGCATTTGATGTTTTGTATCGATTATCTTTGAATTGATTATGAAATTGGCATGATACATTTACCTGACATAATAAATTGTTACATGTGATTATTCTAACTGATTTTGACATTGTTCATTTAATGGTTAAAAGGAATAGTCAAACATTCACTCACTTTTAGTGAGGCACAGATATTATTAAAACCTTTCATTTATGGAGTCAGATGTATTAACGAGTAAATACATATGATTAATACATATACATATGATTAATGTGAACAAATTTAATCAACCAATACTTTGCATGAGTGAGGACAGAGCACGTGATTCCTTCCCCGTATATTGGCGAACCGGCAATTGGGCCAATATAGCGGGCCTTACATGTTTATATATATATATATATATATAGTCCAAATATAAATAAAATTCAAAAGCACATTTTGAGTACACGGCGATACCTGAAATCAAATCCTGTTCAAATAGGCTGTATGGGCCATTCTACAGAATCGGTTCAAAGTTAGAGTTGGAAACATCTTTAAAAAAATTGTCTTTTTCCACAAATTTTGTATGCATGCAAATTGTATAATATCCAAGGTAAACATTTCTAGTAATTGTGCATTTAATTCTAATACTGTATTTTCAGAAAGTTTTGGAATATTTACCCTCTCCCCAAATTTGTCACTAATAAAACACAATAATAAATAATTTAATGAGAAGGTTTATATTGACCTATTAAGATTTTGTTTACATCTACCTTGTAAATATATGTTTTGGTATTTTATTAAACCGTTTTCACATGTAAATCAACAATTACAATTTTAACAATATTTCAAGTGCAATCTTTCCTTGTAAAAAGCAAACGTTTTTCAAAGTTAAGGATTCATTAGTTTGAATTAGAAAAAAAAAACACTATAATAACATTTTAGTTGATAATTCAATATACCTACTTTATCTTTGACAACATCTCATACTATATATTTAACATATTTAAATGTATTGGGCAGCAAAAGTGTTGGCCAGAAATTGGCAAACAAAAGCTTATTTGATGTGGCAGTAGTCTATTTTTACTGGAAAAACTCTATAGTCTGTCCAAAACTAGTCAACGAAATCTTGTCTAAACATTCATATTTAGTCTGTAACATATTGTTTTTATGCTATATTAATATAGGGCATATAAATGTTAATTTGCAGTTCAATACGTTGCTTATACAAAGACATTTTATTTCAACATAGTTCAGTCGATTTTTACTCATCTCAGTATAGCAATATAGTTTGGGAAAAGCTAAACTATTAGATGTGTTCATGTTGTAAGTGCCTGTAGTAAACAACAGCGTGCATCTGTGCCGTTCATTCACACAGAGACAGGTCATATTTAAAGTCTTTTTGCCGTTTACATACACTATATTGCGATTACAACAAAGCACTTAAGAATAAAGCACTCACAGTCCTCAGCTGGATCCATTGCTCCTTGAAGTGAAACTGAAACCAGCACTTCTGAGGTAAAACATTTCCAGGATTATATTACTATTATGCAATTATTATTCCTTACAGTGTAGCAAAATGATGTAAAGTAGCCTACATGAATCTGATTAAACTTGATGTGTTTTATCGAGCTGATGTGGGCGTTCACAGATTTGCATGGATCGCCTCAGATCATTTGCGTTTCAATAGCGCGCGCTCTCTGTGGGCGTGTTCACATTAGCAGATAATGAGTTGACTGATGAGAACGACTGATATCTCTCTCTTTTCATTCAGATTATATAAACAGATATAGAGCAGGGAGGGGTGTTGAGGATGCCATAACTACTCTTGTACATTTAGTAGTTCAGCATCTGGAGACCCCAAAAACAAGGGCACGACTAGCTTTCATTGATTTCTCATCCGCATTTAATACAATTAGGCCACATGTGTTAGCTGATAAACTTGTCCGATTATTTAACCCTGATCTTAATTTAGTAGGATGGATTGTCAATTTTTTATCGAACAGGACTCAGTGTGTGAGAGTCAATGGTTTGCTTTCTTCCAAGTTATGTTCTTCTACTGGTTCCCCTCAAGGGTGCGTTCTTTCACCTCTGCTTTTTATTTTGTACACGAATGATTGTAGGAGCACATTTGACAATAGATATCTGTTAAAGTTTGCAGATGATACTGTGATTGTGAGTCTCTTAGCAAATGAAGAGACATCTCATGGACCTGTGGTGGAGGATTTTGTCTCTTGGTGTGCAAATTGTAATCTAAATCTAAATATATCAAAGACCAAAGACATGATTATAGACTTTGGAAAATCTGCCATTTCAGCCTCTCCTACTGTTATAAATGGAAGGGACATTGAGCTTGTGGACGAATATCGATATCTTGGTATAGTGATTGATAACAAATTAAATTTTAATGCCAACACTGACGCTATTTGTAAAAAGGTTCAACAGCGTATGTTTTTCCTAAGGAAAATTAACTCTTTTAAAGTATGTTCGATGTTGATGACACTGTTTTATCGAATCTGTCATTTCTTACTGTGCCATTGTATGGTTTGATAGTACTAGCCTGTCCAATAGAAACAGATTTACTAAACTGATTAAGACTGCTTCTAAAGTAATTGGAGTTCAACAGATATTGCTCCAGGACATTGTTAAGGAACGGGTTGTTAAAAAAGCCTATTCGATAATCATCTGCCCATCACACGGGCAGGTTTTGATGGTTTTGATCTTCCCGCAACTGAGAGAGCACTTCCTGGACCTGTGTTGTTAAATTGTATTATAATGGCTATTTAACATTACCCCTGACTAGGCGTGCCGTGCTGCATAGACAATCACTGAAACAACAGTGATTTTGAGGAAAAAATAATGTGTAAGATATAAAACGGCAGTTGGATAGTGACAAATATGATGCCATATCTCTATGAAAAAAACATAACAACAACAACAACAAAACTAAAAACTAATAGAATAACAACCAGAACAATAGATGTGACATTGATAAAAAATTATGTAATTTATATCTTTATCATATTTCAACTTCCTTGTCCAAAACAGCACTTCGCTACAATGTGCATCTCCGTGCTATCCAGTGGGTCGTGGAGCTTTGCCACACAGATTTTGCTAAATAAAACCAGTGGAGTGCCAAAGAAGTAGGCTGATGGGTAATGGGTGCAGATGCGAGGTATATTAATATTTCTGAAATAATCAGCTAATATTTCTCTGGCACGTAGGTTGTTGAACCCATGCCTATAGAGAATTATTTTTCTGCTTTCAATATTAAATCGAAAAATGAATGAACACAGACCATCTCATAACATTATTTATGAAGTTGTAATTTTGCAGTGTAAATGCATTAATGCCAGCTTTGAGCTTCATTTAACAGTCTCAGTAAATCAATTTATCTGAATGCCATATAATGCAGCTGTCTGAGTAAAATTATTCAATTATTCTAATTGAATTTAGTGATAAAATTGAAGAGTTTGACTTGAAAGATGTCACATATTTAATAATGTTTGGAAAAACTGAAGGCCTTTTAGACCTCTAAAAATACAAATATGCCCTTTTAAGGACCATTTAGCCTTTCCATAGGTGTCAAAGGTTTTTGCATGTTCACATAGCAAGTGTGACAGAAGTCACCAAGTTTTGTACTTGTGATGAAGTCCAATAAATAAATAAATAAAATAAATATTTAAACATGTAATTTTGTTTGGTCACTAGCAACCAAAGACTACCAGAGGGTTAAATACATGTGCCCACTGTGCATTGTTTTCTTAAAGCCAGGGTTGCGTAGGCACCATAGTTCTTGTGCCCGGAATATTGCTGTTTTGTGTTGTTGGGCTTAAGTTACTTTTATTTACCATGTTTTCTCTTTACAGGCTCACTACATTAAGGCCACAGCGTTCAGGGGCACCGGCCGCAGTGAAGAGGCTTTACAGGAGTATTTCTTCTGTGTGGCTTTGAAATCTGACTGGATCGCTGTAAAACTGGAGGCTCAGAAGGTACATTAATCTTTGTGTATTTGCGTATGTCAGCCTTTGTCTGGCAGATCTCCTCACATGATGGTTTCTCCTCTGGGCTGCACGATTTAGAAGGAAAAAAAATCAAATTGCTATTATTATTATTATTATTATTATTATTTTATCAAAATTTATTTAAAAGGCAATTTGAAAAAAAAAAGAGCTACAGGTTTGTTGTGGTGGTTTGCACAGCATCAAAGAAAGACCAATTACAAACTTATCCTCGAACACTAAAATAAACAAATGAAACAGCACAGTTAATAGCACTACTGTTTATTTTAAAATGACATTAACTTTCTGCTATTTATTTTCAAATAAAGTTGTCATGATTGACATCTGGTATGATGCGAATGCACAAGTGAACTAAGTTACTTGCTAGTCAGAATGCTCCTGTTCCCAAAATGCGCTCTTCCCATAACAACACGCTAAAACATTATGGAGCTTAAAATATGACAATATGATTTGAATTTGAATTGTGTAAATTTGAATTATTTACAAGTGAAATCTAACAAAATTGAATTTTAGGTGGTAGTTTAAATAGTTCTGAATTGGATTTTTTAAACGAATATTGAACATTTGAAATTTAACAAATTGAAATGTTTTTATGGCTGAATTTTATAGACGTGTATTTTCAAACACCTAGTTTTTTTGTTCTGAATTCGTATACTGCAAATATTCAGTTTAAAAAAATACAGATTCAAGTTTTCAAGATGAAGAAATTCGGAACTTCAAATTCAGTTTTTTAAAATTCAAGTTCAAAAATTCAGATCTTACAGAAAGTAGGTCACAGGTCATCCACAGGGAAGAGTAACGGATCTCAGATAAGTCGAACAGAGCATTTTGGCTGCAGTGCAGTAGCTTTCTGCCGCAAACGCGGTGGTGGTTCAAGAGAATCCATGTATCTTTCGTTCAGTCGTTTTTTTATTTAACCCTCTGGGGACCAAAAACGCGCCCGCGCGTTTTGCTCGTTTTTTTTTTTTAGCAATGAAAATAAACACTAAATGCTCTGTTAATTTTGATCTTTCATTTTCGTGTAATACATCAATCGATCCTGTTCAGTTTCTGTTTTTTTTCTGTATACTCACAATAAAAATAAAGTGTTTTGCCTTCTCTCTGTCAGTAAACTCCCATTTGAAACGCGTTCGAAAATGATCTATAACTCCGCGAAAATTCAGTCAAACAGGCAAACAGACCCACGGGCATAAAGCTTGAGATCGCATCTTTTAAATGAAGTAATTTATATAAAAAACAAATATTCTCAGCTCCTGTAATCTGTATAAAAAGAGAGCGACTCTAGTCGAGCTCATTACGAGCCATTCAAAAGTAATTTGACCACTCCCCGGAGAGCGCGTGCTATTCAAACGCAGCTGTAAACAAAGCGCGTCGCAATCGAGTGAGGCATAATATAACCTACCTTATGGAGAAAAGTTTCCTCAGAACAGTGCTGATATGAGGAGCAATATCTCCTGATATGAGGAGCAGATCCCGCTGAGGAGTGAGGTAGGCTGTTTTCTTTTCTCAAGTGTTGATGTGGAATAACGTTATGGAATAACGTTAGTGTAGGCCTATGCAAACCGCAAAAAGATGAATCGCATTTCTATAATATGACTCGCCTTTCTGTGAGATGAATGAAGGGTACATATTTGTAAAGACTGTTTAGCCTAAATATGAATCGCGCGTCTGTGTGTGAAAGAATAAACTGCTTTGCTATAGCCTACTGAGATGAGTAAAAATCGACTGGAATATGTTGAAATAAAATGTATTTGTATAAGCAACGTATTAAACTGCAAATTAGCATTTATATGCCCTAATATTTCATAAAAACAACGTTACAGTCAGTCACTTGTTGACTAGATTTGGGTACAGTTTTTAGGCTACTGTAGAATATACTGCCACATCAAATAAGCTTTTGTTTAGCAATTTCTGCTCATATCTAACGTTATATATATATATATATATATATATATATATATAACTATATATATATAACGAATATATATATATATTTGCTATATTCAAACTAATGAATACATATGATAAAATGTAGGCCTATAATCTTTTTTCTTTTTTACAAAGAAAGAGTACACTTGAAATATTGTTGAAATTGTAATTATTGTTGTAATTGTAACATTTTTAATAAAATAGCAAAACATATTTACAAGATAGATGTAAGCGAAATCTTAAATGGTCAATATAAGTCTTCTTCTAAATACATCTTTTGTCCTTGCATTGTGGCTCAGTCAGTGTCACACCTGAATGAATGGCTAATTATGCAGAGTCATTATGCAGAGTGGGTGGGACATTGTAATCTAAGGTGTAAACTACTCCTCCCCCTCGCATATTGGCTTTCCAAGCAAAACCTGTTTTACACCATTTAACTCAATGTATTTTTTTTTGTGAACGATAAAGCAAGACTATTTTCACATAATTTTGAAGCTAGAACTGAAAGGGACAACATCCATTAGTCAAAAGTCTTGTGGACACATATTTAATATGTGTTTTGTGGTCTTAATTCAGCAACTTTCATTTAAATTTTTTCCAATAACCACGCATAAACATTATTCTCTTAAAAATACAAACATCTACATACACGTTGCTCGCATATTATGGTAGCCCTGTTTGTGCTATATAGAGTGAATTTACACCTTTGCCATTAACATGTTTATAAATAACTGAAAAAAGCACAAATGTCAGAGCATGTCAGAACATCTCAAGGACCCCAAAAACAGCTTGGTCCCCAGAGGGTTAATATTAAGAGTAGAAAAATGAGAAAACAGCTTGAGTAGCCTATTAGATTTCTAATATTCTAGTAGCCTAATAATAGTCCGCTGCAGCAGTTGCACGGAGCTTACAAAACGCGTGTATTGCAACTATAGGCTACATTTAATTTTCTCATCAAACAACTAGACTAACGAATAGCTCGGTACAACAGAAGAGCCTAAGAAGACTAATCAGCGTCTTCACAGCAAGGGAAATGTTTGGAATAACACGTAGGACTGTGTGCGGCACAGCTTGCCCTTTATATTGTACAACAGACCAATTAAATTAGGCAGAATAACTTTTTATATGTTTGGTTGACTGTGTTTCATTTTGATAATGAGCAGTCTGCGATATGAAGCAACGCCAGAACTGATAGCCTACTATGTTGTGTGAGAGCGCGATGCGCCTGCGCCATCACTTGGATTTGTTCCAGTGCTGGGAAATAACTTAATACTCTGTTATTTATAGTCATACAGATAATATGACATCATCCGAAACAGTAAAATGTATTATTTTTAGCGCGTCTCTGTCTCTTTAGATCTTTCTGGCGCTCACCAAAAATGAACCAAAATACAGAGAATAGCCTTCTTGGCGCGCCTACTTTTGAAAGTCAACATTTAGATTATTTAACGTTAAATGCATTATATATGCCCGAGTCACTTTGGAATAAATCACAGCGTGTTTCATGATAAAACGTGACTTAGCCTATACAGTCCGGAAATAGGTTATAGCAAATTCAGACCAACTGCTGGTCTACACAGAGAGAAAGCCCTTAGGCTCTGCTGTTGTACCGAGCTATTCGTTAGTCTAGTTGTTTGATGAGAAAATTAAATGTAGCCTATAGTTGCAATACACGCGTTTTGTAAGCTCCGTGCAACTGCTGCAGCGGACTATTATTAGGCTACTAGAATATTAGAAATCTAATACTCAAGCTGTTTTCTCATTTTTCTACTCTTAATATTAAATAAAAAAACGACTGAACGAAAGATACATGGATTCTCTTGAACCACCACCGCGTTTGCGGCAGAAAGCTACTGCACTGCAGCCAAAATGCTCTGTTCGACTTATCTGAGATCCGTTACTCTTCCCTGTGGATGACCTGTGACCTACTTTCTGTAAGATCTGAATTTTTGAACTTGAATTTTAGAAAACTGAATTTGAAGTTCCGAATTTCTTCATCTTGAAAACTTGAATCTGTATTTTTTTAAACTGAATATTTGCAGTATACGAATTCAGAACAAAAAAACTAGCTGTTTGAAAATACATGTCTATAAAATTCTGCCATAAAAACATTTCAATTTGTTAAATTTCAAATGTTCAATATTCATTTAAAAAAAAATCAAATTCAGAACTATTTAAACTACCACCTAAAATTCAATTTTGTTAGATTTCACTTGTAAATAATTCAAATTTACACAATTCAAATTCAAATCATATTGTCATATTTTAAGCTCCATAAAACATGGACTCACAAAGAATTCACAAAATTCTTTTACAGTAGTGTTTTCATTATAATTTTATGTAACCTATATAACAGACTGCTACCAATCCCGATCTGAATTCTGACTTGATGCAGCCTGAATCACAATGGCACTGTGTTTCGTTAGTTGGCCAAAGGAGAAGCATCTTCTTCTTTTTTTTTTTTTTTTTTTTTTTTGACTGAGCCTTGTTTCTCACAAGGTTTTTTTTCTCCATTCTGTCACCTCCTGATGACAGAAGTGAGTTTGGGTTCCTTGCCACTGTCGCCTCTGTCTTGCTTAGTTGGGGACACTTAATATTCAACAATAATATTGATCTGACTGTACTGATACTGTTCTGTGAGAACGATGACATAATTTTTAGCAGAACTGTTTTATAGATGAGATTAACTAATTTAGTAATTGATAGGGGTGTGGCGAGACACTTAGCTCACGAGATGTCTTGTTCTTGTGAACCCAAGACTGTTGCACTGAATTTTTAAGAAATCCTCAATGACAAAATTCATGACTGGAAAAATAGTAGCAGCTGCATTTTGAAAAGTTTTAACTAATCATCTTGTAATGAATGTCATTTCAGTTCTACTTTCTGAGTATGAATTATCATATACATTGAAAGAAAACAATATAAGCACTGTAAAAGGTTTTGCCACAACTGAAGGAGAAAAGTCTTGGTTACATATGTAACCCTCGTTCCCTAAAGGAGGGAACTGAGACGTTACGTCAGTGACTGACGAAATGGGGGTTTCGCTAGAGAGCCCTATCACCTTCGAGTATTAGAAAATGAGCCAATGGTATGAAAATACCATGGGTCTGCGGAATTTGAATCTCCGCCCCACCGCATGGGTATAAAAGGAGCAGCGAGTACAATTTTGCATTGTTACCTGCTGAGGAGCCGAGACTGTGCACCCCGGCCGTTTCAGCGGCACAGTGGTAGTGGCATGCGGACGTAACGTCTCCGTTCCCTCCTTCAGGGAACTCAGGGTCAATGGAGACATCTGAGTAAAATAGCGCACATATCCAGTCCGTGGAGTGGAATGGGTGCAGCAAACGAAGACACAGAGCAGATCCTAGCTACTGGCCATTGGGAGCGAGTACACGAGAGGACGCTGGCTCTACACGGAGATTGTAGAATCTCACGAATGTGTTAAGTGTCGCCCAGCCTGCAGCTCTACAGATGTCTGTTAGCGAGGCGCCATGCACTAGTACCCAGGAGGAAGCAACGCTCTGAGTGGAGTGTCTGGGGTGCTTAGGGTCACCACGCCAGGTTGAGGCGCTCTGCGGGCAAAGCTACATTGCAACAGAGCGCTCCACCGGAGGGACCCCAGTGTACCCTTTGGCCGCCACGCCATCGAGGGCAGAGAAGGCGGAGGAAGCCGCCGGGCTACGAGAAGTCAACAGGGACTTTCACGATCTGGTGACTTCCTGATGCATCTCGGGGAAGAAAGGCACTGGGGCCAGGTACTGGCTACCGCTAGCATGCGCCGCTTCCAGGAACCAATTGTCCAGCCTTGAGCGCTCGGGGGAGGGCGGCGGGCGCCACTCCAACCCGATGCTCTCAGCTGCCCGGGCAAGCATGGCCGTCAGCTCTGGATCGGACTCTGTGAATGCTGACACTCCCGAGGGAAGCAACGCAGCCAAATCCTCATCTCCAGAGGAATCTAGCCCGCCTTGTGATGCTGTGAGCGACATGGTGTCATCTGCCGGATCCCCGAATGAAACACTGGGTCCTGAAAGAAACTAGGCTCACCCAGAAGCTCCACGGCTTGCGATGTGGAGGGGGCCGTGGGCCGAGGAAGACTCGTCGAGTTGTTCCACACCGTAACCCTCAGATCACCCTGGCCACCAGCCAAAGTATCCCCTCTCGAGGAGGAGATAGATTGGGGTGTGGCAGAGGGGAATCTACCCCCACGGAGGTCATTGAGTCTTGATCTAAGCACCACGATGGCCACGTTCCTGCAAAGAGAACATGACTCATCCACGAGCACTGCCTGAGCGTGATTAAAGCCCAAACACGCGAGGCAGCACTCGTGACCGTCAGGCGGATGGACCATGCGCCCACAACCAGAAACACATGGGCAAGACATCTTTAAAAAGATGTGCCCGTGCAGCTCTTTTAGAAAGAGCTCAGGGGAGAAACACGAGCCGCGTGCAAGCCACTGCATAGACCAGCAGCAGGATTGTGAATCTGCTGAAACACGCCGTCACACTAACACCGACTGAAGAGCGCTCGTTGCTTTGAAGAAGGCGAAGGAGAAGCACATACACGCTTCGGCTCCGAAGCAAAAACATAATGCGAGATTGCACTCGCGGCTCCTTTTATACCCATGTGGTGGGGCGGAGTTCGCAATGCAAATTCCGCAGACCCATGGTGTTTTCATACCATTGGCTCATATACTCAAAGGTGATGGGGCTCTCTAGCGAAACCCCCATTTCGTCAGTCACTGACGTAACTCGTAGTGACTGACTGAAAGAGAAACAGGCTCCTGTATGATTCTCTTGAGTCTCTTCAGACCTTACTGTACTTGAATTATGAGCTTCCAAAACTTCTGATTGAGGCTGTTTGTGACTTAATTGAACTACTTTCCACAAATTGAACATATAAATAAAAAGTTTAAATACCAAAAATACCAAATAAAAGTCTTAAAAAAAAAAAAAAAAGTACAAACAATAAGTGAAACCATAATCAAAGTATTCTCTCAATATTCAAAGTGCAAACAGAGACAAAAACAGAGACCAGAGCTAAGAGGTGGTTACAACTACTCAGCCCAGCCTAAGATAGGTTTAATAGCCTAATTTGTACGCATCAGAGAGCTTGCGTTTTAATTTCACTCTCAAATTCGTGATCGCACGTACTCCGTGTATAGGGAGCGGCGGTGCTAAGTGCGCATTCTACAAGAAAAGACATTTATCCGACATTTAGGCTCTGTTGCGCAACGAATCATCCGCCATGGTTTTGTCAGTCTAGCCTTACTCTCGTCACGCAATCAGTGAACTGTGATTCCTGCTACACTGTGTGCTACTCTGCAGCTCGTGCTGGATGAGCAGAGCATGATAAATGTTTTTTATTTCTTTAACGAAAAAGAAAAACAACAGTGGAGGCATGTAATGTAAACATAGCTGTGGCTTATTCTATGCTAATTTTACCCTCACGCTCTGTCATGTGATATCACAAGATGGCTTTTCCCCTCGACGAGAAATCTCATCACAATTTACGAGATCTCGTCACACCCCTAATTAATTGATGATCTTTACAACGGAACTGAATCAACACTGAACTGACTTTAGCTGAACAACAGCCGAAATGCATAATTTCCCTGTTATCACTATATAGCTGCTTTGAAACAATCTGTATTATATAAAGCACTATATAAATAACGGTGGCTTGACTTTACTTCTGCTGCACATTGCACATATTTTTGCACGTATTTTTCTCTTTAAAGTGATTTCGATCATATTTCAAGCAATTCTAAATCATCGTGGCAGACAGTAAGCAACTGAAGCGTCTCAGCTGAAGGAAATTATCCATTATTTATCTGCTTCAATATATAGGCCAAATTTTCTTATCGAGTGGATAACAATCACATTAAAGGGTTAGTTCACCCAAAAATGAAAATTCTGTCAGTAATTACTCACCCTCATGTTGTTCCAACCCCGTAAGACCTTCGTTCATCTTCGGAACACAAATTAAGATATTTTTGATAAAATCTGAGAGCTGGCTCACTCCTCCATAGACTTCTAGGTGACCGAAACTTGCTGGCCCAGAAAATGTATTAAAGAGATCGTTAATATAGTCCAAGTGACTACAGTGGCTCAATCTTAAGTATATCAAGCGACAAGAATACTTTTTGTGTGCAAAAAACAACGACTTTATTTCACTATTCATTTCCTTCTATCTGGGCCTCGAGTTAGTTCACGTAGTGTTTTTGCGCAGCGCGTCTGTGTTACACGTCACCACGTAGGCTCACTATTGGCCGATGCTGGTCATGTGTGTGATGTGTGTGATGCGTGTGACGTACAACACAGATGCGCTGCGCAAAAACACTACGTGAACTAACTCGAGGCCCAGAGAGAAGGAAATGAATAGTGGAATAAAGTCGTTATTTTTGTTTGTTTTTGCTCACAAAAAGAATTCTCGTCGCTTGATATACTTAAGATTGAGCCACTGTAGTCACTTGGACTATATTAACGATCTCTTTAATACATTTTCTGGGCCAGCAAGTTTCGGTCACCTAGAAGTCTATGGAGGAGTGAGCCAGCTCTCAGATTTCATCAAAAATATCTTAATTTGTGTTCCGAAGATGAACGAAGGTCTTACGGGGTTGGAACAACATGAGGGTGAGTAATTACTGACAGAATTTAAATTTTTGGGTGAACTAACCCTTTAAAAATTAACATATATTGGCCTATACTGATATGGTGGCCGATATATTGTGCATTCCACTTCAACCTTCTTCCTGCGTATATCATACAGTTTTGGGATGACTTCATTAAAGAGTGTACAAAAGGGAATGTGATATCTTTTACTGAGAATATCTCACCCTTATCTCGCTATCTTGCCCTTTTTTATACTGTTGACCGGCACCATATCTTTAGCCATGTAACATATGACACCTGTTATTTTGCTGTACCTTCGTGAAGATTTGTCATTGGGTGTGATGCTTTCAAATGCTTGAGCAATTGAAGTTTGCTTGGCTGTCAGTTGTGTTTGTTGCAGCGAACCAGTCTGTTTATCCGTGGACCTTTTAACCATGCATCCATCACTGTGATGCTTCTGCAGGTGTGATAGAGGTTGTTTGTGTTGTCTCGCAAGGTTGACACAGATATTCGACAGGTTTTACTAAGTACTTGCCTCTTTTAAGCACACCAGAACTTTAAGCACATGATACCTTTTTATTTTTTTAGGTACAAAGTCATCTGCAGGACTTCTACAGACAGACTTTGGTTCTTAGCTTGTGTTACGTTCCCTCTTTAGTCTAGGGGATTTAAAGAGGGAGTAACAAATAATGTAACAAAAATAAATAAACGTGAGAAATCTCCTTTCCGTCTATCCCAGCTCTAATTACTTTTCACATTTATATCTAAAAGGCTACACAAGACCCATTGATTTACACCTTGTCACAAAAGGAAACTGAAAGAGTATGCTTAATGAGTTTTTCCTTTATTAAAGGCTTAACCGATATATTTATAAAACAAACAAAGATCAACAAACAGGCAAACAAATTTAAATAATAACCAGATTGTCCAATAGAATCTGTCTGCACCCCGCAAGACTTCAAGTTATGCCCACTTCAAGTCACGCCCCTTCAAGTTACGCGCCCACTTCCGCGATATGACGAGATTACATCAAATGACCGCGAGAGCGATTAGAGAAAAATATGCGATTAGTTCCGTATGCTTTTTAATCGATCTCGCACAAGTTTAACTGAACATATTCAAATTAACTAAACTGACTCTTAGCTGTTCAAGAACATAAACCTTTGAGATGACATCTTCAAAATGCTTGTTTTTGTCTGTATACAGTAAAGCAAGTTTCAATATGCCTTAATGCCACTGCCAAGGTATTGATGATGTATTGCTAGAATTGCAATGTATTGTTTTTTTCTAATTTTCCCACCTCAACTAGACTGTGGAGCAAGTACTAATATAGCTATTCTTTTGAAATTGTGCTTTGTCTAAAACATTTTTTTAAATAAATATTGTTAAAAATCTTTTCATGTTTTAAATAAATAATTTAAAACATCTGTTCATGTCATATTGCCTGATGTGCTGACAAACGAATTTTTGACAACACTAATAAACAGCTAAATGCACTACTGTCAAATATCTTATGATACTTTGAGACAAATTAACTATAAGCAAACTTATCACAAAAAACTTTTATTGAAAGGCAACACAAGGAGGGTTTATGCAAACCCAATCCACAATTTCTGGCACTAATATTGTCATAGAAAATCAGATTGTGCCTCCAGCCACATAAAAAGAGTCCATGCAGCAGTATCCAGCAAAATCATTTTCAGAGTAGAACCCTTGAAGTTTTCCTCTTTGTCCACTTCCCCAGTATCCTTCACAGTCTTTGTACAAATCATCGCATTGAATGCTACGGGAGATCAGATAGGGAATGCGGTAGGTCCTTTTATACTCCTCTGAAAAGGAGTTCCAGTTTACCACACCTGTTGACAAAAGAAAAGAAAGGTTTAAGTGTAAAACATGTTTGCATTTCTTTCTTTTTTTTAATATGAACTTTTCTGGCAGCACTGTTTCCTCAATATTAATTTTAGTAGTGGTGTGCCACCACAACAAGACAATTCAGAAATGAATAGAAACACTTATTGCCTAAAACAAAAAGCATTAGTCTAATGTAGAAGTGAATGTTATATTATGATGATTAAAATAATTTTAGCACTAGAACCTTGACTTGAATCATAACTGTGGCCCACACAAATGTAGAATCGTCACTCAAAAGCACTGCACACAAATCACAGAGGAAACAGTCATAAACTTATACAAAAAATAATAAATTAGGCAACATCTATGTACAACATGCATTTACATTTTAATAATGGCAAGTGACCACTCCAGGGTCCATCTTATGTGTTGTGTCGCTGGCATAATAAATAACATTACACGTTGCATGTTACAGAGTGAGCTCCCAAATTACCCTAATGTTTACCCTGGCTAGCTAGCTTATATTGTTCTTATTGCCCGCCAATAGTTATGTTGCTTTCACATGCTATCAGAAATGTGAGATTTACAACTTTCGAAATCGTGATTTCGAGCTCATTGCATTCAAGTTCAAAATTGGAGGGTGTTCATGTACATTTTATACCAAGGAAAGTCGTTTTACGCCAATTCCGAGAGCAAGGCAGCATTATTATTACCACGCCAGCCAGTAAAATACTTAACAACACCAAGCGAGGACAGTTTAGTTTTAAATAAATAAAAACTTTTAATAGATTATCAACTCCAGAAACAGTACCAAAATGTGTTACTGTATGAACATTTCTTATACAGTTCAATTTAAACGGTTATCTGTGGAAAATATTCTTACCGTGGTCTCTGAACAAGCTGCCATCTTGCCAACAAAATCTCATTCTTCTGACATCTCGTGTGATTCGGTTGTGATTTGGACAACTTCAAGTTACGCCCCCAGTCTTGCAGTCCGCAGACAGACCCATCTCAGATCGTCAGGAGAGGGCCAGGCCAAAATAACAAACAAAACAGGGGCTTCCTAAAGTTTAAACCCAGCTAAATTACCTAACAAAAGAAATCAAAAATTAAAGACAGTTATCTTACCTCTCTCCCTGACTAGCGAGAAATAAACAGGAGAAAAGTTTAGGGATGGATAATCCAAATACATTGGCGCCCGTCTCCCTACACGGTTTAATAATTTAAACTCATACAGTCTAAATGGTGGTTGTACTCAGACAACAGATTTCACAACAGATTAGAAGTTTTCTTTTCAACAGCAGTTCACACAACAACATCTGTGATAGCTGGAGAGGGATTCCTGCTGATCACAGTTTCTTTGCTGCTTTATACAGGCTGCCAACAGAATGCCACGCTCCTGCTAATTAGCATCAGCTGCGAACGATTTGGAGTGCTGCATGAGAGAAAGAGAGAAAGAGAGAGAGAGAGAGAGATAGAAGAAAGGGAGAAAACAATCACCAGCACAATATAAACACAAGACTACGTCACAGGATGTAACACTTGTTATTCACTCAGCACGTGCATTGTGTTATTATGCCTCCTATTGGTTTAACTCTGTGTCAATGTAATGTGTTCAGGAAGCAAACAGTCTACGTTAATAATCACAGCCATTTGAAAATCGCAATTTCGGTTTAGAAACGATTAATCATGCAGTCCTACTTAAAGGGTTAGTTCACCCAAAAATTAAAATTATGTCATTAATGACTCACCCTCATGTCGTTCCAAGCCCGTAAGACCTCCGTTCATCTTCGGAACACAGTTTAAGATATTTTAGATTTAGTCCGAGAGCTTTCTGTCCCTCCATTGAAAATGTATGTACAGTATACTGTCCATGTCCAGAAAGGTAATAAAGACATCATCAAAGTAGTCCATGTGACTACAGCGGCTCAATCTTGAGTTTATCAAGCGACGAGAATACTTTTTGAATTCTCAAAATTCTCGGGCTTGGAACGACATGAGGGTGAGTCATTAATGACATAATTTTCATTTTTGGGTGAACTAACCCTTTAAGCCCTTAGTTTCTTTAATTTAAGAACTGATGAGTGTTAGGTGACTGCAATGTAATGTTTTGCATGTCCATGCCAACATTACTGTTGTACAACTGTATCTGTGTATCTACAGATCCTGAGTCACATGTTCTCTTCAGTCTTTGTGAATGAGGGTCTGGCTACGTTCCTGCAACCCCTTCCAGCTGGCCCCTCCCCTCGTGTCAAACCCTCATCCCTCCTCAGTTCTCTTCACTCCTCTCTTCATAGAGATGGAGCCAAAGCAGGCTGCTCCAAGGTTACTGCATATGTGTTCACAGATACAATTGATTTCAACAATTTGCTGCAATGAAGATATCACACTGACCCCTGGTTTCACAGACAAGGCTTAAGCTAGTCCTAGACTAAAATGCATGTTTGAGCTGTTTTAACTTAAAGTAACTTGCACAGACAAAAATGTAAATCTTTTTTGTCTCAGAATGCACATCAGTAATGTTTTTTTTTTTTTTTCTATGGCACGTTTATTAAAGTTACTTAAATGCCCTAATTGAACTAAGGCCTAATCCTGGCTTAGTTTAAGCCCTCTCTGTGAAACCGGGCCTGAATGTTTATAAAACAAATTTTGCTTTTCAAGCCATTTTTAGAATCATAGCATAGGATCACTGCATCATCAATTCTAAAACCATTCTTTCTTTTTTTTTCTTAGGAACAAACACTCAGTTGCAGTAATTTCAAAGATGGGAAATCTTATATTTTACAAAGATCTGAAAATGTAAACACTGTTGGCCTTTCTTCACTTTTTGTTCCACCCATCCTAAAAAGGAAATGGACAGAAGATGCTAAGGACTTTGAGCCACCCAGCAAACAGCTCAAAGAAGGTATGGGGTTTAAATCCATGAATTATTCAGCTGGGGAAAAAAAGATTACTTCGAACAAAAAATTGTGAAGTAAAGAATTTTGTATTTGGCGCTAAGATCTCTGTGGCTGGTTGTACAAACCTTTTTTTTTTCTATTTTCCTCCATTTGCTTCATTCCCAGACAAGGCGAATTCATCCAAAACTCTCCCTACCTTTTCTCAGGAAAGGCAAGTTCCATCGCAGCTTTTGGACAGTGCAGACTTTGAATGTTCTCTCTGCATGAGGTAATAATAAATTCTGTCTTGAAAATAATTCTTAATTTTGTATACATCTAAAACCTCCTCACTTATTGCAGACTGTTTTATGAGCCTGTCACCACACCCTGTGGACATACTTTCTGCCTCAAGTGTTTGGAGCGCTGCTTGGACCACAACCCTAACTGTCCTCTGTGTAAGGAGAACCTCTCTGAGGTAAATATGAGGCCTATTTACACTTGTCACTTAATGTGTTTTTACTGATCAGATAGCTATCCAATTTGTTAAAACTGTATAATTTTCACTTGGCCACATAATGTGTCTCCGTAAAGTTCACGTCACCAAAAGCAACAGATATGTGCTGCAATTTGTTCATCATCAGCTTTTTTCAAGATCGAAAATACTGCAAAAGGAGAGAGAGCTAGGCCAACGTTGGGGGAGAATATTTTAATGAAAATGACTGGGTTGAGTCTTCAGGATGTAATGCCAAATACTGAATTTCCTTTGCAGCAGTTTGCGCATTTGCTTGCAGAAGAAAGATGCTCAACTGTTCATCTCTGTTGGGCCATATCTGTGGAGATGCGTGTTGCAGTAGCGCAGTCATATCTGGCTACTGGGAGCTGGTATTTTGGACCATTTTGGAGGGAGTAAATTTTACTTATATGGCTTCAACAACCAGATGACATTTACACTTGTCCAGTTTAGTCTGAAATGCGTTTCAAACAACCTCCTGCGATTTCTGCAATGTTTCTCATTAAAAATTTGATTTAAAATTCACAAAAAAAAAAAAAAAAAAAGAGTAAAGAACACCAGGTTTGTTGGGCCTACTTGTAGCTCTGCACAATTTGTCCCCAAAAGTTTGTGCTTATATCAATATGACTTATAATTATTATAATGATTATTAGTAGTAGATAAAGATATTTAAAAAATAATTACATAATTTTATTATTAAAAGTGTATAAAATATTTAAGAATAAATTAATTAATATAGTAATTAAAAGAATAATACAGAAAACTTTTATTTTATGGGAAAAAAGCAGGCGACCTATAACTGTAAATCATTAGAAAGGAACACTTCAATACACTACACTAGAGAAACACATGGATTACACATTCCAGAAATCTCTAATATGGACAAAGGCATCCAGCTATCACTGTAACTGAATAAAAATAATATAGAAATGCTTTGACTTCTTAAATATGAAGACAGTAAACAGAACAAAGTATATTTATAATGCAGTGCTAATCCACATAGCATTAATTACAGTATAGAATACAATAAAATAATATACTGTCTGCCTCATTCTGTGAGAACTTCTATTTAGGATCTGAAGTGACTTCTTATTTTTAACACTCGCCTGATGTTATGAAGTGATATGTATGTAAAATAACACTAACTAATGTTGGGCCGCAACGACGCGTCGACGTCATCGATAACGTCGACTATGAAAATACGTCGACACGCATCATGCGTCGACGCGTCACATTCATTATTTACGTTTAAATATCGAGTAATGGCGGCTTCTGCTCCCGCTCATGGTGAAAATGACAGACCACGATCATCCAAAGTATGGGAATACTTTAAACTACGGCCGAACAGAAAGGTGTGAGACCTGCACTCCCGCGGGACCCAACGAGTGCGGCACGGAAATAGATCTGATGGCTGAGTGCGGGCGTGGGCGGTAATGCACTCGTGTGTGTGCTGGTTGCGGGAGAATAAAACGATTCGCGGGACTCCCGTAAAATAGAATTATCTATAATTGAAATTGAACATCTAAAAACGAATAAATTGTCATTCATCTGTTGCACAAAAGCAACAAGAACAACTAAAACAAAATAGAAACGATTTACAGGCCAGAGTCTCTATCTATTTATAACATGTTTGCAGCGTTGAACAATGTAGCCAATCAGATACATTTAAAATAGAATCCCCTCAGCGCTCAAAATGGACTTTTTGTTCAGTGCTGAATTCTGCATACTGGCAAATCATCTGATTATAGCAAACAAAGTGTAGATATTATGAAAGATTCATTGTGCACCCAGTTTCATTTATAATAACAGAGATTTGTGAGATCGCGATGAACTGAGATGTTAAGGGAGAAATCCTTCCCGTGCAGGTCTCTAATGTAGACGTTTAAAAACAAACGACTAAGGGGCCGATCACACCTAACGCGTTTTTTGCAGTGAGAGGCGCCTGTTTTCAATTGGTTTCCTATGGCAGCGAGCATTCTGCGCGCAGTTTATTAACAGTAATTAATAACAGACTATAGTAAACACATTTCCTAAATAGGCCTGTGAGTGACTGTATCTTACATTTTATGAAATAGTACCATTAGTTTAAAAAAAAAAGTTTAAAATGCTTCCTGTTCGCATATTTCATAATAAAATGACAAATACCCTTTCTGAAATACAATTTTTTTGTCATCATTCATAGATTTCCTGTTAAAATAATATACAGATGCACTACCCTCTTCAAAATACAGCTGATATATGGTTGTACTTATTATTTATTGGAAAGTTTGCCAATGGATAAATCAACTAATCCCAAAAATAATCATTAGATTAATCGGAAAAATAATCGTTAGATTAGTCGACTAATCGAAGAAATAATCGATAGATTAATCGACAACAAAAATAATCGTTAGATGCAGCCCTAAACTAATGTAACTGAGAATAAATGACATAAATGATATCCTTTGCTATAGTGTTGTCAAAGTACCGGTACTTCGGTACCAAGTCGGTACTGAAAATGTGACGATACCAGCATTTCTGTAGTACCGGGTATATTCAGTACCCACTGATAGGCAGCTGCTTTAAGTCGCTTCCGTGTTTTTATCTAAGCGCGGGGCTTCAGAATAACTTTTTTATTTGGAGCACTGTCTGTAGCCGATATATACCTGTGTATATTAAACTGCAAAAAGACTACCATACCATACCATCTTCCGCTTATCCGGGGCCGGGTCACAGGGACAGCAGTCTAAGCAGAGATGCCCAGACTTCCCTCTCCCTAGACACTTCCTCTAGCTCTTCCGGGTGGACACCGAGGCGTTCCCAGGCCAGCCGGGAGACATAGTCTCTCCAGCATGTCCTAGGTCTTCCCCGGGGTCTCCTCCCAGTGGGATGCACCCGGAACACCTTCCCGGGAAGGCGTCCAGGAGGCATCCGGAACAGATGCCCGAGCCACCTCAGCTGACCCCTCTCGATGTGGAGGAGCAGCGGCTCTACTCTGAGCTCCTCCCGAGTGACCGAGCTTCTCACCCTATCTCTAAGGGATCGCCAAGCCACCCTGCGGAGAAAGCTCATTTCGGGAGAAAGCTCATGACCATAGGTGAGAGTAGGAACGTAGATTGACCGGTAAATCGAGAGCTCCACCTTGCGGCTCAGCTCTTTCTTCACCACGACAGACCGGTACATCGACCGCATTACTGCAGAAGCTGCACCGATCCGTCTGTCAATCTCCTGTTCCATCCTTCCCTCACTCGTGAACAAAACCCCAAGATACTTAAACTCCTCCACTTGAGGCAGGAACTCTCCACCAACCTGAAGTGGGCAAGCCACCCTTTTCCGACTGAGGACCATGGCCTCGGATTTGGAGGTGCTGATTCTCATCCCAGCCGCTTCACACTCGGCTGCAAACCGCCCCAGTGCATGCTGAAGTTCCTGGTCTGAAGGGGCCAACATGACAACATCATCCGCAAAGAGCAGAGACGAAATCGTGTTGTCTCCAAACCTGACACCCTCCGGTCCCTGGCTGCGCCTAGAAATTCTGTCCATAAAAATTATGAACAGTACCGGCGTCAAAGGGCAGCCCTGCCGGAGTCCAACATGCACCGGGAAGAAGTCTGACTTACTGCCAGCAATGCGAACCAAGCTCCTGCTTGGGTCGTACAGGGACCGGACAGTCCTTGGCAAAGGACCCCGGACCCCCATACTCCCGGAGCACCCTCCACAGGCCGCCGCGAGGGACACAGTCGAATGTGGACTGGTTGGGCAAACTCCCATGAACCCTCCAGCACCCTGTAGAGGGTTTTCACCTTATTTTTAACGGAAATACGGACGCAGCCAATTGACGGTATTTTGTGCGAGACTTCCGGTCAGGCACTTCCGGTCACTGGCGAGCGTTGTTCGTAACAACAAACTCATCGTTATGGCTTCGAGGAAGACCGGGATTGTTTGTGCAGTTAGAGGTTGTCATAATAACTGGCACAAAAGAAAGATTTACTTGGAGCAGGAGTGTTTTAATCATCGAATTATTGACATTTTAATAAATACGACCGGCGACACACTGGCTGCGTGGCGTTTCTGTTGCGTGGTGTTTTCTATGTCTTTGCACACCAGAAACGTCTCTGACGAGGCGTTGCTGCTGCTAGGTGACATGATAAGCCTCATTGGTGATATATTCGACATATGGGGAGAGAGTTGTGGAAGGCACTTAATGTTAAACATAAATATATAGCAGCAAAGACAACGTCGGCAGTATAGACGGCAAAATAGGCTACAGAATATTTTGTTCTGTATTGACAGGTGCAATATTTGAAAATCGATAATTTTTTTTTTTTTACATTTAGGCTATATCTGCATTTATGTCAAAACCTAAATTCAAACATCAAAATGTCATTTATTAATATGTATTCATATCAAAATGACATACAAACATATTTTCCTATTCTATTTGGCCTGGAAGCGCTTCCAAAACGCTTGCGTGTCACGTGAAAAATAGGCGTCGATTCTATTTCTAGCATGCACGCGTTTTCCCTGAGACGCGCGTGTCACGCAGGCAGTGTGCAAGCTCTAAATTAACCTGTTAACATGGGAGCCGAAATAACGGACACGCCACGCAGCCCATTTGAAGAAACGACCGTATGTTTGTTCTTTTCATTTCGTGAACACAAGACCTACAGAAGACCACCCGATACCAGAAAAGTGGCTGGGCTACGAAGTCTGAATAAAAACTCCAAGGAGAAACAAAATCATTATAGTAACCCCTGTATAAAATCTAGTCATCATGGCATTTATTTTGTATGATTTATAATTATTTATAGCCATCTACTTATTGCTATAATGTGCTTTGGTTGCATTCTGATGACATTAATACATTTGACATGACAAAATAGCCTACCTCCATAGATATATTAACTTAGTCCAGCGTTGGCTCGACCGTGTTTAGGGCGGTGCTGAAGGCGCCGGCGAAGTTTTGGCAATCTGCCAGCTAGATGCATGAGTGTTTTCAACCAGGTCCAGTACCCGACCTGGGTGAGGCGGGGCTTTAGTTCTTTGTTGTATTCATCTGCTAAGGCATGTGTAACATTTTTCTGTCAACTCTGCATAATCCTTCGCAATCGATATCGTTAGTTAGCCCAGAGAAGCGAGGAAACGGAAGTGCCGCACAAAAAACGGAAACTGGACCCATATTTACTTCCGCGTTCGAAAATAAGGTGAATAGAGCTGGTCCAGTGTTCCACGGCCTGGACGAAAACCGCACTGTTCCTCCTCGGCCGTATTCTCCTCTCCAGTACCCTGGCATAGACTTTCCCAGGGAGGCTGAGAAGTGTGATCCCCCTGTAGTTGGAACACACCCTCCGGTCCCCCTTCTTAAAAAGAGGGACCCACCACCCCGGTCTGCCATCCCAGAGGCACTGTCCCCGACCGCCACGTGATGCTGTAGAGGCGTGTCAGCCAAGACAGCCCCACAACATCCTGAGACTTGAGGTACTCAGGGCGGATCTCATCCACCCCCGGTGCCTTGCCACCGAGGAGTTTCTTGACTACCTCGGTGACTTCAGCTTGGGTGATGGACGAGTCCACCTCTGAGCCCTCAGCCTCTGCTTCCTCAATGGAAGACGTGACGGCGGGATTGAGGAGATCCTCAAAGTATTCCTTCCACCGTCCAACGACATCCCCAGCTGAGGTCAACAGCTGCCCACCTCTACTGTAGACAGCGTTGGTAGGGCACTGCTTCCCTCTTCTGAGGCGCTGGACGGTTTGCCAGAATCTCTTCGAGGCCAGCCAATAGTCCTTCTCCATGGCCTCACCGAACTCCTCCCAGGCCCGAGTTTTTGCCTCCACAACCACCCGGGCTGCAGTTCGCTTGGCCTGCCGGTACCCGTCAGCTGCCTCAGGAGTCGCACAAGCCAACCAGGCCCAATAGGACTCCTCCTTCAGCTTGACGGCATCCTTTACTTCCGGTGTCCACCACCGGGTTCGGGGATTGCCGCCTCGACAGGCACCGGAGACCTTACGGCCACAGCTCAGAGCGGCCGCTTCGACAATGGAGATGGAGAACATGGTCCACTCGGACTCAATATCTCCAGCCTCCCTCGGGATCCGGTCGAAGCTCCGCCGGAGGTGGGAGTTGAAGATCTCTCTGACAGGAGACTCGGCCAAGCGTTCCCAGCAGACCCTTACAGTACGCTTGGGTCTGCCGAGTCTGTCCAGCTTCCTCCCCCGCCATCGGATCCAACTCACCACCAGGTGGTGATCAGTTGACAGCTCCACCCCTCTCTTTACCCGAGTGTCCAAGACATACGGCCGCATGTCAGATGAAACGACCACAAAGTCAATCATCGACCTGCGGCCTAGGGTGTCCAGGTGCCACGTGCACTGATTGACACCCTTATGCTTGAACATGGTGATCGTTATGGACAAACTGTAACTAGCACAGAAGTCCAATAACTGAACACCGCTCGGGTTCAGATCAGGGGGGCCGTTCCTCCCAATCACGCCCCTCCAGGTGTCACTGTCGTTGCCTACGTGGGCGTTGAAGTCCCCCAGTAGAACGACGGAGTCCCCAGTCGGAGCACTTTCCAGCACCTCTCCCAGAGACTCCAAGAAGGCCGGGTACTCTGCACTGCCGTTTGGCCCGAGACCTATCCCCGACCCGTAGGCGCAGAGAAACGACCCTCTCGTTCACCGGGGTAAACTCCAACACATGGCGGCTGAGCTGAGGGGCTATAAGCAAACTAGCCTCTCACCATGGGCAACTCCAGAGTGGTGAAGAGTCCATCCTCTCTCAAGGAGTATGGTTCCAGAGCCCAAGCCGCACGTAGAGGTGATCCCGACTATCTCTAGTTGGAACCTCTCAACCTCACGCACAATCTCAGGCTCCTTCCCCGCCAGCGAGGTGACGTTCCACGTCCCTAGAGCTAGTTTCTGTGTCCAGGGATCGGGTTGTCGAGGCCTCTGCCCTCTGCTCCTCCCCCTTACGGTCCCTCCTGTAGGTGGTGAGCCCATGGGAAGGCGGCCCCACATCGCTCCTTCGGGCTGAGCCCGGCCGGACCCCGTGGGGGGAGGCCCGGCCACCAGGCGCTCGCATACGAGCCCCAAGCCCGGGGAAAAAAGACTATTTAAATATTAACCCTGTATGTTCTGCTTGTCTCTGTGTGAATGAATGGCGCAGACGCGCGGTTTCATTTACCTCTCACACACACACTGAAGCACGAGTGACGCTCGCGCTGTTTTCAGTCTCTGCTGCCTCACGATATGATGACATGATGAAATTCATCAACAGAGTCACTCTGAGAGTCACTTCATGAGCATTTTACCGTTTAATTTGAGAAAAAACTATCATCATATCATACACACACAAGAAACTCAAAGGTCTTCACGGCAACCCGTCAAAATAAAAGTTCGGTTTAACTTGGAAAAATAGTTCCAACAGATTTTGCTGTGGTATCGAAATTGGTACCGAGAACCGTAAAATTTTAATGGTATCGGTACCGACTACTGGAATTTTGGTATCGTGACATCCCTACTCTACTAGATTAATCGCTTTCGTCTTCTGAGGTAAATTCAAGGGTTGTTCCTCACAGCGCATTCTCTTCCAAACTTGATGAAAAGCAGAGGAATTGGGTGCCTTTACAGGTTCACATGGCTCACATAGACAATTACCGTATGACTAGTCTGCGCTTGCACGTGGGTGTGACCACATTACAGGTAATGAGTTCAGACGGGAAGGTGGATTTAATACTGATTACATAAACAGAGAATATTTTTAATATGACTTACGTCATTTAAAAGTATACACTTCAAGCTTTTTAAAGACATATCTCTGTCTGTGTGGCAAGTATTCACTGAGTGTCGGTTCATTTTTGTGACGTGTTTCAGAAAGAAGTTAGCAGAGATTGAGACGGCAGAAAGCGCACCCTGTTTGTTTGTTTTCTTTTACATTGACATTTAGCAGACGCCTTTGTCCAGAGCAACTTACAAATGAGGACTAAATTAAGCTAGTTATCGTGAAGAGGCAAAAACAACGCAAGAAGTGCTCAAAATACAAAGCTCAGGCATTGCTCAGAGTAGCATAAGCCAGACAAGGGAGAATTAAAGGAAAAGGAAAGATTTTATTTTATTTTTTTAGTGAGGTTAAGTGCTAACGGAGGAGTTGAGTTTTCAGTTGTCTTTTGAATGTTGTCAGGGATTCTGCATTCCGGATGAGGGTGGGGAGATCATTCCACCAGCAAGGAACCGTGAATGAGAATGTTCTGGAGAGTGATTTTGTGGCTCTCTGTGATAGTACCATGAGCCGTCGCTCATTGACCGATCGTAGGCTTCTGGTAGGGATGTAGACTTGTAGGAGCGAGTGAAAGTAGGAGGGAGCTGAGCCTGTGGGAGATCTTTAAGCAAGCGTCAATGCTTTGAACTTGATGCGAGCAGCGAGTGGTAGCCAGTGCAGAGAGATGAACAGAGGAGTGACGTGGGCCCTTTTGGGCTCTTTGAAGACAAGACGAGCTGCAGCATTCTGAATCATTTGTAGAGGTTTAGTTGCACATGATGGAAGTCCAGCCAGAAGAGCATTGCAGTAATCAAGCCTAAAGTGGGAGAGAGGCCGCACTATGCTTAAATATATTTTTATTTTTATTTTTATTTTTATTTAAATGACTTCAGGAAAGATGTCAATACATTTTTTTATTGACATCTTTCCTGAAGTCATTTAAATATTGAAAATATGCACAATATTTATGATGCAAGTATTAACAGTGACACTCCAACAGTGAAGTGCACTTAAACAATAGATAGAACTCAGTGTCTAACACTGCATACACACACTATTAAATAATTGTATTCAATTCTGTAAAAATAGGGGAAAAAACTCTGCATTCTGTGTGTTATTTCCTACATAAAAAATTTATTTTAAATAATTAAATTGTTATTTTAAAAATAAATTGAAAATGTGTTGTTTGTTTGTGAAAATGTTAACTTTTTAAATTTCAAAATATATTTCAAATGAAACAATTTGCAAAAGTTAAAACATATATGAACATATATGAAAATATATTTACATATATTTAACTAAAATATATTTATTGGGCCAATTTCAAATATTTGCATATATTCCAAAAATATATTTCTTTTGTGTATGGGTTGATGGGGTGATTGATGATGAATCTAGCTTGATAGTGAAGTCGTGCTGTAGAGACGGATTGACAGGGAGGACGAGAAGCTCACTCTTTGCCAGGTTGAGCTACAGGTTCCTTCATCCATGCTGAGATGTCCGCCAGACAGCTTGATATACGTGCAGCTACTGTGGGATCATCTGGTTGAAATGAGAGGAAGAGCTGTGTATCATCAGCATAGCAATGGTAAGAGAAACCATGTGCCTGTATGATGTGTCCCAGTGATGTGGTGTAAATGGTGAAGAGGAGGGATCCAAGAACTGAACCCTGAGAAACCCCTGTGGTCAGTTGATGTGCTTTGGATGCCTCACTTCTCCATGCGACCCTGAAGGATCTACCTGTGAGATAGGATTCAAACCAGTGGAGAGGAGTACCTGTGATGCCCAGTGATGAGAGGGTGGACATAAGGATCTGATGATTCACAGTGTCGAAGGCAGCAGACAGATCCAGGAGAATAAGAACTGATGATTTGGAGGCAGCTTTTACAAAACAACCGGTTCAGATGACATTCTAACATGTTCCTGATAGGGAAGAGCTTGATATTGAATAGGAGTTCAGAAAAAGCCACAGAAGCCCTGTGGCTTTTTCTGAACTCATATTCAATATCAAGCTCTTCCCTATCAGGTACATGTTAGAATGTCATCTGAACCGGTTGTTTTGTAAACATCATGTACACCATTCAACAAACATGATCTGAACATGGATCATTGCATCATGTATTTTCCTCTCATCTCTGTCTAAAGTAGTGTTTAAAAGCACAGCACTGCTTTGTGTACAGCGGCACCCAAAGAAACCGCTGCTGTTCCATAAGTGTCACCTACTGTCAGAGAGTGAATTTGCATTTTCATTTAGTCCATCTGCTGTTTTTATTTTGTGCAGGTGTCTTATGTAGCATAATTTCACAAATCTAAAATCAGACCATTCTGTTTTTTATTTAAATCTTGTAATTATACAATCTAATCAAAAACAACTGTTCATGCTAAAAAAAAAATTTGGCAACCGGTGTTGGAATCTGCTAGCCTGGCTCCACCCTCCTACGTACTTCCGCTCAATTTCATTTTCCTTCAGTACTACGTCTGGGACTGCTGTATATTCTTAGGTTTCCAGAATCAAATTTTTTGTAGGACCAATCAGCGAATAGAGGGAGTGGCTGAGAACGATGACGTTGATGTGATCACACACATGACTAGCGTCGGCCAATAGTGAGCCTACGTGTGACGTACAACACACAGATGCGCTGCTTTATCAAGACTCGAGGAACAGAGAGAAGGAAATGAATAGTGGAATAAAGTCTTTTTTTTTTTTTTTTTTTTCGCACAAAAAGTATTCTCGTCGCTTTATAAACTTTATAAAAGACAGACATCTTATTCTAAACATAATCCTCTGATCATTCGGACGACCACACGTTAGCGATTGGTTATGGTAGATCCTGAGTGACTCTGGGCAGATCCAATAGTTTTGAACTTTAACAGAGAACCCGCCTTCAAGGAAGTAAACGTTTCTCAATGGAGCGAGGCCAGACTCTCTGTACAAATGAAATTTACGAGAGTCTGGTAGAACCAGGCTAGGAATCTGCCCATTTGCTTGTAAAAAAAAACAGAATTGGCCCTGAAAAATCATGATCAGTGCATCTCTGCTCTAGAGCGTGTAAAGCTTAATCTGTTTAAAAGCTTTATATATTAAAGCTTGAATTTATATGAATTTAAATGCAAAGTTTAATATCAATTGTCAATTAATATAGTAATCATATGAATATATGAATTCTACAATCATAATTCATATATAATAAAAATACAATAAATCATTAGCACCAAAAAAGGGGAAATTGTAATCCATTTTTAAAGAAATATGTGATCTCTGATTATAATTTTTAAACATTACCTTAATGTCTTCTAATAAAACTGAAGACATATTTGTGAAGTTTCCAGACATGACTGAATATATTGTTGTCCAATTAAATACTGTCACGGTCCTGGTTGCAGCAGAGATGAAACTGGATCTTAGTGCAGCAGTCTTTATTAATGATGAACTCAAACTAACAGTAACTCAGGATTAAAAAAAACAAGGGACAGAACAACCAGGAACTAGGAAAAGTTACACATAGACGACGACAGACCCTGAACAGGACTAAACATGGGGCTTAAGTACACAGCAAACAAGAGAGGGTAAATTAACTAGACACACCTGAACAGAACTAAATCAATTAGTAACCATGAAAACAAACTGTCAGGGGGCAGATTAGAAGATTAACAAAGAAATACAAACATAAACAGAACGGGAAAAGAGATCAAAAACAGAACTCTAAGGCCTTGTCCGCACGGAGACACGTTTAGCTGGATACGTAAAAATGTTGTATCGTATTGGCGTTTCGCCAAGATGTATCCGGCGTTTTGGAAGCCTGAAACCGCTATTTTTTTTAACCGGGCCCAAAAACCCTTGCGTTTTTGTGTGTACAGCTAATCCGTATATTTTGTGAAATGATGATGTCTTCACCCCACGTGTTGACCCTAGTCAGACACCGCTACGTCACGTAACAGCAACAACAACTGCGGACTACATGCTTGTGTTCGTGCTGCAGAAGCTACTGAGCCTCTTTTATTTTATTTATTTATTTATTTATTTATTTATTTATTTACTTGAATGTATTTGTATTTTATTTATTTATTTTACTACTATTTTCTTTCTTATGCTATGATGCTTGTCTGTTGTCTGATTAAGACATTTCATATTTTTTACCAGGCCATTTATGGTTGTTTACATTGTTCAATAAAGTTCTTAGTAAAAGAAAAAATAAGTTACTGTGCCTATTGTTATTGTATACAGCGCGCAAAGTTTATGCGCATGCTCCAAGTCTTCTCCATTTTTAGTGCATCTCTGTAGCAGAATTACAGCTCCACATACTGGTTTGGCATGGATACTACATCGTTTTGAGTCACAATGCTGTGTTTACAGATTAATTTTTTTTAGAACGAGTGAAAAAAAACCTGGAAAGGGTAGGCTCTGGCCTAAGTATGAACAAATAAACTCAAAACATGACAAATACATGATACATAAAATAATACTTCCATTAACAGACTACAGTCTGATATTATATTAGAAATGCATGGCAGTTTTATTACTGTATGGTCTGCATGAGTCATTGGTGCTTCGACCTAGATAATTGTGGTCACACACTTATGAATAACGAAGTTGTTTTAACATATAATCATTTTACTATACAGCCCTGATCTGTATGAACAACATTTTATTCTCTCCTCAATGAAATGTTCTCACCCATGTCAGCATAAAAGTATCATTGTTTTGCTTTAGTTTTCTTATTATGTTGTTTCTGAAACTCAGTAATTTTAGTGAGATTAGTCATTGAGGAGATACTTTCTTATCTAAAGTGCAAATATCTTTCTTTTCTGCAGTATCTGGCCACTAGAGCGGACAACATAACTCTTCTAATTGAAGAAGTACTGCAGCGCTACTTTTGTGACGAGTTAGCAGAAAGGCGGAAAGTACATGAAGAAGAGATGAAAGAACTGTCAAAGTAAGTTGGCTTTGTAAATAGTGGTTCCCTTTCGTGGTCACTACGACTTACGTCAGTGACGACGAATGGGGTTTCGCTTAGAAAGCCTGTCATCTTCGAGTATATAAAACGAGCCAATGGCAATGAAATGCCATGGGTCTGCGGAATTTGCATAGCGTAACTCCGCCCCTCCCTCTGTGGGTATATAAGGAAGTACGCCGGCAACATGCAGATATGTTTTCGCTTCGGAGCCGAGTTATTCACTCCACAAGCCAATTCTGAGTTATCATCTCTATCTCTATCTCTTCGAGACGAGCCTCTCTCCAGGTGTTGGTGTGACAGCGAGTTCCAGCGAGTGCACATTCCCTGCTTATCTGTGCAGTGATTTGCCAGTGTTTGTGTGTTCATCTCCCTGGTCGCTTCAACACTCTGCAGAGAAATCTCCTTTCACAAAAGAGCATTGCACGCAGCACATCTTTTTAAAGATGCCTCGCCCGTGCACTTCTGGTTGCGGTCGCGTTATATCTGACTCTGATGTGCACAATCGCTGTCTTGCGTGTCTGGGCATTGACGGTGTGGACCAAAGCGCCGACTATTCCACGCTCCATACCCCACTCTTGCACAGCGCAACCCGAGAGCGTCCCGATTGAGCCCGCGGCATCGTCTCTCGGCATGCCGGGGGTGTCTTTTGGCGCTCCAGAGGAAGATGTAATGTCAATCGCTGCATCACAAGATGGGCATGAGTCCTCGGGAAGTGAGGATTCGGCTGTGCTGCCGCCTTCGGGTGTGCCAGCATTGTCCGAGTCTGATCCCGAGCTGACGGCCATACTTTTCCGGGCAGCCGCGGCCACTGGACTCGAGTGGTCTCCGCCACCCGGTCCAGGGCGCTCGCGGCTGGATGATTGGTTTTGGGGTGCGGCCGCTGATCCCCGTCGGCGTCCAACCCCAATGCCATTCTTCCCGGACGTGCATGAGGAGGTCACGAGGTCCTGGAAGGCACCCCTGTCTTCCTGTGATCGTTCGGCGACCTCCTCCGCCTTGCCTCCTCTCGATCAGGCGGCTGCCAAAGGGTACACTGGGGTTCCCCAGGTTGAATGCTCTGTTGCGATGCAACTGTGTCCGCAGAGTGCTTTTTCCCGCAGCGACCCTAAGCACCCTTCCAAGGCCTGTAGGTTCTCCTCCACCCTTGTGGCGAAGGCCTACAGAGCTGCGGGTCTGGCAGCCTCCTCACTGCATGCCATGGCCACTCTGCAGGTCTACCAGGCCCAGATGCTCAGGGACATGCACGAGGGGAGGACTGACCCAGGGCTCTTTGATGAGCTGCGTGCCGCCACTCACCTTGCTCTCCGAGCGACGAAGATGACCGCACGCTCCCTGGGTCAGGTGATGTCCACGTGTGGTCCAGGAGCGACACCTGTGGCTAAACCTGGCCGATATGCGGGAGGCCGAGTGAACCCGTTTCCTTGACACCCCAGGCTGGCCTCTTCGGCGGAGCAGTCGAGGACTTTGCCCAGCAGTTATCAACTGCCCAGAAGCAGACTGAGGCTCTAAAACATGTCCTGCAGACTGAGGCTCTAAAACATGTCCTGCCCCGACGGCCCGCTGCTGCCTCCACCCGCGGCCGTGTCGTGGAGGAAGCCGCAGGAAGGCACCACAGCCCTCTCCTGCCCCGCGCCCCGCTAAACGCCAGGCTAAGCGGCGCTCCTGAGACGTGCAGAGTATCTCTTTCTTGGTATGGAAATCGACTCGGTCGCCATGTGCGCGCAGCTTACGAGCGAGCGTGCGCAGTCACTGCTGACTTGCCTTCGTCAATTCGAGGGCAAGAGTGCGGTTCCACTGAAACTATTTCAGAGGCTCCTGGGGCATATGGCATCCGCAGCCCCAGTAACGGCGCTCGGATTGCTTCATATGAGACCGCTTCAGCTTTGGCTTCGCGATCGAGTCCCGAGGTGGGCATGGCAACACGGCACGCTCCGAGTCCCAGTGCCCTTAGAATGAGGTTCCAGGCATGTTGTTGTATCGACACATGCCTCCACCACGGGATGGGGCGCCATGTGCCTTTGGCGTGTCAATTGCCTCGAGTTGCTGGCTGTACGTCTCGCCCTGCACCGCTTCCGTACGTTGTTCAGGGGTCAGCACGTACTAGTCCGATCAGACAATACCGCGACAGTAGCGTACATCAACCGACAAGGTGGTCTGCGCTCCCGCCGTATGTCGCAACTCGCCCGCCACCTCCTCATATTGAGTCAGAAGCATCTGAGGTCGCTTCGAGCCATTTATATCCCGGGAGACCAGAGCTGTCTCGGCTTCGGCCTCTCCCTGCGGAATGGAGACTCCATCCCCGTTCCCACCACTCCCTTTTGAGACCAGGTGGTGAACCTGCAGGCACTTCCATCGGAGGAGGCAGACCCAGCCTTGGCACTGCTCTGTCCAGTACGCGCCCTCTGTGCTTACGTAGACAGAATGCAGTGTTTCAGGACCTCAGACCAGCTCTTTGTCTGTTATGGTGGGAAGCTGAAGGGAAAGGCTCTCTCCAAGCAAAGGTTGTCTCACTGGATAGTGGACACCATTGCTTTGGCATACCAGCAGCAAGGTCGACCTGCAGCTGTGACGGCCCACTCCACCCGGAGTGTGGCATCCTCTTGGGCTCTAGCACATGGCGCCTCACTAACATCTGCAGAGCTGCAGACTAGGTGACACCTAATACATTCGCAAGATTCTACAATCTCCGAGTGGAGCCACTTTCTTCTCATGTACTCACAGGTGTCTTCGCTTGCTCGCCATTCCTCTCCACGGACGGGATACGTGCGATATATTCCTCAGGTGAGCCTGATAAGCCCTGAGTTCCTCCAGCACTGTTGACGTCAACGCCAGAGGTATGCCACTGGCAGCTTTCGCGCTTGGCTAGGTGCCTCCATGTGCATGGTTCCCCCTCTGGGCGACCCCCACATGTGTATTTTCACTGTAAGCCTCTCTGAGCATGTGTCTTTCCCTCGGCAAGCCACCTTGCCACCCCTGGGGTTGAAATATTCCATCTGCGGCTGGACACCCCAGTGATACTCCATATGCAGCCCCTCGGGGTCATATGTGTATTCCAAGTCCCCCCCTTCGCGTTGGGCATGATTGCATATTTCCACTTTGAGATATGCTTCCCAGTGTACCTTGGTATTTCTGTGTTAAGTAGGAGTCCTTCGTCCGTGCCAGTCTCACGACAGGGAGCTCAGACTTACGCAGGGCACTGGAAGACAGCCAAGGTGGCGTGATTAGACTGGGAACCCCATTCGTCGTCACTGACGTAACTCGTAGTGACCACAAAAGGGAACGTCTCGGTTACGTATGTAACCCTCATTCCCTGAGTAGGGAACGGAAACGTTACGTCTCCCTGCCACTTCCGCTGTACTGCTGGAACGCTTGAGTTCAGTCTCAGCTCCTCAGCGAAGACATATCTGCATGTTGCCGGCGTACTTCCTTATATACCCACAGGGTGGGGAAGAGTTACGCTATGCAAATTCCGCAGACCCATGGCATTTCATTGCCATTGGCTCGTTTTATATACTCGAAGATGACAGGCTTTCTAAGCGAAACCCCATTCGTTGTCACTGACGTAACGTCTCCGTTCCCTACTCAAGGAACAAGGGTTACATACGTAACCGAGACGTAACACTTTTCTGACCTTTGCTGTAACGTCTACACACACTCACACGCATACACACCTAGGTTATGACCACCTCAAAGGCTGTTATCTTTGTTATACCCTGAACAATTAATGATTCATCACATAGCTATTTGTTATATATATTACAATTGTTCTCCATTGCTTGCCAGGACATTGGTATCGTCTCTTGTTCATGTGTTGCACTTTCTTGTTTCAGCTTGAACCAGGAAGTGCCCATCTTTGTTTGCACCATGGCATTTCCTACCATTCCCTGCCCACTGCATGTTTTTGAGCCTCGATACAGGCTAATGATACGCAGATCTATGGAAACGGGAACCAAACAGTTTGGCATGTGCATTGCTGATGAACTAAAAGGGTAAGAGGCCTTGAATACAATTTTAGGTGTGGGTCTACATTTTATTTACTGGTTAATAAAGGGAAATCTGTTTGGTATGGTATTGCAATTCAAATTTTCACCTATATGTGGTCAACCAATTAAAGGGTCATGAAATGCCCTATTTCAGCGCTGGCTAGTTCTCACCAGTTTTGAAAAAGGCGTGGTAAGAAGTGGAGTGGAAGGGGAAGAAAGGAGACTACACTCCCAAGCCCTATTCAGACAGGATTAGTGTAACTTGGAGAGGTGGGGAAAAGTAATCATTACCAGAGCTTCTCAGTGATTTTAGTCCCGTCCAAATGTGCTATCTCAGTAATCATTACAGACTATGGGCCCTATTTTAACGATCTAAGCGCATTGTCTAAAGCGCACGGCGCAAGTGCAGTTAGGGCGCGTGTCCAAATCCACTTTTGCTAATTTAACGGCGGGAAAAATGGTCGGCACGCCAGGCACATGGTCTAAAAAGGTTGTTCCTATTCTCTTAACCAAAAAAAATATTGCAGCATTGACTTTAGACCAGGTTTCATTTGGTAAATGGCGCAGTCTATTTCAGTTGCCTCAAAATAGCAACACGCCAACAATGCGCCTGAACACACCTCGTTTTCAGACCAGCAAATGGGCGCAAATGCATTTGCTATTTAAACAACGTGTTGCAGGACGTGAAAATGATAACTGCGTCGGGCTAAAACTAGCAAAAAACACTTGCGTCGAGCCTGTGGGTGTATGATAGGGCTTCTTTTAGCGTTAGGTAAGTGCCTATTACCAACGTAATCCAATCTAAATCTCTCTCTCTCTCTCTATATATATATATATATATATATATATATACAGTGCTATGCATAAGTGAATACACCCATGCTAAAGTTGACTAAAAAGAGGAATAAAAAATCATATTTTGGAAAATTATATTTTCCAAAATCATATTTTGGAAATTGAACTTAATGCCTTCAATTTCCAAAATATGATTTTTTTATTCCTCTTTTTAGTCAACTTTAGCATGGGTGTATTCACTTATGCATTGCACTGTATATATATATATATACATATATATATATATATATATATATATATATATATATATATATATATATATATATATATATATATATATATATATATATATATATATACATATATATATACATATACATATACATACAGTGGGGAGAACACTGTTCTCTCAGTGGGGAGAACAATTTGCAATTGTTGTTTATTGCAAACAACAATTTGCAAAAAAAAATTACACACTATTTAGCACAAACAGGGCTACCATAATATGTGAGCAACAAGAATGTACATGTCTGCATTTTTGAGAGAATAATGTTTATGCGTGGTTATTGAAAAAACTAAAAACTAAAGTTTCTGAAATAAGGCCATAAAACACATACTAAATATGTGCCAATAAGACTTTTGTCTAATAGATGTCATTGCCTAGTGTTTTTTCTTCAAAATGATGTGAAAATCACCCTGCCTAATCATTCACATAACACAATACATTGATTTGAATTTTGCAAAGCACTTTCTGTTTGGAAAGGCAATATGCGGAGTGGGCGTGACAGATCATGCATATTTAGTGGTTCACACCTTAGGAGACAATGGGGCCTGCATACTTAATTAGCCATTCATTCAGGTGAGTCACTGAGCCACAAGAATGCAAGAGCAACAGTTGGAAGCATCTCAATTCTTTTTTATTTTTCCACATATTGTGCTTGCAATTTGGCCTATAATATCCAAGGAAAACATGTCTAGTAATTGTGCAGTTAATTCTCATACTGTATTTTCAGTTTTGGAATATTTATCCTCTCCCCAAATTTGTCACTAATAAAACACAATAAAAATTATTTAAAGAAAAGGCTTATATTTACCTTTTAATAGTTTGTTTACATCTACCTTGTAAATATATTTTTTTATTAAAAAGGTTACAATTACAACAACAATTCAAGTGTAATCTTTCTTTGTAAAAACTAAAGTATACATTTTATCATACACATTTCAAAGTTAAGGATTTGATTGATTATTTGATTACTTTATTTTTGACAAAACATACTATATTTAACATGAGCAAATATTGGCAAACAAAAGCTTATTTGAGTTGGCAGATATTTTACAGTAAAAATGTATAATCTATCCAAAACTAATCAACGAAATGTTGTCTTTCATATGTCTGTAACATAGGTCTTTCATTTTTATTATAAGAAATATAAATGTTAATTTGCAGTTTAATACGTTGCTTATACAAATACATTTTATTTCAACATATTTCAGTCGATTTTTACTCAGTATAGCAATACAGTTTGCTAAAACCGAAACATTCATTCACAAACAGAAACACCTGACTGTAACGTTGTTTTTATGAAATATTAGGGCATATAAATGTTCATTTTCAGTTTAATACGTTGCTTATACAAATAGCCTACATTTTATTTCAACATATTTCTGTCGATTTTTACTCAGCTCAGTATAGCAATACAGTTTGCTAAAACATCATCATTCATTCACACAGAGACGCAATTTAAATTTAAACTGTCTTTTTGCGAGCTGTGATAATCAGCGCGCATCTCTGCGGCTGCCATTCATTCATTCACAGAAACGCGATTAACTTGAGAAGGAAAAAAAACTTACTACATATTCGGATCCTCTCTCCTGCAATACCCGCACTGTCTCTGAGGTAGATTTTCCATTATTATTATTCCTCACAGCGCTGCCAGATGGTGTAAACACGTAGGCTACAATGATATGATTAAACTTGTGTTTTCTCGAGCTGATATGGGGGGTGTTCACAGGTTTGCCTCAGTAATTTGCGTTTGAATAGCGCGCGCTCTCCGTGGGCGGAGTCACATTACCTTTGAATGAGCTCTAATTAGCTCGACTGGAATCGCTCTCTTTTAATACAGATTTCACAAGATGAGAATATTTGTTTTTTATATAAATTACCTAATTTTAAAGCAGAGAATTCAAGCTTCATGCCTGTGTGACTGTATGCCTGTTTGACTCAGTATTCGCTGAGTTATTGTTCATTTTCGGACGCGTTTCAGAATGGTCTTCACTGACAGAGAGAAGGCAGAACTCGCATCACGTTTATTTTTCTTTATTTGGCAAAAAGCACAACAGTTTGTTTTTATTGTGAGTATACACAAAAATAATACACATTTAACAGAATCGATTGATGTATGAAACTTGCTTGTAATATCAAAGTCAACAGAGCAAAATTAATTTCTTTTGAACTGAACTGAAAAAAATCCAGCAAAACGCGCGGGTGCGTTTGTCGACCTCAGAGGGTTAAATCACCTTTCTTCCCCATTCTGACATTCAGTTTGGAGTTCAGGAGATTGTCTTGACCAGGACCACACCCCTAAATGCACGTGACCATGTGATTGGTTGATTAGATAATTGCATTAATGAGAAATTGAACAGGTGTTCCTAATAATCCTTTAGGTGAGTGTATATATGTGTATATATATATATATATGTGTGTGTGTGTGTATGTATGTACAACCCCAAATCAGAAAAAGTTGGGACACTGTACAAATTGTGAGTAAAAAAGGAATGGAATAATTTACAAATCTCATAAACTTATATTTTATTCACAATAGAATATAGATGACATATCAAATGTTTAAACTGAGAAAATTTATAATTTTAAGGGAAAAATAAGTTGATTTTAAATTTCATGGCATCAACACATCTCAAAAAAGTTGGGACAAGGCCATGTTTACCACTGTGTGGCATCCCCTCTTCTTTTTATAACAGTCTGCAAACGTCTGGGGACTGAGGAGACAAGTTGCTCAAGTTTAGGAATAGGAATGTTGTCCAATTCTTGTCTAATACAGGCTTCTAGTTGCTCAACTGTCTTAGGTCTTCTTTGTTGCATCTTCCTCTTTATGATGCACCAAATGTTTTCTATGGGTGAAAGATCTGGACTGCAGGCTGGCCATTTCAGTACCCGGATCCTTCTTCTACGCAGCCATGATATTGTAATTGATGCAGTATATGGTCTGGCATTGTCATGATGGAAAATGCAAGGTCTTCCCTGAAAGAGACGACGTCTGGATGGGAGCATATGTTGTTCTAGAACTTGGATATACCTTTCAGCATTGATGGTGCCTTTCCAGATGTGTAAGCTGCCCATGCCACACGCACTCATGCAACCCCATACCATCAGAGATGCAGGCTTCTGAACTGAGCGCTGATAACAACTTGGGCTGTCCTTGTCCTCTTTAATCTGGATGACATGGCGTCCCAGTTTTCCAAAAAGAACTTCAAATTTTGATTCGTCTGACCACAGAACAGTTTTCCACTTTACCACAGTCCATTTTTAATGAGCCTTGGCCCAGAGAAAACGCCTGCGCTTCTAGATCCTGTTTAGATATGGCTTCTTTTTTGAACTATAGAGTTTTAGCTGGCAACGGCGAATGGCACGGTGGATTGTGTTCACCGACAATGTTTTCTGGAAGTATTCCTAAGCCCATGTTGTGATTTCCATTACAGTAGCATTCCTGTATGTGATGCTTAGGGCCCGAAGATCACGGCATCCAGTATGGTTTTCCGGCCTTGACCCTTACATACAGAGATTGGTTGAGATTCTCTGAATCTTTGAATGATATTATGCACTGTAGATGATGATAACTTCAAACTCTTTGCAATTTTTCTCTGAGAAACTCCTTTCTGATATTGCTCCACTATTTTTCGCCGCAGCATTGGGGGAATTGGTGATCCTCTGCCCATCTTGACTTCTGAGAGAGACTGCCACTCTGAGAGGCTCTTTTTATACCCAATCATGTTGCCAATTGACCTAATAAGTTGCAAATTGGTCCTCCAGCTGTTCCTTATATGTACATATAACTTTTCCGGCCTCTTATTGCTACCTGTCCCAACTTTTTTGGAATGTGTAGCTCTCATGAAATCCAAAATGAGCCAATATTTGGCATGACATTTCAAAATGTCTCATTTTCAACATTTGATATGTTATCTATATTCTATTGTGAATAAAATATAAGTTTATGAGATTTGTAAATTATTCCATTCCTTTTTTACTCACAATTTGTACAGTGTCCCAACTTTTTCTGATTTGGGGTTGTATGTATATGTATGTTATACGTGTTTGCACAGATGATATCAGAAAGCAACGTAATACGCACATGGTGACAGGAAGGTGACGGCGGTGCGTAAATCGAGTTATTCCTCCCTCTTCTGCTAGTTTTACTGAGATATCTTATCCCGTGCGAATTGGCCATTATTATTACAGATGTCCTGTGGTAAAATTACATTACTCCATCTACCCTTGTAAAAACTAATCCTGTCCGAATAGGGCTCTAGTGAGTTAAAAACATCAAAGATTCCCACACATGTACACTGCAATTAACCCTCTGGGGTCTGAGCTGTTTTCTGGGCCCTGGAGGTGTTCTGACATGCTCTGACATTTGTGCTTATTTCTGTTACTTGTGGCATTTTCATGGCTAAAGTCTGATTACACTGTATTCAGCACAAACTCTGCTACAATAATATATCAGCAGCATGTATGTAAAAGTTTGTAGTTTTGAGATAATGACATTTATGCGTGGTTTGTGAAAATACAAAAAAAAAATTGTCACTGAAATAAGGTCATGAAACCCATACTGATTATTTCTTCACAAGACTTTGAAATTGAAAACTTGAAAATTGTATCACGTAGCCTAGAATATTTGCTCCAAAACTATGTGAAAATCACCCTGACTGCTCATTCAGAGAAGACAATATATTGATTTAAAATTTCTAAGACGTGTTTTGTGTGAAAAAGCAATATGCGAAGGGGCGGATCATCTCATTAATATGCAAGCTTTTCACACCTGAGAAAGACAAACCACTCCCTAATGGCCCTATTAGGAGCTAACAGGCCCTTTCATTCTGAGCAACCTTGCACAAAGAATGAGGAGATTTAAAAAAGAATGGCTTTTTGATTGGATTTATTTACAACACAACATAATCCAAATATACCCAACAAATGACAAAAAAGCACTTATTGAAAACAATGATCCAAAGACAGAGACCTTTCTGCCATTCCTAAAAACATTGTACATGCCTTTCATTTCCAAGGTGTTTGATTTTCACTTTACCATGTTCATGTACAGAGACTCATGTCAGTGGCATCTGGTCCCTGAAAAAAAAAAAAAAAAGTGAACATACTGATATCAAGAGAAATAGGGAATATAGTTCTAAAATGTATTGGGAATAAATTTTAGATTTTTCTGGTTAAAATTGCTTTTTAAAATTCACAGAATACACACACACACACACACACACACAAATGTTTCCAACAATATATAATATAATGAACACCAGGTTTGTTGTGCAGTAGGCTATGCACAGTGCTTTTCAAACGCGATCGCACTCCAAATATGATACATTCAAACGCGATCGCGCTCCAAATATGATACATTCAAAACCAGAGCTCGCTCCAAAATATGAAACATTATGGTTACCATATTATACATATCTACGTTTGAGCAGATATCCACAAACACAGTAACAGTAAACACGGGTCTAAATATTATAATATTCACCATATATCTAGCAACAGTTCAACTGCAATGTGAAATTTATGCAACAATAACAAACTAATATTTAAGAATTTCTTACCTTACATCTTTCTTGTCTTCAAATCGCGTTCTTCTTCTTCTGAGGTAAAGCCAATGTAAGCTCACGGCACGTCTTTCAAACTCGACGAAAAGCAGAGACTTGTGAAGTTTGTTGGTGCTTTGTTTTTGAGGTAATGAGCGCGTTCGCGTTCCATGTGGAGATTTGCATGTGAATGTCTTTTGCGCTCGTAGGCGTGGTCAAATTAAAAAATAATTAGGAAGCGTTTGAGAAGCTGGACATCTTGTTGGTTTTATACAAATTACTTAAACATAGAATATTTGTTTTCAGTTTGAATCCGATCATTTAAAAGTACACACTTAAATGTTTATAAAGGTATATGGCTCATAAATGTGTGACAAGTATTCGCTGAGTTGGGTTTCAGTTTATAGACGTGCTCAAGAAAAAAAAGTTCACCGCGACGGGGAGGCAGAAAGCACACCCTGTTTATTTTCTTTATTTTACAAAAACACAATGTTTTGATTTGTTTGTAAGTGGACACATACAAAAGTAGAAATATCACAGATTATTTTTTTATATTTCTTTTTTCTGTATGACCATAAATGACGGAGTAATTTAAGTTTATAGTGCTACAATGTGAAGAAAATCCAGCAAAACGCACGGGCGCGTTTGTCGACCTCAGAGGGTTAACTATTGCACACAACAAAATGAACAAATATCTAGTGGGGTTTTTTTGGGTTTTTTTTTTACAATTAACACAGCATAGTTTCTTTCCTGGCTTCCTTTTGCTAGCGTTAAGGGGGTCGCACACCAGACGAGATGCGCACCGGACGAGATTATTATTAATAATAACAACAGAAGTTGTAGCTGCAGATTAAGTATCCAAAATGCCCTTGACTCTAGATCCAATATCTACAGTATAATTAATAGGTAAAAAGACCAACAATGCAGAATCATCAGCATATAAAAGCAGCTTACATTTCACAGCAGCTGGCATATCATTAATATAAACTAAAAATAAAAGGGGGCCAAGGATTGAACCTTGAGGCACCCCACAAGTAATATCTCGAGAATCTGATATGGCCCCCGCAACATCACAAAATTGAGTTCTTCCAGTGAGGTAAGAGGTGAACCATTTCACCGCAGAATTTCTGAAGCCTATACTTTGCAGCTTTGATAATAAAATTGCATGATTTACAGTATCAAAGGCTTTTTGTAAATCAAGAAGAATCATACCCACATACTTTCCTTCATCAAAGTTTTGTCGAATATAATCACATAAATGAATAAGACAGGTTTCAGTCGAATATGCTGCTCTAAATCCAGACTGCAGTTCATATAGCAGATTATGTTTAACAAGGTACTCTTCCACCTGCTCATACACAAGACGCTCAAACACCTTTGATATTGCTGTCAGAATTGATACAGGCCTATAATTACCAACATCTAATCTACTATTTTTCTTAAAAAGGGGGACTACCCGGGCCCTTTTCATATCACATGGAAAAATACCCTGACTTAAAGACAAATTTATTATATGGGTGAGCACCCTAGAAATTACATTGGCACTATCGCGCAAAAATCTGGACGGAATAAGGTCCTGTCCAGTAGCTTTGTTAATTGACAAAGTGGATAGACACAATCTCACCCTTTCCTCTGAGACAGGATCAATTTCAAAAACATCAGAAGTGACATGTTTGGTTTTATAAAAGGAGTTTACAAATGATGGGCCATATCTACCTGACACCTTCGGCAGCTTATCGACCAGACTGGCAGCAACAGTTGTAAAAAAAGTATTAAAAACGCAAGCAACCTGCTGTTTGTCAGAAATCATTTTATCCTCAATAACTAACCCAATATTGCCAGACTTAGATTTTGATTTTCCTTTAACAGCCATATCAGTAAAAACTTTCCACAGCTTTTTAGGCTGATGTAAATTTGACGTAATAGCATCAGCATAAAATTCAGACTTTGTTTTCTGTACCTTGTAACTAGCCTGATTACGAAAATATATATATTTATCATAGTCACAAGACAAAGTTGACCTCTTAAACTTTCTGAACCATTTATCCCGTTGTCTAATAAGATCCAAAATGTCAGAAGTCATCCAAATTGCACTTCTCTGTTTAATTCTGGTTTCCTTCATTGGTGCAACATTATCAAGAGTTTCTAAAAAGTGCTGTTTAAACAAAGACCAGGCCCCATCAACATCATTGCTTCCGAGAACATCTGACCAATTCCTTCTAGAAAGCATTTCTTTAAATTCCTCAGCTGTATAATGTTTTGTACATCTATATCTAATTGAACTATGGCTGCCAGTCTTCAATAGTGATTTAGATATTTTACGAGTGCAATAGGTGACACTATGATCACTCAAAGCAATATCAAGGATGCCTGATTGAGAAATATTTTTATGTTCTGAAACTAATATTAAGTCTAATAGGGACTGACTGTTAGCAGACACTCTAGTAGGTTCAGCGATTAACTGTTTTAGGCCCGACACCTTGCAAAAAGTTAAAAGAGATTCTTTCAGGCTGCTCTTACTAGGCTGCAATACATTTGTGTTAAAATCCCCCATAAGAATACATTCGTTCTCCATACATACATTACTCTTATAGCAGACCATTTCAAGAAGTTCATAAAAATCTGTTTGCTTAGGGGGTCTATAACAAACACAAATGATAATGGGTTTAGTTTTAGGAAGCAATAGTTCAATCCATGCAGTCTCCAAACCTTCCACCTGTAGATCAGCCCGCGGGTTATATGACAAATCATTCCTTATAAATAGGCACACTCCTCCTCCGTTTCTGTTCCGATCGTGCCTGTAAATGGAGTAATCCGCAAGCTCGACTTCAACATCCTGTATTGATCCATCAAGCCAGGTTTCTGACACAGCAATCACAGCAGCCTTAGAGGTTCTTGCAAGTTGACTGAATTATTCGAAAATAATGCACACCTGAGGTGGTTACACCTTGGCTGTGCTGCATTATTTTCTAATAGTTCAATGGACCCGAGTCAAAACATTCGAAGTAGGCGGGGCCACTTTCACTAAAATGGCTATAAGATATTTTCACCAAACTTGTTATACTCATGTACAAGCTCACTTTGTGGTCACACAAAAAAAATCCTTTCTATGAGGACATTGGTGTATCTCGAAAAACATGGCCGCCATTAGCCAGTGAAGTTTTGAGCACCTATTAGACAAGGTTAACGAAGGTTGATCGGAACAAAACACAGTAGGCATGTTCAACTCATGGCCCTAGAGGCCTGTAAGAATTTTGAAAGAAATCGGCCACTAGATGGCGCTAACGAGTTTTATGTCTCTGTAATCACGTATTGTTTTACACATCCACACGATATGCATATCATTTAATAGATCTCCTCATTCTGGTCAACTTTGCCTCAAGAACCACTGCTGTCAATCAAATAATTTGTTAAATATTTGTGATTATTTGAAAATTCTACTTTTTGAACTCCTCATAGACCGTTTGTCCGAATTGCTCGAAACTTCACATGCATCATCTTAGGGGCCCTCATGGCAGAAAAGTTATCAAAAGAATTTCGATCGATGAAACCGTTTAGCAGATACAATTGTTTATATATTTCTGGTATGGCCCATTGTGAGTAACATGTCTATATATTGTGTGCACAAAGTAGAAACTTCACAAAACTGTGTAGATATAGAGAACAACTGATTTTGAAGAAATGTGCCAGGTTTCAAGGATTTCTGATGCTCAGAGGGCTCACAGTACATTCTATCAAACATTTAAACTGAAGATGAAGCCTTAAATACCACTGTTGTCCACAAGAGGGACAATAAATCTTTTTAATCTAATCTTTATCATTATCCAGCATTGGCTGATAAAAAAATTTTTTAAATCATAATTTTTTTCAAAGAATTAGGGTGCACTGGATATCTAGGATATAGATTTATATAATTTGCGCATTCTCCATCATGGATATTTATGGTTTCAGGCCTACATTTCGGTTCAACCTTTAGCTCAACAGCATAGTTGGCATGACGGTCTTAAATGCTTGAACCCCGTTAATTGCTCCTTGCAGCTATATTTATTATTATTATTCCTTCTTCCGCTCTTGGAGTCTATGGCAGCCCATAGAACCACTTGCGGGAAAGTTGTAACGGTTTGACACTCTGATAGAGGACAGTCCCAACCAATACACCAATTTTGGTGTGTCTAAGTCATTCCCTCTAGCGCCACCACCTGTCCAAAGTTTCACTCATATTTTGCTAATAACTTTTGAACTGTAAGGCCAATCAACAAAATAATTTGTTCCTCTGATTCCTGAGCTCATGTCGATTCCACCATATGACGTCATTTTCTGTCATGGAAATTTTTCTGCCATTTAGAATTTTCGAACTCCTCCTAGGCCGTTGCTCCGATTTTCACGAAAATTTAACCAGATCATCTCCAGACCATGCTGACAAAAAGTTATGGAATTCAAGTTGATTTGTCAAACCGTTTTCGATAAACGCACAAACAAATTTTACGTAACACTTGCAAAAACAGACATAAGGCTGTATCTCTGCAACGCTTTATCGGGATTCAGACCAAACTTGGTACATGTCATCACAAGCATGACCTGAGGCTGATACCTGCGTTTCGGCGCAGTGCCACCTACTGGTCTGAAGTGATGAAAAATGGATATTTTTGCTTATAACTTCTGAACGGTTTGTCCAAAAATCCTAAGATTGGTTTTGTTAGATTCAGGGCATCATGCCGAGTAAAATGATATCCAATTTTACCATATCGGCCATTTTGGCTGTCGGTCATTTTGAATTTTGTGCTAAAATGCTGTATTTTAAGAACGCATGAATGGATTGTTACGAAACTTGGTATGGGTCATCAGCACGATGCCTTGAATGAGCCTGAGAAGTTTCGAATCAGCGCCACCTAGTGGTCAAAAGTTATAACAGAATGTCCAAAATGGCTTATAACTTTTGAATAAATCTGCCTATTGAAATGACACTGGTCTTAATAGATTTCTTGGGTCACGCCGAGAACATAGATACCAAGTTTGGCTGAAATTCCTGTCCGCCATCTTGATTTTCATTCAAAACATACTTTTTCGAACTCCTCCTAGACCGTTTGTCCGATTTTCACCAAAATCGAATCATATCATCTCCAGACTGTGCTGCCTAAAAGTTATGGATTTCGTGTCGATTGACAAAACTGTTTTCGTATACCACAGTAGCAAAGTTGAGGCATGATGCCAAAACTATTCAGGCTTCATCTCTGCAATGCCTTGACATATTGACACCAAACTTTGTATGTGTCATTGTCACTTCACTCTGACCACATCACATCAGTTTTGTAACTGCGCCACCATGATTTTTCAGCCATTTCGCCTAAAATCCTCTTTAAATGTCTTTAATTGCTCATTGTTGCAGTTGTTCTGACACTTTCAGCCATGTCTTTTCGTCTTATTCTGCTTGGTCCCAGTAATTGCTGCTTGCAGCTATATTTGGTTTTGCTTCTCTCCGAATATAGTCTTTGAGAGCATGCCACACCATCTCAATGAGATTCATATCAGGTGATTCGGTGGGTTTCTTAAGACAGTTTATACCCTCTTTAACAATGACTCTCTGCTTGCAGCAGTGTGCTTCATGTCATTGTCCTGGAAAAAAAGGTGATGGACTCCAAAGTTTTGCCAAATGTATGGGGCGGCAAATTATAAAAAATAAAATAAAAATCTATATAACCATCTTATTAAGAAGGTTATTTAAAGCCCATTTAAAAGACAACAATTGTTAGTACAACCAAAGGCATCTTTTTTCTTTTGAGCCAAATGAAATTTGAATGCATCTTCCAAAAATAAAAATATTTTTATTTAAAATATGTATTCAAATATGTATTATATTTAAAATATGTAATTTATGTGATTCATGCACAAGTATTTGTTTGCATCAGTATACACCTTATCAGGTCTAAATACCCCAAGACATCTGTAAGACAAACTGTAAAGGGTCTTTTTTTATTTGTTTACACTGACAATAACAACAGAACAGTGATTGTAAAATAACAAACAGAATGCGGTTTCTTCCGTCTCGGTCTCCGTTCTGGAGCGCGTCATAAAATGACTGCACCATTTTAATAAAACATAATGCAAGCAGATAAATCATTTGATAAATAGATAAATCTTATTGTTTACAATCTTGTTTCGTCCTTTCAATATAAAAGTCTTTGCTACTCACTCATAAAGACAGTCTTTGCTGCCATCTAATGGTGTATTAATGTAACTTTCACGATCACTAACGGACTCTTTCCAAATATTGCATGTTATTTATATAAAATAATATTTATTGAACAACAATAGCCATTATAAAAGACAATAGGAAATAAACACAAGCAAACAATTCAGTCAAACATGCAAAAGCAGTGCTCTAGTACTGGATTTAAATTAAATATTGCCTAAATATAAAGTTATGGAACTTAATTTTCCCCTTAACCCAAAGAATACCCATTTGATATACCACAAATGAATTATATCTCATGTTTAACCACTATCCACATAAGAGCTAGAGGCAAATTTTTGAAGGATTGGCCAAGATTAAGCCGTTCTCAACGGGTACATGAGAGCTGAACGGCTGCTTGTACAACAAATTGTAAAATAGGAGCTATGTTTATGAGTCACATATTTGAGGTCTAAATAACCACATTCTCGCCTAAAATAAATCTTAAATGGGTCCTATTATGCTTTTCAACTTTAGTGTAAGTAAGTTTAGTTTAATTTTGTAATGTTGCTGCATAAAAATATCTGCAAGCTCAAAGTCCACTCCAAAGGGAGATATTTTATTTAACAGAATCCCCTTTTCAAGAACTACAATGAATGGCTCATTTGGACTACAAGCGGATCTTATGAAGTCACAATGTTACTTATTTCAATAATCACAATAATCGTTTTTCTGTGCGTTACACATTTTATGGAGAATGCTTTTGTAAGACAGTTCACTGCTCCTTAGGAAAATGAACCATGGTTTTGATCGATTACTGTTTGTATTACCTTAGTTTTTAGACAAATATCACAATTAAATGGTGGATAACATTGTATCTATAATGTATAAGAAAATTACAAAAAACATGCCACTCTGAGACATCCTGTGAAATCCCTGCTTGCAAAGTCCATGCATGACATCCGTTCTGCACGATCCTCTTGTTCGTTAACATTGTCAGGGTCTGAATTGGGTTCGAATTGGTTTGAAATAACCTGACAATTTACACTAGAGAAGAACTCGCAGTTATGGAGGGGCTGGACATTTCCCGCACACGCTCTAAGTCACAAAACACTGGGCTAACTAAACAATCACAGCACATTTTGCATTGCGGAAGGAGGGGCTTCATCGAAATTGGCGTGTTCGAGCCAGACTGGGGAGAGAGGTGGGGAATATTGCACATTTGAGAACCAGAAAGAACTGTTGTATAAAATGTAATAATATGTAGACTAGGCATACTTAAAGATTGATTTAAAAGAAATAACAACAGCAGTCTGATCTGGCCTACAGTAGCTACTGAGAGTTGAACTAAAGAATGTTGTTCCATGCACCACCTGGTGGATATTGTGTGAAGCACAACAAAATTATTTTAATTCTTAAAAGCGTGCCTGCAGTGCTCTCTGTGATCATCCGTGACGAAATGCGCATTCTTAAAGGCCATAGTACAATGATGTATAACTATTAATCCATATCTTGCTCTGGAGGCAGTCATATGCAATTTATTTGCATTACAGATCCTGCAATATCAAAACAAGTCATTTTTGGATCTTGATTAACCCCCTGAGGTCGGCGGTATCGCCGGCGATACCAGCTCGCTTTTTTTTTATCAGTGTAAAAGAAACTCCTAAATACTCTGTTGACTTTGATTTTCCATAGGAGTTTCATACATCAATCGATTCTGTTAAATGTGTATTATTTTTGTGTATACTCACAATAAAAACAAAGTGTGGTGCTTTTTGCCAAATAAAGAAAAATAAACACGAAGCTAGGTTCTGCCTTCTCTCTGTCCGTGTAGTCCATTCTGAAACGCGTCCGAAAATGAATCATAACTCAGCGAATACTTCTCACACAGGCATGTGAGTTATGTCTTTATGAAGCTTGAAATCTCTTCTTTTAAATGAAGTAATTTATATAAAACACAAATGTTTTCAACTCATGTAATCCGTTTGAAAGCAAGGAGAGGTACCGTTTTTCCTTCTGCCTCATTATCTTTATAATCAGCTGCGGCCGCCCCACCCCCGGCGCGATTCACATGTAAATAGTTTAGGTGATCTAGTATGCATCGCATACGCCCCCCGATCAATGCCATAAAAACACAGTTTCTATCAGACTTACTGATAGTTCATCGCGTTTTGAGTATGGCACGCTTCTCCGGTAATAAAGACGCCCTTCAGATGATTCTGGACAGCGAGGAAAAATGCACGATACCGGGTTGTGTCCTCAGAGGAAGATTGTAACAGACGACGAACGGCAGCATATTGAAGAGCGAATTCCGCCGAGGACACAATTTCGGAGTAAGTTTTACTTAAAAGTCTTTTGTCTTTTATTTTTCGTGTTTGCATTTATGAGGAAAAAAACAATATTACGTGACAGTTCTCCATTATGGACGCGAGCGCTCTAAGCACTAAAAGACTTTCAAACATTCACAGAGACCTCAAAACAGAAAGTACAAATCCTTTCTTTAAAACGAATTTCGTTTTGTATCAATTGTATCTTAATTTTAATAATTTTTTCATTAACAAATTTCCTGGATTTAAAGTAAATATAGGCTAGCAATCACAACATAAGGTCTGAACTGGAGATCATCATGAACCCGTAGCCTACTCGCCTCACATGTCTAAAAAAATTTTGATATATTTACAGAAAGCTGGTTCTAAACAAAACCATCCAAAACAAAAAAAACTATGTAGCCTAATAAATGTGCATTTCTCCGGTGCGTTCACTAGCCTACTGCGAAGATCGCGAGTCAGCCTATCATCAACTTCATCTTTGCCAGAAATCGCGTGTGTGAATGAATGATATTGTTTTAGCAAACTGTATTGCTATACTGAGATGAGTAAAAATCGACTGAAATATGTTTAAATAAAATGTAGGCTATTTGTATAAGCAACGTATTAAACGGCAAATTAACACAACGTTACAGTCAGGCGAAATATGAAAGACAACATTTTGTTTAGTAGATTTGTGTACAGTTTTTACTGTAGAATATACTGCCACATCAAATAAGCTTTTGTTTAGCAATTTCTATATATAAAATAGCCTACTATTTTTGTCAAAAATAAAGTCATCAACTAAGATGTTAGCTGTTCCAATGTTGGCTATATTCAAAGTAATGAATACATAGATAAAATGTAGGCCTATAATCTTTTTTTTTTACAAAAAAAGAGTACACTTGAAATATTGTTGAAATTGTAATTATTGTTGTTGTAACCTTTTTAACTTTGAAATGTGTATGATAAAATGTATACTTTAGTTTTTACAAAGAAAGATTACACTTGAATTGTTGTTGTAATTGTAACCTTTTTAATAAAAAAATATATTTACAAGGTAGATGTAAACAAACTATTAAAAGGTAAATATAAGCCTTTTCTTTAAATAATTTTTATTGTGTTTTATTAGTGACAAATTTGGGGAGAGGATAAATATTCCAAAACTGAAAATACAGTATGAGAATTAACTGCACAATTACTAGACATGTTTTCCTTGGATATTATAGGCCAAATTGCAAGCACAATATGTGGAAAAATAAAAAAGAATTGAGATGCTTCCAACTGTTGCTCTTGCATTCTTGTGGCTCAGTGACTCACCTGAATGAATGGCTAATTAAGTATGCAGGCCCCATTGTCTCCTAAGGTGTGAACCACTAAATATGCATGATCTGTCACGCCCACTCCGCATATTGCCTTTCCAAACAGAAAGTGCTTTGCAAAATTCAAATCAATGTATTGTGTTATGTGAATGATTAGGCAGGGTGATTTTCACATCATTTTGAAGAAAAAACACTAGGCAATGACATCTATTAGACAAAAGTCTTATTGGCACATATTTAGTATGTGTTTTATGGCCTTATTTCAGAAACTTTAGTTTTTAGTTTTTTCAATAACCACGCATAAACATTATTCTCTCAAAAATGCAGACATGTACATTCTTGTTGCTCACATATTATGGTAGCCCTGTTTGTGCTAAATAGTGTGTAATTTTTTTTTGCCATTAATATGTTTATAAGCAACTGAAAAAAGCACAAATGTCAGGGCATGTCAGAACATCTCAAGGACCCCAAAAACACCTCAGACCCCAGAGGGTTAAATAAATGCTTTGTTTATAATGAGGGGGATGTTTTAAGCTATAAACTTGCTGGATGTATGGTACAAAGACCTTTTATGTCAAAGATCAAGGCTAATTTTATTTCTTATGTCATGACCCTTTTAAAGACCAGTTACACATACTGAATGGATGGCATTTGTGTCAGTCTGTGAAACAGAATTTATGCCATGCAGAAGTGCAATTACTACATTGAATCGATAACCACTGGGAAAGTCATGCAACACCAAGGATGGACAATAATATGACCAAAAAAAAAAAACAATTACATTAAAATTTTTCATGTCAGTCAATATTGATGATTATTATGATATATGACAAATCTTTATTTGTCTATATAAGTTTAAAGGCAGATTTTGGCTCCTTGTAGAAACCAGACAGTTAATTGTGGGTTTTATTTTATTTTTATTTTTTATTTATTTATTTTTTCAGAACATGACAAACGCTTACCAAGCAGGTGAACATTTCACAAAACTAAGGTAGTATATTCAAAACATAATGATATTTTTTTTTCTTCATCAAAATATGTACAAGTAAACTTAAGTAAAATCCTTTTTCAGTCTTTTTTCCTTAACAAAATAAATATAAATATCAAATTAATTTCTTAGTTTCTGCATGTTCTAACGGGTGATATTCTTTCAAATCATGAAATAGGTTTATGTTGCCTGACTTTGATGGCACATATCTTTGGCACAGTTTGCAGTGCAGGATGCAATATTAATAATAATATCCAACAATATTATTGATCTGACTGTACTGGTGCTGCTGTATGAGAAATGAACCGAGCTGGACGATGACATAATTTTTTCCGAACTGCTTTATAGATTAAATGAACTAATTTACTAATTCATGATCTTTACAACAGAACTTAACACTGAACTGACTTAACCCTCTGGGGTCTAAGGTGTTTTTGGGGTCCTTGAGATGTTCTGACATGCCCTGACATTTGTGCTTTTTTCAGTTGCTTATAAACATATTAATGGCAAAAAAAAATTACACACTATTTAGCACAAACAGGGCTACCATAATATGTGAGCAACAAGAATGTACATGTCTGCATTTTTGAGAGAATAATGTTTATGCGTGGTTATTGAAAAAACTAAAAACTAAAGTTTCTGAAATAAGGCCATAAAACACATACTAAATATGTGCCAATAAGACTTTTGTCTAATAGATGTCATTGCCTAGTGTTTTTTCTTTCAAAATGATGTGAAAATCACCCTGCCTAATCATTCACATAACACAATACATTGATTTGAATTTTGCAAAGCACTTTCTGTTTGGAAAGGCAATATGCGGAGTGGGCGTGACAGATCATGCATATTTAGTGGTTCACACCTTAGGAGACAATGGGGCCTGCATACTTAATTAGCCATTCATTCAGGTGAGTCACTGAGCCACAAGAATGCAAGAGCAACAGTTGGAAGCATCTCAATTCTTTTTTATTTTTCCACATATTGTGCTTGCAATTTGGCCTATAATATCCAAGGAAAACATGTCTAGTAATTGTGCAGTTAATTCTCATACTGTATTTTCAGTTTTGGAATATTTATCCTCTCCCCAAATTTGTCACTAATAAAACACAATAAAAATTATTTAAAAGAAAAGGCTTATATTTACCTTTTAATAGTTTGTTTACATC